>NC_065529.1:29844935-30015008 GCF_006386435.1 Epinephelus moara
CAAAACTGGATGTCACGAAAGGATGTTCGGTGGTGTATCTGGGGAATTCAGCACCGCCATCTGTGCATTTCCAAGAACTCGTCATATCCTCGTCAAGTCAGTTTACGTAAAGCACGAGGAGCATGTGCATTGGTTGTTTTGCTGTTTACGTCAAATATAACGCCAAAGCAACAGCAATTTTAGTAGCTTTATACAAGTCTCATAAAACACTACTTAGATACAAAGGTAAATTTCTCACATACTTGAGTAAACACGTGAGATGCATCATGGCGTGCTCCTAGGGCTGTGCTAATTGTGACTATTGTGAAAAATAAGGACTAGAGCAAAAATACAAAGGACAAAAATGTAAGATAATAAAATATACATGCAAAAAAACCCACAATGTCTATTGTCTATATGCCACATGTGCAAATGATTCACTGTAAACCATGTGCTGCACAAGCTGGAGGACACACAGAGGTCGGAGGAAACCCAGCTGCCCACCCACACCGTTAGATGTTGATATTTGGCTGAAGTTAGGTTGTGATGCCAGGTGACCAAAATTTCAACTCATCTCTTTCAAATAGCCAATTCAGTTTGAGTCCCGTCTGTCTAGCCACACATTAATTCTATTCACTGTAAAATTGTTTGGCTGATTATTTATTTGTTGTTATGTTACTGTTCTTTTTATTATTTATCCTTTCATGTTACTTTATTCATTCATTAATCTGTTGTTATTTTCTCTATTTTTGCCTGTAAGGTGACACTGAGTGTCTTGGAAAGGCGCCTTTAAATAAAATGTACTATTATTATTATCATTACTACTGACAACAAATGACATTGCTTCCAAACGTCTCATGCTAATGTCATCTTGACGTAGAATAACGACATTTAGTCGTCAGGTATGGAGAACAAAACCTCTGCAAAATGTCATAATGTTAACGTCCACACAACTTTAATTTTAACGTCGTCAGACATTTAAAAAAACGTCGACCAGATTTTCATTCCAACCAAAATTAACGTATGTCTGATGTAAGAATTCAACGTCTTTCTGACATCATAGTGAAGTCTGGTTCCAGCTGGTGAGAAGCTTTTTCTTAGATTGTATTGGATTTGTGGTTATGGAGGCACAAGCTGGAAAAGTTTCCACCAGTATGAATCTGTGTGAGTCTACAACAGGACAACTTATATGGATGTAATACTGAAGCGTAAGAACTCAGTTGCCAGATCACGTGGTACATCTGGTAGCTTGGTGGCTAAGACGAGGACCTTTGTTGTATGTCTCTACCTTCATATTTAATGTCTCAGAAACACCTCTCAGTATCACACACTGCATCAGTGTTAGACATCTAATAAACTGGTGGCTGAGTGTATATAAAGGTATGGAGTAGTGCGATGGCCATATTTGTTGGCTGCAGCACCATTATAATAAGTTCAGAGGGCTTGTAAATGTAGTTTGGGTTTGATGCTCTGTACCTAACACATGCATTAGATATTCATGAACAGTTAAATGAGGCCAGCTCTGCTTTTAAAAGTCCCTGATCGCAAATGTGACTGATATTAGTCAAAAGGTAAAACGTGACACAAACTGAGATTTCTGTTGAACTGAAGCAGAGGTTGCATTTCTACACTGCAACGAACTCTGTGAAGTGACTTCAGCTTCAGTTTGATGTTATAACTAATAACTAACATTGACATTTTATTGGCTGATGCTGCAACAAACCTTCTGCTCAGTTTGTTAAATTATAAGACACTTCTATCAATAACTTTAACCAATGAAATCACATTCATTTTTCAGTCGAGTGAACCTGTTATTTGAAGTGCTTAAGAAACAAACGTGCTCTTCTAAGATGTTATCTTCCTCACCTGCTGCTCCTCAGTTACTTCTTGAACTACTTTCTGGGGCTGCGGACACAGAGGGAACAGAATTAATGACACATGAAGGACGGTGCAGCTCCAGGAGACACCTTGGAGGCTTTGGACACCACAATGTAACTGTCAACGATTGCTCCATACCCATTTCCTTGGTCGCCCACGTGGTCGTCTCTCCCCCACCGGCTCTGCTTTCTGAGAACGAGCAGATGGATGGTTAAAAGGAGGTTTCAGGTTTTCACAATCCTGTCAAACTGATCACTAACTAAGATTAAGGGTGTATACCTTTAAGTTTTCAGTCTGAGTGTTGTACTTTTTGAAACAGAACTGCAACAACACTACTCTCTTTACAGATAAACACACAGATGTGTTTTCTCTCAGTCAAATCATCACTTGAAATGTCAACGTGTGCAGTTTCTGCAGAGCTGTGCATTCAATTAAATGCTGCACATGCATCAGCTTCTACAGTGTGACTGTGTCTCAGACAAAAATGAAATGATTTTAAAGAATCAAGTAGTAAAATATCAACAACTAAGTGCATATATGTGCACCAGCTCAGTGGCCTAGTGGTAGAGTGTCCGCCCTGAGACTGGGAGGTCGTGGGTTCGATCCCCGGCCGGGTCATACCAAAGACTATAAAAATGGGACCCATTGCCTCCCTGCTTGGCACTCAGCATCAGGGGTTGGAATTGGGGGGTTAGATCACCACGTGATTCCCGAACGCGGCACCGCTGCTGCTCACCGCTCCCTCAGGGGATGGGTCAAATGCGGAGAACAAATTTCACACACTCAGGTGTGTGACAATCAGTGGAACTTTACCTTTACTTTATATATATATTTATTTTCTGTTTATAACCAACTGTTATGAGAAATGTTCAATTTTCCCAGATGTGAAAACAATTAATTTGTGTGTCTAATCACAGGCTCGTACATTAATTGTGTTGCTTTGCTTTGATGAAACAGGTTACACAAGTTCAGTTGCCTCACAATGCATATCCAAAAATAGAAAAAACACTTCTTGTTGACATGTTATTTTCTACATTTGTATTACAGAGTTACTACTACATACTATAAATGCACAAAAAAGTGCACAGGCAAACTGGAAAGCTGCCAGCAGGGGCAGTACAGGAACTTTTTCTCCTGCAGGCTGATGAATAAATTTAACTGGAAGAGAAGATTTAGCAACACTATATTAGTTTTTGTATACTAAGAAATCCAAACAGCAAAGTTTTGGATCATGAAATATCTGAGTGCATGTTCTCACAAGTATACACTTAATTCATACTGAACAGCTGTCACTAAAAATACCAACACATTTTAAACACACTAACAATTTTTTTTTAAATCACTTATACACACCAATTAAGACAGTGTGCTTTCAGTTTTAGTGAATTGAAAATACTTTTTATTTGATTGGAAACTACACTGCTCAAAAAAATTAGGGGAACATCGTCACAGTGTAACACCAAGTCAGTTTAACGTCAGGGAAATCAATCTGTCCATTCAGGAATCACAAGTGATTGTGAATCAATTTCACCTGCTTTGGTGCAAATGAAAGTGACAACAGGTGCAATGGAGAGGCAAAAGCAAGACAACCCCCAAATGGGAATGGTTTTACATTGACAATTGCTCTCTCCTTATCCTTCCTGACTGAGTCTTCTCTCGTTTTGTGTTCAGCTAGTGTCCTTGTCACTACTGGTAGCATGAGGTGGTACCTGCAGCCCAATCAGGTTCCACGCAGTCGCAAGAAGGTTTGCTGTGTCTCCCAGCACAGTCTCAAGAGCATGGAGGAGATACCAGGAAACCGGTTGTGACACAAGGAGAGCTGGACAGGGCCGTAGAAGAACCGGTTGTGACACAAGGAGAGCTGGACAGGGCCGTAGAAGGTCATCAACCCAGCAGCAGGACCGGTATCTGCTCCTTTGAGTGAGGAGGAACAGGAGGAGCACTGCCAGAGCCCTACAGAATTACCTCCAGCAGGCTACTGGTGTGCATGTTTCTGACCAAACTGTCAAAAGACTCCATGAGGGTGGCATGAGGGCCTGACATCCTCTAGTGGGACCTGTGCTCACAGTCCAGCACCGTGCATAGAACACCAGAATTGGCAGGTCCGCCATTGGCGCCCCGTTCTCTTCACAGGCAAGAACAGGTTCACACTGAGCACATGTGACAGGCGTGAAAGAGTCTGGAGACACTGTGGTAAATGTTATGCTGCCTGTAACATCATCCAGCATACTCAGTTTGGCGGTGGGTCAGTGATGGGCTGGGGAGGCATATCCTTGGAGGGCTGCATAGACCTACATATCATAGCCAATGGTACCCTGACTGATGAAATCCTCAGAGCAACTGTCAGACCTTATGCTGGTTCAGTGGGCCCTGGGTTCCTCCTGGTGCAGGACAATGCCCAGCCTCATGTTGCCAGAGTATGTTGGTAGTTCCTGGATGATGATGGCATTGATGCCATTGACTGACCTTCTCATTCCTCTGTCCTAAATCCAATTGAGCACCTCTGGGATGTTTTGTATCTGTGCATCCGACGCGGCATTGGAGCTCACTGATGCCATGATCCAGGTCTGATCCAAGACACCATCCGCCAACTCATCAGGAGCATGCTCAGACGTTGTCGGAAGTGCATACAGGCACATGGGGGTCATACACACTACTGAGTCAAATTATGAGTTGCTGTGATAAAATTGGATCAGCCTGTGATTTCAATTTTTTACTTTGATTTTCCGTGTGATTTTGAACCCAGCCCTCAGTGGGTTGATGATTTTGGTTTCCATTGACCGTTGTTACGTTATTTTGATCCCAATTAATGATATGATGTACATCAGTAAAAATTTTCAACTTGAATAATTCCTTCATTAAGCTCTGATGCGTGATTTGAGTGTTCTCTTGATTTTTTTGAGCAGCATGGATCCAACTGGAAGAATGATCTTGATCACTGTCACATGGCACTGTGAGCAGAGTGGCTTATAAAGTGTTCAATCTTTAACCTTTGTAAAAGTAGCCATACAGCAACGCACAGATATTCCAGTACAATTAAAAGTCCTGCATTGAAAATGTACTTAGGTATCAAAGATTATGCTCAAAATGCAGAATATCTCCTTTCAGAGTATTTGATTTTTATATATTGGACATTATTGAAATATTATCACTGATGCGTTTATATGTAAGCTTAAATTTGAATATTGTAGCTGGACTGATCCAGAGCTCATTTCAACTAATTCATTTATGATACGAGTAGTGTTTAACTTTCCCGAATGTGAAAACAAATGATTTGTGTGATAGACATGTCTAATTGCAGCCTTGTGCATTATTTGAGTTGCTTTGCTTTGATTAAACAAGTTACACAAGTTCAGTTGCCTCATAATGCTTATCCAGAAATAGAAAAAACATTTCTTCTGTGCCACACCCAACAAAACAAAATAAACTAGAGAAATTATTTTTCTACATTTGTATTAAAAGACTGATGGATTTACAGAGTTACTACTACATACTATGAATGCACAAACAAGTGCGCAGGCAAACTGGAGAGCTGCCAGCAGGGGCAGTACAGGAACTTTTTCTCCTGCAGGCTGATAAATAAACTTAACTTGAAGAGAAGATTTAGCAACACTACATAATTATTTGTATACTAACAAATCAATAATGTTTATTGTAGCTGGAAAATTGTAAATTGCAAAGTAAACACTGACTTCATCAGTCAAATAGTTGTAGTGTGGCGTAAGTAAATAAATTTCCCTCTGAAATGTATCGTAACGTATCATCAAACCATATCAAATCTGCATGGGAGGCAGATCTTGGTGTGGAGTTGACTGAGGAGGTGTGCAATGAGGGGATGAAGAGGGTCCATCTAAGCTCAACTAATGCTGGACTGCAGTTGATTCAGTTCAAATTCATACATAGATATTCAAAAGAAAAGATAAACACAATGTATCCTAACGTATCTGCTATCTTTGACAGATGTAACTTTGCAAAAGGTACTCTGGGTAATACTTTCTGGTTTTGTCCTAAGACTGTCTCTTTTGGCAGGGTATCTTCTCTTGACATTCAGATTGAACTTGACCTGTTAATTGCTCTGTTTGGTTATTCTGAAGCTTCTCTTGTTCTGCCACATACTGTTCAGAAGTCCCTGATGGTTGGCATGTTAGTAGCAAAGAGGATTATTTTTAAGGAACGGAAAGCTATCAGTGCTCCTTGTTTCTCTAGATGGCTTAGGGAACTAGTCTCGGGGACTCACCTTGAGAGACTTTGAAATGCTAAACTGAGTTTGTATGATACATTTGGTAGTATTTGGGGCCCAATAGTTAGGCACCTTAACTCACCATCTGCTAGCTTAAGTCCCTACTTGATATGTAAAATAGCAAACTGCAGTAAGTAAGTAGTAACTTCATGAGTCAAATAGCTGTAGAGTGGCGTAAGTAAAGAAATGGAGTGCATTAAAAACATATAATGGAAATATTAATGTAAAGTGCATGTACCTTAAAGTTGTACTTAAGTTCAGTATATGAGCAGATGTACTTTGGTATCTTCCACCAACACTGATATTTCTCTGTGGACAATGATAGCTGCCTCTGCACTGACCCACAAGAAGAAGACATTAACACTGCATTGATTTAATAACAGCTTGTCTTTGCTCTTTTTTCAGCTGACATTTGCCCTCATGATGAATTCTGACTGTCTAATAGCATCCTACGAAAGACCCAAATCTTTACATATCAGAGGAACGTGTTACATGGAAACAAACATTTAGAAAGTGCTGCCATCAGTTGTAAAACAAATATGTTGCGTGTTACCGATTTCTTTCTCTTCGGCAGTGATGGAGACCAAGGTTGTTTTGACTAAAGTTTGATACGTCCAAAGTCACAATTTCTTATACTATTTTCTAATTAGGGATGAAACTAACAATTATTTTCATTGTCAATTAATTAGTCGATTGTTTTTTCGTTTAATCAATTAGTTATTTGGTCTATAAAATGTCACAAAATTGTTGAGGAGAGCCTAAGACGACTTCCTCAAATGTCTTGTTTTGTCCACAACCCAAAGATATTCAGTTTACTTTCAATCAGGAGTAAAGGAAGCAGAAAATATTCACATTTAAGAAGCTCGAATCAATCAATCAATAAAAAAATACTCTAACCATTTAACTGGTTATGTATTTGGTTGGTGATTAATTTGGTAGATGGCAAGCGGTCGATTATTCAATTGTTGGAGCTCTATTTCTGGTATCTTCAATAAATTCACAAAATTTCTTGTGATTAAACAAAAATGTATAAATTTAGGGTGTCCAAAAAGTTCTGACTGACAACACAGAACTTCAAATATACATTGATTTATTAAGACCTTAGATACTGTGATCAGTTAAAACCTTAAGTGTAGATCTGGGGCCTTTGTTCTTGCTGCCTTTCGGTCGTCCTCTCGGTCGCTTTGGAGTCGGTGGTCCGACAGGCTCCTGAAGAGAGAGATGTGGAGCCATGACTAATCAGTGGGAAACATTTCTTTGCTTTGTTTTCCAGACTTAAAACAATTTAAGGTCAAAGCTGATCAAATTGATCCTTAAGAGACTGACATCCTACCTGCTGCTGTTTCTTTGGCCGACCCCTGCCCCTGCGCTGAGGCTCAGGAGGTGACTGGGCAGTGCTCGGCTGGGGAGACGGCTCTTTGGTCCCACTGTTACTCATGCCTGCGTCTGTCCACCTGTTTCAGAGAGTGTGGGCATCAAAGCCTGGAGGAGCGGCCTTGAGGGCTTAAAGAGGAGAAGACAAGAGCGTCAGGAGCTGGAGATATGGGCAAAGACACATGGGAAAAAAGTGCTGCTATTGAATGCAGCCATCATCTCTAGGGACTTAAGATTAATCAGCTATGTTCTACTACTTCAAATCTTGTTGTTCTTTTTGCACCACTACCACAGTGAGTCTCAATCAGTGCTGAAAATCATTGAAAGGATAACTCAGAATCACACAGGATCCTTTTCCAAGAGCGAGCGTGGGAACTGCTTATACATAAGCCTTGGCACCAGGTTCATCGGAACACAGACAGGGGTCTGGCAGACGCAGGGAAACATGAGAGTGGTGTCCAGCGACTAAAAGTAGCACAGATATTCACAACTCAATCTGCCATCCAAACTCTGCATCTGCTCTACTGTACGCTGCCTTTCCATCTGCCCTCTGAAGGATTTCTCAATGGGGTGGTGCCTGTTGTGCTGATGCTGTGACAGCTTTTACACTAAAACTTGTGCAGTTAAAGCACACAAAAAAACATGCAAAACCTTCATGGGGAAAAAATCATGACAAATCTGAGCATGCAGGTCAGAGGGAACTTTGGAGCTGCAACAAATAGTTAATGAAGCAACTGGTAAATCAATGGAAAATTAATCTGCAACTACTTTGATAACTTATTAATCATTTACACACATTTTCAAACAAAAATGCAAAACTTTCTCAGCTTCACAATGTTGATAATTTGCTGCTTTTATATGTTTTATGTGATAGAAAACTGATTATCTTTAGTTTCTGGGCTGTAAGTCACAAAAAACAAGACATCTGAAGACATCACCATGGGTTTTTGGGGCTTGACTATTTCCTGACATTTTACAGACCAATTAAATAAAAGATTTATCAGGAAAATGTCTCAGTCTCACACCAATTTCTTAACTGATTAATCTTCTAGTAAAAAATGTCACGTTCAAACTGCTTGTTTTGTCCAAGTAACAGTCTGGACCAAAATATATTCAGTTTACTTTTACATGAGACAAAAGAGGCAGCAAATCCTCACATTTATTAGCCTGAGACTAAGGAATAGTTTACCTTTTTTGCTTGAAAAATGACAAATTATTAACCAGTTATCAAATAACAGGCAAAAGTGTATGTTTTGTTTTAATATTGGGGGACACTCATATGACAGGGGAGTTTTGGGGGATCCTCTGCAGAAATGTTTGAGCATCAGACACTTTATTTTCTGCATTATTTTGTGCATCAATTTGTTCATTTTTGCATCAAGTTATGGTGTAAGTGTGTTTAATTTTCTCAACATAACAGTCCTCTGCAAGTTGCATGATTTTATTGAGGGGGTTGGACGAATGTGCATGTTCTAAATATTGGAGGGGGACACATATGACAGGAAACATTTTGAGCATCAGACATTTTATTTCCTGCATTATGGTGAATTTTGTGCATCGATCTGTGCCTTTTTGCATCAATTTATGGTGCAAACTTGTTTAATTTTCTCAAAATAAAAGTCCTCTGCAACTTGCATGATTTTATTGAGGGTGGTGGTCAAATGTGCATGCTTTAAATATTGGAGGACACACATATGACAGGAGAGTTTTGGGGTCCTCAAAGGAAAAATTTGAGCATCAAACATTTTATTTCCTGCATAACTGAATTGTTTTGTGCTCTGATTTGTGATTGTTTTGCATCAATTTATGGTGTAAATGTCTTTAATTTTCTCAAAATAGAAGTCCTCTGCTACTTGCATGATTTTCTTTTAGGGGGAACAAATGTGTATGTTTAAATATTGGGGGACACATTTATGACATGGGGGTTTTGGGTTCCTTCGCCAGAATTTTTTTAACATGAGACACTTTATTTCCTGCATTATGGTGAATTGTGTGCATTCATTTTTGCATCAATTTGTGGTGTAGTAGTGGTGTGTTTTTGTTTTTTTTAATAAAAGTCCTCTGCTACTTGCATGATTTTATTGGGGGTGGTGGACAAATGTGCATGTTCTAAATATTGGGGGGGACACATATGACAGGAAAATTTTGAGTATCAGACATTTTATTTCCTGCATTATGGTGAATTTGTGCATCAATTTGTGCCATTTTGCATCAAGTTATGATGTTAACTTGAATGATTTTATTGGTGTGTGGGGACAAATGTGCATGCTCTAAATATTGAGGGGGGGGGACACATATGACAGGGGAGTTTTGGGGTCCTCAAAGGAAAATTTTGCACATCAGACATTTTATTTCCTGCATTATGGTAATTTTTTGTGCATCAATTTATGGGACAAATGTCTTTAACTTTCTAAAAGTAAAAGACCTCTACTACTTTTATGATTTTATTGGTGTGGGGGGACAAATGTGCAGGTTCTAAATGTTGGGACACACACACATATGACAGGAAGGTTTGGGGTCCTTCACAAGAAAACTCTGAGCATCAGACACTTTATTTCCTGCATTATGGTGAATTTTTGTGCTACAATTTGTGCATTTTTGCATCAATCTATGGTGTAAAGGGCTTTTATTTTCTCACAATAAAAGTCCTCTGGTTATGGTGTGAACTTGAATTATTTTATTGGAGTGGGGGGAACAAATGTGCATGTTCTAAATATTGGGGGGGACAGACATTTTATTTCCTGCATTATGGTAATTTTTTGTGCATCAATTTATGGGACAAATGTCTTTAATTTTCTAAAAGTAAAAGACCTCTGCAACTTTCATGATTTTATTGGGGATGGTGGACAAATGTGCATGCTCTAAATATTGGGGGACACACATATGACATGGGAGTTATGGGGGTCCTCCACCAGAATATTTTGAGCATCAGACACTTTATTTCCTGCATTATGGTGAATTGTGTGCATTCATTGTGCCATTTTGCATCAATTTATAGTGTACAGTATATTCAATTTTCTAAAAACAAAAGACCTCTACTACTTTAATGATTTTATTGGTGTTGGGGGGACTAATGTGCATGCTCTAAATATTGGGGGACACATATGACAGGGGAGTTTTGGGGATCCTCTGCCAGAAAATTCCAAGCATCAGACACTTTATTTCCTGCATTATGGTGCATTTTGTTCATATTTTGTGCATTTTTGCATCAATTTATGGTGTTTAATTTTCTCAACATAAAAGTCCTCTGCAACTTGCATTATTTTATTGGGGATGTTAAACAAATGTGCATGTTCTAAATATTGGGACACACACACATATAACAGAGGAGTTTTGGGGGTTGTCTGCCAGAAGATTTTGAGCATCAGACACTTTATTACCTGCATTGTGGTGAATTTTGTGCTGCAATTTATGCATTTTTGCATCAATCTATAGTGTAAACATCTTTGATTTTCTCACAATTAAAGTCCTCTGCAACTTGCATGATTTTATTGGGGATGTTGGACAAATGTGCATGTTCTAAATATTGGGGGACACACATATGACAGGGGAGCTTTAGGGGGTCCTCTGCAAGAAATTTGTAAGTATCAGACACTTTATTTCCTGCATTATGGTGAATTTTGTGCATCAATTTGTTCCTTTTTGCATCAAGTTATGGCGTAAACGTCTTTAATTTTCTCAAAATAAAAGTCCTCTGCTACGTTCTTGATTTTATTGGGGGTTGGACAAATGTGCATGTTCTAAATATTGGAGGACACACATATGACAGGGAAAATTTTGAGCATCAGATACTTTATTTCCCGCATTGTGGTGAACTTTGTGCATCAATTTATGGTGCAAACTTGTTTAATTTTCTCAAAATAAAAGTCCTCTGCAACTTTAATGATTTTATTAGGGGTGGTGGACAAATGTGCATGCTCTAAATATTGGGACACACATACACACATATGAATGGGGAGTTATGGGGGTTGTCTGCCAGAAGATTTTGAGCATCAGACACTTTATTACCTGCATTGTGGTGAATTTTGTGCTGCAATTTGTGCATTTTTGCATCGATCTATAGTGTAAACAAATTTCATTTTGTCACAATAAAAGTCCTCTGCAACTTGCATGATTTTATTGGGGGTGGTGGACAAATGTGCATGTTCTAAGTATTGGGGGACGTCCCCCCTGCTTTCCAGGAAAACCCTCATACTTCTAGTAACTTCCAAAAGCAGTGTGATCTCCTTGTTTCGCAGAGAGTAAAGCCACAGTGTCTGCTTTAACCAGGCTGCTGGTAATGTCCCAGGGTGGTCGTTTGCCATAAGGTCTGGCTCTGTAAGGAATGTGCCAAACACTAATTGCCAACACAGCCTATCAAAACGGCCGCACTGAAGCAGGAAGTCGGAGTCATTTGAGAAATCTACGTCCTCGCTGAAACGATTTAAAGCCAAACGAGACGCACGACGTCGTCTCGACGCTTATAAACTGATTTCGGAGCAACACAACAAGCGTCCTGCACTTCTCCTGCAGCCGCACACCGTCCGCTTAAACGAGTCTGTTTGGCAGTCAAGCAGGCCTACAGGGACTGAATGTACTTTTTGCATATGGGCGGCAATTGCAAACCTTAAAAACACATTCTTTGAGAGGCTTTAGAGAAGGTGCGTAAAGCGCTCCTGCAGCCAGCCCGTGACTTCAAACCTTCCCGACTTCGGCTCGAGCAACTGTCGTATGGAAATCGCCAAAACAACCGCCGAGGCCATCAGTGTTTTAAAGCGTAAAGTCGGCGCTAACTACACAACATCCCCCTGCTCCCATCACTTGCGCAATCGATCCTAAATATGTTGGGTTTTCTGCAGAGATAGCAGGTCCGCCGAAGTGGGTTAAGCCGAGGAGCTGCAAAAACTTTACCAAGAAGGACAAAGGCGAGGAAGAACACAGGTGCAAAAGCTCTCCTTTCAAACCAGCCATGAACATAGGCTACACACACATGCATACATTGAGGCTATAGGCTCCATGTTCAGGCTGAGTGCTCCTGCTCATGCAGCCAGCGCCAAACGCAGCACAATGAGAGCGCAGAGAGAGTTGAACTTACCTTGAGACGGTTTTGCAGTTTCACCTGGAAGTTCACACAGTCAGCTCACTTTGTGCTTCTGCACAACTATGAAAATCTTAGTGTATCGACCGTCTCATTGGCTGGATTGAAAGGGTAAACTCTCTCTCCCTCCCTCCTCCTCTCTGTCTCTCCTCCTCTAATCGGAAATGTGTGTGATCCCCCCAGACGTCCAGTCACGAATACCCCAGTTGCAGTATAATTGGGGGTTGTAGCTGAGCAGTATGCATTGCATACTTTCTCTATTAAAGCATGTTTCAGGAGGGAACCAGGGTAGGAGGGTTGAAACAGAGGACCCCGCCCCGAAAAACCTCACCGGACCACCCACTTGAGAGAAGGAAAGAGAGAGAGAGAGACGGGCATCAGACAGGAGGGTATAAGTCTGGTTCCGGGGTTCCCAAAGTGGGGTCCGGGGACTGGGAAGTTCCCCACAGACGGGAGGGAAAGGTTCAGTAGAAATTCGGCTGAGATCAGACTGTCTAGACTGTTTTCGAGCAGAGGTTTCACTCTGTGTGTGTGTGTGTGTGTGTGTGTGTGTGTGTGTGTGTGTGTGTGTGTGTGTGTAAGTCATAACAAAGGACAGAAAGATCAAATGGGGTTTCTGAGAACAAAGTCTGCAGGGGCAGCCATCTGATGTGCATTTGTTTGGGGGGAAACTGACCCCAGTTTAGTTCACTGAATCATGCACCACATGCAAACACACTGAGAGTGAGCAGTAAGCAAATATGAGCTGCGTTTCCCTTTTAATTTTCTTATGTAGATCATGTAAAAAGTTTTTATTAGACACCAGATCTAGTGTTCTACTCTCCTGTTATTCTCCAATCAGTTATTCTCTTTTTATTTTCAGATAATAATCCAACAAAAAATTGTAACATCACTTCCTCCTGGTGTACATAGTATTTTTGGAATTTAATCCTCCCATTGTAGTTTTTATTGCATTTTTCCGTGCATGTTTTGAATCCCTTCTTTCTTGTGTTTGTGATTTTCAAAACTTTGTAAGTTTGCACAGACTGATAAATACAGATGGATTTGTTTGAACCACAGTGAATACACATTCCAGGGGCGACTAATACTGGACGGCTCATGGAGTCATGTCAGGTGAGCGTGCTGGCATGAGACCAAAATATAAAGCTTTAAGTTATGGAGATAGAGCACAGGACCCCATTTAAACTCTTCACAGTGTCAGTTTTGTTGTGCAATATATAAATGCACAGATTAAAATATCCTGTCAAACTTGAAGATTTAAAAAAATTCATCTTCAAATGTTGAATTCAAAGATCTTGTTCAGCCCCCCCCCCACACACACACACACACACACACACACACACACAGTTACCACACACACACACACACACACACACAGTTACCATCAGATGCGTGATACACAATAACAAAGAAGCTGTTTGCATGTTTGTGTGGCAGCATTTATTAAAAATGTATTCAGGTTTCCTAGAAGCTTTAACAGTTGGTGAGAAGTGGTAGTCATATATGAATTTGATTAGTCATTCACTATAAATATTACTAAATGAAAGACAGCAGAATGACGCTGAAATCATAACTGTCAACCTGCCATTTCTGAACGCTGTGTGTGTGTTAGTTAAAGGGGAACATTTTCGACACTTCAGTTCTTCTTAGTTCAGCAAAAGATAAAATGTCAGGATCCTCTGATTGTCGAGACAAAGGGAAAAAATGTTGGCGTGAAAATTTAAGAGACAGAAATCAGAAAGAATGGGAAATGAGGCAGGGAGCAGGGAGGGGGGAGGGAGGGTTTGCATGAGAGAGAGAAATTGTGTGTGTGTGTGTGTCTGTGTGAGAGTTTATGTGTGAGTTCAGTGGCCCTCTGCAGGCTGGTGTGTCTGAGATTCGGTCGGACTCTGATCTTGAGGTTTATTTAAGCTGAATTCCGTGGGCTCATCAGGACCGGGTTACAAAAATCCTCCTATAGAACTAGAAAGAATGTGCAGCGCATACAGTTCTGCATAAGGCACAAAGGCATGTCTTTAGAGGTGGGGGCAGGCATCAAAAGACAGGCAGAGGAGGGATTTCTTTAGAGGCTGGGGGCAAAGAAGGTATTTTGGAGCTCCATTCAGTGCCAGGGAGAGGAGGGGAGGCATACAGTTTTGTGGTAAAAGGGTGCATTTCCAGGGGATGTTAGGAACTTAAAATGTGTGCTGTAAACCCCCCAACACCTCCTCTGTTAGTGAGAGTTACTTATTCTCACTTATTTTCCTCTGAACCTGAGGGGAAACATTTCATCCCTGCATCCATTTTTGGTGAATAAATAACAAATTCCCAACACTTTCCCTGAAGTCCCCATATTTAGCCTTTATAAGCAGTGCATAAACATTGAATAAACACTTTATAATGCACCATAAAACAGTTGTAAGCAGTGTTTATCAATGTATTTGTGAACAACTACAACTCCTCTTGTGGTCAGCCATTAGTGGAGGCTGCTGTATGAACAGATAATGAATAAAACACAGTTGTAACTAGAAAGGCACTTGGAGAGCGCAGACCAAATGCCCCAACTTTAATGTTAACGAAAGTAAAAAATATTCTGATCCACTCCCAAATTGAGTTGGTTGTTCCTTGACCCGTGCTACACCCTTACACCAAATTTCATCAAAGCAGGGCCAGTCATTTTTCTGTAATCCTGCTGATTAACAAACAAACTGAAAAAACCTTTGGTGGTAATAATAAAAAATGTCTTTATGAGACAAGTTTTAATCCTGTGCATTAATAAACACTCAAAATCTCCTTAAATCTGCTTTCAACTGCATTATAGTTTATTTAAAACCATTATTAAATGTTTATAAAAACACTAAATGGGGGGACTTCATGAAAAGTTTACTTTACTTACATTTTATGTTAAATCTCCGCATTATTTGCATCTGATAATATTTTGTTTTGTACTTATTCTGTCTGATTTTGGCCTCTTGCATCGAGGACATCATGACTTTAAATGTCCCCACTGGTGAACTTAGAGTTAGTGACTCTGGCTGGAAAAATTCACTAGATATAAATGCATACAAAAAAGTATTTAACTCTTTCAAATCCTGAGCAAATTGGATCTAAAAAAAAATGTGGGAAGAAGGCAATGAACAACTACTGAAGAAATGAGACAAAAATGAGCAAGAATTTAGTAAAAAGTACAAGAAAATTACCTGAAAATTAGACAGAAAAAAGGAAATTAACTGGAAAAAAGTGCTTAAAAATAATAATAATAATTATTATGGAAAAATAAGTTATTAATTAAATATATAATTATGTTAATTATAAATATAGTCTACTGAACATTTTCCCTACCTCTTTATTAAAGATCATTTTCTAAATCTACTAATTTCTTGCAATATGCGGGACATTTCTTGTGAACTTGTTCATTGCCTTTTTTTCCATGTTTTCAAAAGAAATCAAACTAATTTTCTCTTGGTTCAAAGGTTTAAATACTTGTGAAAGGCATTTGAACGCAGCACAAGAAACATGATGTCAATCCAGGTGTCAGAGGGTTAAAGCAGATATACTGTAACAAATTACTGTGCTGTCTTTGCATTTTCTCCATGAATGTATGTGTCTTTTTAATATAGTCTTCTTGTAACTTGTGTAGTGAAATCTGACCATACATTTTAATGTATTATTAACATTTTTAATGCAAAATAGACATCCGAGAAGGAACATGTCTATGGTTAATAAGTGAATAACTGGTCTTAAGGGCTTTGACAGCAGATTTGATGAGTCCCTGTTGGACGGCAGTTTCTGTCTCTAAGCCATCTCCATGACCTTCTTGATCCAGTCCACGTAGACAGAGACTCGGATGAAGATGTTGGGCTGCCCCGGGTGTCCACAGCGCCTCATGGGGATGATGACACCCTCGAGTACCCAGCAGTCCCTGTTCTGACAGGCCAGAGGGCCGCCGTAGTCTCTCTGCAGACACGCAGGAACAACACTCTGGAGTCATTATTTGTCTCTGTTATGACTGACTGTCACTGCTGAGGTTGGAAACATCTTGCAGTCACATCTTGTCCAGTCCGCCTCCATTACCCAAATGGTAGATGTGTCTGATTTATAGGAGCATATAAATAGCTGTATGCTCTTTACTTCAAGAGATTTTCATCAAAAGATTTTCTTCACTGTCAGTGTTTGAAGCGTTAATTCTCAGCACTTAAAGGAGCTATACGCGACATTTAGAGCATATCTATGATTCTGAGGCAGGACTGTCTGCACACAGTTCTGAACATGGAGGTGGCTGAGCCAGCGGCTAGCAGCTAACAGTGCTAATGCCATAAACAGCGCTGACAACAGCAGACACGCCCTGTGGTTACGCCCTGCACGTGATGCCATGGGGCTCAAAATACTTTTTCCCATAGACTTACGCTGTGAAAGAGGCATCTGTAAATCATACATTTTTTTGAGTGTCACAAACCTTGCAAAATGACTAATTTCACTATCCAGATTTGGTCTATTTGGTCTGATAACATTTAGGAAGATTGGAGGAGCCGCACAAATAAATCACTTTGTCCCGATTCAAGTTAGTGAGAGGCTAAACCCGAGGTAAGCCGGAGGTTAGCCGCTCTGCCGCTGTAAATCTCTACTGCACTTGCTCTATGGGCCTCACAATGCAGAAGATCGAAGTAATTTCATAACGTCCAAATCAAACTTCTTAGCCTCATGTGCCACTGAACAACTTTCATAAGAATAAACCAAGATCCGCTTCCACTCTGTCCAGTTCTCTTTATACATCCATGTGCTAACAGAGCTAACAGCGTTAACCAGGGGGAACAGGAGGATGAGTGCTATGCCTCTGCAACAACATTGCTCCACTACCGTGGGTTGGAACAACATCAACAGTGACCGCCATAAAGCACAGAGCAGAGCGGTGGTGATTAGCTAGCCAGTGTGCCACACACACAGGGAGTCACATGTGCTAACATGCACACGCAGCCGGACCATCTACCACAACCAAGAACTGAAAAGCTAGCATTATATTGTGTTCAATATGTTCAATGTGTTCAATCAGCATTGAGATCCTCTAGGGACGTATAACGCTGAGACTGTACCAATGTAAGTTCATTAGGCTAATCGAATCTGCGATTTCACACCTGACATGAGTTATTCGCGCATATGAAGTGCGTGAGTAATGCGACACAAAAATTTGCATCATGTGACACACCAAACAACACACACAGAGGGAGTACGACTTCATTCTCTACTCAGGATTCTGCTCTATCCGTATGCGACAAATAGTTGTTTGCTGCTATATTAATGCTCTGAATGTCGCATACAGCTCCTTTAATTGTGCTATTACTTTTTAAAAGTAGTTGTTCAACATTTTGGGGAAACACTTATTCGTGTCCTGCTGATGGAGAAGATTGATACCACTCTCATGTAGCCAGCAGTCTGTTAGCTTAGCTTAGCATAAAAACTGGAGACAGCAAAACAGCCAGTCTCTTTTTGAAGCAATAAAAATCGTACAGTTGCCCCCAAAACCACAAATTGTTGGTTTTGGATAAATTAAACAAACAAGAATTTAAGTGTTAATTAGTGAGCTTTAAAGGTGCTAGCAGGTGGGTTTTGTTTCTGTGAGACAGAGCCATGATAGCTGTGCTAAGCTAGCTGGTTCTATTTAGCTAACAGTTACGAGAGTGGTATCAGTCTCATCTAGCTATTGATAAGAAAGTGAATAGGCGTATTCCTCAAAATGTCAAACTATTCCTTTAATACCTCTGCCGTAAATGTCAAAGAAAACTGTCCGTTTTGTCATGGTGACCTAGACGCATGCCATATTAACCACAATGCATCTCTACTTTAACCTATCTAATAAAGGCAAAATGCAATCATAAATATTAATCTTAAAATTTGTGAATGGAGGAACTGCTGCAGCTCCAGGGTAAACAAAAAAGAAAGTTAAAACAGTCACATTAAAGCTTTAATACTGTGAACTCTTTTCACCTACCTCACAGGCACCCACCCCTCCCTGGAAAGAGCTCGTGCACATCTCATTCTCACGAACACGACCTCTGAAGTATTTGTTGCATTCCTTGTTACTAAGAACTGGTATGTGGGCCACGTTGAGGACAGTCTCATCTCCAGTCCCTTGAAAAGCAGCAAGAAGGAGGAATGAGTTAGCAGCCAATGTGTTTAGAGAGATGGAGAAAAGAAAAAAGGAAGGTGGACAGATGTGGAATGGGTCTGGAAATAGCAACGCCATCTGTTGCTCAACGGTCTGAATAGCTCGTTCATTTAGATGCGACATTACTTCAAGGGCAGAAACAAGATGCTTGTTCTAAGTAAGTCATCTATTATCAATTACTACAATTGAAGCATATTGTAGTCGCATGAAGCGCAGCATGTCGTTAATTCAGTGTCAAGTTATCATTGCCAAAGGATTATACTTGCCTCTCGTCTCACCCCATCCTGCGATCTCACAGTTCGTCCCCTCAGCTACAATGTAGCGCTCAGGAGGGAGGCAGATCTGAGAGACACGCTCATTAAACTGGGCCGGGCTACAGACAGAAGAGAGAGGCAGAACCAGATTATTGGTACGTCTGGGTGGGTGTGTGTGTGTTTGTGTGTATGTGTGTGGGTGCTGGGAGCACTTGACAGTACACACGATTCCAGTTGTAGCATGACCAGCTGAGACTCTGAGGGTCCACAGACGATCTTGGTCAGGGAGATGGTTTGCACACCAGGCTCTCCTTCTTGTGGATCACGATACAGAGTTCCCATCATGGCCGAGTACCCGGGCAGGTCCACGTAGCTGTGCACACATGCAGACAAGCAAAGTACAAATTGAAATATCCTTAAGTCTTTAAGGGGAACTCAAGTAATTAAATACTGCTTTTCCATTGACAATACCAAAGGTCTTCACACACTATGGCCATTTTTTTTGTGTGTTTAATTCACATGTTAATATTTATTTTTTTTATCAAGAGTACTTTTACAAAGAATGTGGATATTATGCAACAATAAAGCCTTGGAACAAAGTCGATTTTTATGAACGCACAAGCAGCAATTTCCGGGACTGGAAAAGGAAGCCAACGCAGAATGGCTAAAAGCTGCAGTTCCTCGAATGGCCACTTGAGACTGGCCCCAAGAGTGAGTCAATCCCCACAGACCCCCAGGTTAAAATGCCTGACTTTACCACAGAAATAAACATATTTACAACAAAATCAGCCAGGCCAAATGAAGCTCAGCGTAAGTTCAATCACTCTTCTTGCTGTCCTATCGTAATTAGCCACGGCCTCCATCAGCCAATCAGGTTGTCACTACAAGATTTTAAATCTGTTCTCTCCTCTGCCGCTTTCAGCTGTCTTTCTAGGCAGAAACAAGGCAGCCCTCCTCCACCCCGTTCACCTCCAGCCATCACATCCAAGGTCAAAGATAAACCCGAAGACTCATTCCTCTTCTCATCCGGATCATCAGCACCCATCCATCTGATCCTCATCTCTTCTCCACTTCCTCTACCACCACCAGCGTCTAGACCCCGGGGGGGTTCCCTAATTGGCTACGGATCCATCACCCTCCTTATAGCTCACCATCTCGAAGGGGTCTAATCGCCAAAGACTTTTCACATTTTCACATTCCATTCTCATGTGCATTTGTAATTAAATATTTTCTTTCCTAACCAAAACATGTCTCTCCTGATTGTACTGTACAGGGGGGTGAATCTTAAATCATAAGGGTACCTTCAGACCTAGAGTTGTCTTGCTTTGGTCCGAATCAGGGACTAATTTTGTTACAAAGTTGTATAATTGCGTAGAGTTGGTTCATGTTCTCACGGCAGCATTTATAAGCGGACCAGATAAAATGCCTTGTGCAGGAAAGCTGCTCTTGATTGGTCAGAATTTCCATGCGGGAAAAATCCAGGAGGTTAACAAAATGTTGAAGAAGAGTATAAGTACAAGTAGAGGACAACTACGCA
This sequence comes from Epinephelus moara, assembly GCF_006386435.1. Lineage (NCBI taxonomy): Eukaryota > Metazoa > Chordata > Actinopteri > Perciformes > Serranidae > Epinephelus > Epinephelus moara. The sequence goes on from NC_065529.1 coordinate 29,865,417, forward strand.
GGTTGATTTTATATAAGTACAAGTAGAGGACAACTACGCAGGTTGATTTTAGTGCTGGTCATCGTGGACTATATTACTGTCATTGTTCATTTTAGTCAAACCATACAGTTTGAAAACGAGGTGCGGCTCCAACTACAAAAAACAATGTTTTGATGCATTGGATGTGCTGGATGTGCATAATAAGGCAGTGCAGGAGGAGGTGCACATTAACTGTGACATGCTCATGTTTAACCCAAACAATGTGTCATGTGACTGCAGTTGGTTCAGATCGAGGTCGGAACACGTTCTCACCACAAACAAACCACACCAGAGTTTGTTTGTACCCGGACCTAGACCACCTCTTCAAGAAGGTCTCGGCCCGGTTGTTTTGGTGCACACCTGAGTGCGATTGTTGTGTTCACACCTGCCCAAACGAACCGCACTGAGGAAGCAAACAAACCTTACTTCAATTAAAGCGAACCAAACAGGGCAGGTGTGAAAGGACCCAAAATTATGTCTGGAACCAGCTGTGGTAGAGCTTCAGGTCCTGTATGAGGCAGTGGGACTCTTCTCTTTCCCTGTAAAAGTGGAAGTACCCAAAATATCCTCTACTTTTGTCAACTGAGGAGGTGGAGGACTAGGTCATCGTCACTGCATGATGAATCCATATTTTTTTCTGCAGACTGAGCTGGTGCGAATCTGTTTAAACCTTTTATTGAACCATTGTTGCAGCTGTTGCAAATTCACATCGCTGCTGTGTAGAGGCTTTAAGAGTTTGCAGTCATGCTAGCAGCAGCTCTGAGGCTGTAGGTTACTTAGGCACAGCAGTGCTTTGAGCTAAGTGCTAATTGTTCACAATGACAGTGCGAACACCCTGCTGACGGGCTGCACTCCAAAAACTTTAAAATAAATAAAGTTTACCAGGAGGAGAAACACTGCTTGGTGCTGATCACCCATCTGGGGTTAACCAAGGATCCTCCACAGAAATGGTTTCCTTTCCTGCACACAAGAGGTCAGAGGTCAGAGTGTATTTTACTATACACATTCTTGTCCAGCTCAAACAGTTCTCAGACTCACCTGTCTCTGAGGCTCACTGTCCATGGTGAGTTCCCAGGAACCCCATTCACGATACGCAACCTCGTCCTCGGGAGGCGGTCGTCTCTCTTCCCGCACTCACTGAACTCTACCTTCTCTGTGTTCAGAAAGAGGTGACATATTATTAAAAACAAACAAACAAAATACAGAAAGGCTTTTTGTCAAGACTGAAATGTTGCTTCATATTCATTCAGAAACTGACCTACTGGTTCAGTCATGGACACTTTCTCTCCAGCTGTGTGACACAACAAGAAACAGATGAATCGTTAAATTCAGGAAACAGAAGCTCTGGATGAATTGTCATCACGCAGAGCATTAAACTCCTCTGAAGATGTTCAAATATAGAAAGACAGCAGAGTTATGTACCACACTGTTTGATGGCACAGTAGTCAAACTCAGTTTTGGGGTCAGTGGTGTAGCACCAGGGTCCGTGCTGGTCCCCATCTGGGTTACGACAATAGTTCTCTGTCAGGTTCGCCTCAGGATGCGTCCTTGGGTTTATCCTGGAAAATCACACAGACTTATTTTCTTCTGGCTGGTATCAAAGCAACTCAAGAGACTGTTTCCCAGTTTTATGCTACACACTAACTGTGTACCGTATGCACTATATACAGATCTTTATAGAAATGTTTTTGTGATCAGTATGAAAGAAATCAACATATTTAATAGGTATAACTGCTGTAATACTCAACTCAAACTGTAACAATAATGTTTTTAGGTGTTTCCTGGAGCTGTTTCACGACTATAAAAAATAAGTTTGAATTTTTCCAGCTGTGAGGAGCTCCTCCATTTCCATTCATCGAATTGTGGGAGAACTGTGTTCTTCAAAAATATATTAATCAATCAAAGTTTTTTTTTTGTTTGTTTGTTTACATACTGACTGTTTCGAGTGTGAATACACAACAGCATACCAAAAACCTGCTTAGAATCATGATGCATTTTGGATTTTGGATACAGCTGCTTAAATATAAAGACAACAATCAGGGGTTTTTTTCCATTCTTGGTTTTGCCTGTGTCACAGATGTCTACAAATTTGCACATTGCAACTGTTTTCTCATGTGTCTTTGCAACACTTAAATGATCATCATACTTGGTCAGGTGAGGTGTGTTGACGTTCCATTTCTGGCAGGTGATCCCCTTACGAGTTTTGCGGACCATGCCTCTGTAGTTTTTTCCATTTTCATGGTAGCAATCTGTAAAAAGAAAGAAAGAAAAAGAACAAAATTATTATTATGACAGTGATCTTGATGAATTACAGCACGCAGCAAAAGTGGTAAAATAAAATGTAAAAAATTGGATACAACACTGAAACTCCCTGTTCTCATGCCGGGCCATAGCTACCATTTAGCCCTTTTCCATACACATGTGCTGGCTTGGCTTGACTCGGTTTGACTCGGCATGCCAGCTCAGCATGGCAGGGATTTACATCTCTGTACCACAGGACTACCTACTTAAAGATGTGTCTTTAACTGATGAAGCACTTGCGCTTATCAACCAACAGACTTGAGACAGACAGAGACAGATTTTTTCTTTCCGTCCTGCTGGTGTTACTGAGGTCAGCTTACTGTTTTCTGACAGTTAGCTACACACTGATATTTCCTCTTTTTGTTAAAATTTAAATCAGGAGGTCATACCTTCAGCCTCTATGTCGTCTGCACATCGTTTGATCTGTAAGCAGAGAGCGGTCCTCATCTCTGGCACAGATGTGAAGCACCAGGGAGCCTCCGACCCATCTGGGTTACGACAGTAGTTCTCCTCCAAACCCCTGGATGAGATGTAGCAGCACAAAGTCAGTCAGAATTGATTTAGATTTATTGTCATAACCTGTCAACAACTTATACAATAACACATTTTTCAGTAGAATCAAATAAAAAACAGCAAGAAAAATAAAACAAACACAAGCAGCATTTAAAACAAGAAATAAAACTGAAGCATCACACAATATATAAAAAAAGTTACATTAACTTTTTTCCACCATAGTCCTGAGTCTTTGAATTTTGATTGAATCTGTCAACTATGCCTTGTACTATACCCATGCTCGTCACACCTGTAAATAGTTTGGTACTCGGCCATTTAAACATTTATAAACAGAAATCACTGCAAAATGCTGAAAGCTGTTAACAATGTTTAACTATTGTAGTTATTAAAGGATCCAGTGTGTAGGATTTAGGGGATATATTGGCTGAAATGGAATATAACAAGTATGTTTTCTTTAGTGTATAATAACCTGAAACTAAGATTTGTTGTGCTTTTGTTACCTTCGAATGAGCCATTAAAATCAATATAGGGGTCCTTGTCCACAGAGTCCACCATATTGCACTACCATGTTTCTACAGTAGCCCAAAATGGACAAACCAAACATTAGCTCTAGATAGGGCCATTCACATTTTTGTGTTGGCTTACCAAAGTATGTTGAAGGAATTCTCAGGAGGAGATGTTTCAGCTGGTTGCAATCTGCAATCCTCACCACTAGATGCCACTAATTCCCCCTAAATCTTACACACTGTTCCTTTAAATATCCTGTACTAAAACTGGTTCTTTTATTATAATCAAAAACATTTTGTCCAATATTTATCAGGCTTGTCGTTGTTTAAAAACAAAGTTAAATGCATAGTTAATTTGTGATTGTACCGAGGCAACACATAATATTTTTTGCAGCTAATATTAAGAAACTTTTTAATAAATTTAAAAATATACAGGCATTACAGTAATAATCTTATCACTAATGCATAAAGTGAAGACATATTTTACTGTATCTGCTCGGCCTGTTTAATGTTTAATTTAGAGATATAAAGATAATACCAAAATAACATACTATTAACATCCAACACTTCTTGTAACATCTACAAAAAATGGCTGATTGAAACGCTCGTAATCGATTTGGGCATGATGAATGATTACCAAGTCACAAATAAGCTTAATATTCATTTCACATCCACATTGCCACTCAGAGTGCGACCCGCTTGTTAATCTGGAGTTGCCTGATTTATCATCTACTGTCAACTGTCAGAGCAGAAATAAGATCGCAAGAACTTTCACTGCAATGACATCTTGACATTAATATTCATATGTGAAGCAAATAGAGCAATGTCAAACTAATGAGTGCAGAAAATAACCCAAAGTACTTTTATCTTTCAAACACACTCAACTTCTTCTCTCCTCCATCATGCTGTGTGTTACTTACTTGCATTCATATGTGTTTGGGTAGAAGGGATGCTCATGAGGTTGTTGGGCATCCCATCGCTGACAGGGGATACCTGATGTTGTCTCGTTGACTTTACCACGGTAATCCTCCCCACGGCCACGGAAACAGTTGGTGGTGAAGCTGGAGCGCTGGCGTTTCTCCACCCGCACCTCAGCTGAAGAAAGAGCAAGTTACAGAGGTGAGGTCAGTTTATATGGTCCGTCTGAGCAGGACATCGGGCTGCTGAATAATGAGAGGATTCTGTGATTTCTGTTGTGTTATTGAAGTGAAATTAAAGGTCAAGTGTTTTGGGTTTAGATGGACATATTGGCAGAAATGGTATATGATATTCATAACTATGTTTTTATTAGTGTATAATCACCTGAAACTAAGAATTGTTGTGTTTTCGTTGAGCCATGTATATCTACATACAGGTCTTTTTCCACATAGTCCACCCAGTTACTCAAGATAATCCACAGACTTTGTTGTGAGCAGTTTCATGTAGGAACTATTTTCTCTCTACTGAACTGTACCCATAGACCGCATCACCACACAGAAGAAAGTGTGCATCTACTGCTAGCTCACTTAGCACCACTGAGCTAGCTGACATTACAGCTCAGCTGAGGAGGGCGCCATTAATGTTTAGATCTCGCACTGTCATGAGCACAAGCCTCCTGTCGATGAGTAGATGCACACTTCCTTCTGTGTGGTGATACAGTCAGCGGAAAGAAAATAGTTCCTCCATGAAACTGCTCACAACAAGGTCTGTGGATTATCTTGGGTAAGCAGGTCATGATTTTTGGAAAGAGACATTGCTGCTAAATTTCAAATGTTTTTTTGTTTTTTTTTAGCATTTTGAGCACCACAAGCTCAGTGCCATCTAGTTCCATTATATTGGAGAGAAGGCAGACATCTACAGTCGATATCTCCAACACTCAGCAACTCACACCAAAACAATCTAGACTGATAAATAGTGCTATAGGTAAGAGGAAATATATGTACTTTTGATTTTAAGGTGAACTGTCCCTTTAAAATTTAAGATACATAGCCTACACACAGGCATGATTTTGTGACATTACAATGAGCCAATCTTTAAAACTCAATCATGGTTCAACATGTAACTTACAGAGGTGTGATGTGGAGACTTAAATGCTCCTGCACACAGACTGAAAATTTACTTCGTAGTGGCGTAGGCGACATCTCTGAAACAAAACAGATATCTCTGTTTTCATTTATTTTCCTAAATCATGTTTTTTTTTTTTTTTGCATGTGCAGAAGTCAGTTGTTTTGATAAGATATCTACATTTTCATAAATCATGTTTTTGCCATTGTGCGCTGAAAGGAATATCAATCAGACTGGTGATTTATTCATTTTAAGACTGGCTCTTATCTGTTTTTGCAAATGAACTGTTCATCTGCATATTCATACATTCCAGGTTTTCAGTGAGGGAGAAAGACTGGATATTATTCATCAAGGTAAAATTATAACAATGACACATTATAATTCCAAGAAGAGTATTTCTGTGTCTCAGACACATGTCTGGAGGGGCTCTATAATTCATCTGACTTCTTTTTAAAAGTCCATGATTGTGTAAGAAAGATTCCTACTCACTCCCACGAAGTGTAGATTAAAATATACTTTTGTTTTTTCATGACATTGCAAAGATTAGGGCGGGTATTTCATATTTTTTGTAAGGAGCTCAACTTCCTTGCATATGCATAGTTTAGTTTTTAAAGCTGTTTTTAAAACCAGGATCTGAATTGTTTAATTTTAAAGTGAACCCCCAACACTCAACACTGGCTGCACCACAAGATGGTGCTGTCTTATAGTTGTTTGGCCTCAGTGATCTCTGTCCTCAGTGGAAATGCCAATGTTGCCGGTGTCGTCTTGCACAACCTGTGTCGAAATACTGGAGAAAACACTGATGCCCTGTTTGGGTTTATTTATTTAATTGTCTTCTGAAGCTAAAAGTTCAGCATTTGAGTCCCCCTTAGTGTGTCATGTATTATATTAAATAAAATCCCCCTTTCAAAACAGAATCAGAGAAAAAGAAGAAGAAGAAGCCTGAAAACTAATGAGACTGCATGAATAATTGTATATTAAACAAACCAAGTCCAAGACACTCTTGTAAAGGAGATTTTTTTTTAACTTCAATGAGGTTTTTTGGGGGGGTAAATAAATGTTAGATAATCAAATAAAAATGCTGAAAAGTATTAAATATGTATTACCTTCTATCAAATCTTTAAATTTTGTTTATATGTATATTTGTAAAATAATTGTATACCACTGCAATGCCTACCTACTCCTAATGAAAGCTATACCACAGTAAAACTCACAGAAACTAAATGTAAATGTAAACAAGTCATGTTAAGCCAAATAAAATAATGAAAAACATTGTAATTAACCTTTAATTAACCTGAAACCCCGTGAGACAATGCAGGGCTCCAATCAGCTCGCATTTACTCCTAAATCAAAGAGAATCATTGGGGCAATTTTGAAATGTCTCACAATTTGGGAAGTAATTTGCAGAAACACCAAAAAGGTGATTTTTCTAAATTTAATTACAGCGACTTAATGAGACTCTCTAATTCTGCTGTGTCTCCTAACGCCGCAGGAATCAACTCAATTGAGCTCATGTCCCCTCGATTGTGCCGGAGGGAAGTAATGGCAAAAACAAAACAACAAGAAACAAGCAACAAGGTCTGAAGAAAACTTAGGAGACTAAACAGTACAGTAACATATTATTTAGAGCTGCAGCGTATGCTTTTATTTTCATCGATTAATCCTCCAATTATTGTCTTGATTAATCAATTAATCCTGTGGTCTGTACCAGGGGTGTCAAACATATGACCTGTGGGCCAGAACCGGCCCACCAAAGGGTCCATTCCAGCCCGCTGGATGACTTAATACACCTAATACTGATGCACTTGTGAGTACATACTTCATTTAAAATGCTGCTTCAGAGGCTTTTCACTCTGACCTGAATACAGCTCTTAAAAAAACAATGAATACTTATCTTGATCATATTCAAAGAAGCTGAACATTGTGTAAATATTGTCAATCAGCAGCTCCAGTACAAAATAATCTGTATCAAATATATATCTTAAAACAATATGGGTGAAACCATACTGCCAAGGCACCGCCTAAACGTCAGACTTGTAAATGGTTTGTAAGGCAGGAACTTGCTTCCTCAACAGCTTCCACTTTAAAAAGGAGAGAGATGACTGGTTGCTCTGTATATACAAACATAGGTCAAAACCTTGTGTCGGGTGCTCGTGGAGAACAGGAAACAACAGGACTGGCAGGAAGGCAATCCAGGCACTCCGAAAAATATAGAAAAACGAGGAAGGAAATATTAAAAAGCCTTTATTGTAGTGACTAAATCATTAAAAGAGCCAACATTGTTTTGACCACTGCAGGTCTTCATCTGGGCACAGGTATGGCCCCACCTATATAGCGGCAGGAACCATCGGAGGCCATCACATGACCCATATAATGGCATGACAGGTGGAACAAATAGACAATAATGCATAGAGGGCATAGAACACATTAAACCCTTGGTAAGAGTGGGTGTGGCCATACCTGTGTTGCATGTTTTGAAAGCCCTGACACAGACCTGCAGTGGTGGAAACATGTTGGCTCTTTTGATGATTTTAGCCACTACAATAAAGGCTTTTTAATATTACCTGGATTGCTTTCCTGAGGTTCCACTTTAGTTTGGTGTGTTGATGCCAGGGTAACTATAAAGAATTGGAAATATATAGACAAATGAACATGTAATGACAGTGAGTACTAAACTGACTGAATGTGGGAAAACTGAGACATACTGTTAAAATTATTTTTCTGACAGTTAGCATTCAACTTCTTAGAGGGACAAGTGGCGCTCAGCTGCATTAGACTGTTAATCATTTGTTTAAATGGATGAGCATTTTCAGAATGTACTTTTACTTTTTTACACTAAAAGAGAAGGAAACATGCAGAGGTTATGTTATTTATAGGGTATTATGCAATAGTTTAACTGGTCACCTGAGGTCAAATTAGGCTGTATGTGGCCCCTGGTCTGTAGTGAAAATGTCTTGTTTTGTCCAGCCACTAGTCAGAAACCCAGATATATTCAGTTAGCTATAAATGAGGACAAAGAAAAGCAGCAAATCTTCACATTTGAGAAAATGGAAACAGAGTAGGTTTTGCCAATTTCACTCCCAGAAAAAAAGCAAATCATCCATTTTCATAATAGTAGATTAGTTGTCCTTCTTTAAAGATTATTTTTATGGGGTTTTGCCTTTATTAAACAGGACAGGATGAGTGTGAAACAGGGAGAAAGAGGGTGCAACACACAGCAAAAGGCCACAGTTCAGAATTGAACCCGGGCCGCTGTGGCAAGGACATAGCCTTGGTACATGGGATGCCTGCTCTACTAGGCAAGCTACTGGGCACCCTGTAGATCAGTTTTCTTTCAATCAACTACTCGTTCCATCTGTAATCTTTTTGTAAGTGTTTCTAACAGTGTTACTGTAACAAAAGCAACATCTTACTGCACTTGCTGATCTCACAGTTCTCCCTCTCCACATCAGGGTCTGTGGTGTAACACCAGGGCACCGGAGAGGCGTCGGGGTTACGGCAGTAGTTGTCGTCTAAACTCTTATCAGGATATCTGAAATATACATGAAGATTTTTTATGTCCACAGTAAAAAAAAACACAGGACATTAACATGTTTGAATAATCTGGCTGATCAGGCACATGACGGATAATGTAGTGATGACTCATCGAGTACTTTTCAGGCTGGTAGATGTGTTGGTGCGGGTACTGCTGGTCCCATCTCTGACACTCTCTGCCATTCACAGTGTGGTCGACCTGCCCTCTGTAGTCCTCTCCGTTACACGTGATACACACGTCTGCAAACAAAACCACAAACACAGCTTTAAGTCAGAAGTATGAGAAGAAGAAAAAACGTCACCGATACAGAAACATTTGATTTTACAGGTCTCATAATATCCAAATAATTCCCCTGAAATGAGCTGATAAAATTGTAACATCTTAGTAAGGTTCCTGGAGAAGACCCTGTAATTTGATGCTAATGATGGGGGAGATGGTGTTCAATTGGTATACTTGGTAATTACAACCTTCTTTTACCAAAGTAATCATCTTTGAGTCAGTTCACAGCAGGCAGGAAGTTAGCTGAACATGCAAACAATGTGAAATTTGGTTTTCTGTGCAATTTAAAAGTAAAGGAGAACATACACATCAGCATGGGGAGTAAAGTTTCCAGCGAAATAGGTGAATACTCCCTCTGGTTTAAATGTATTTCGATCAGTTTTTAAGGGTTCTTTAAAGGATGAGAAGTCAACATCTGCTTATAAGCTGCACCCAACTGTGAAACTATCTTGTTATTTTCCCAAATCTCTCTTTAAAAACTCAAATTAATGAGTGACTAATCACTGTGTTTATCACAATTTTCCTATAATCATGACCAAATTATATAGTTTGTTCCAAGAAGCCTAGAAAATAACTGAGAAATTTCAGGACCTGCAAATAAATCTTCTCCTATCACACTTGTACACCCTGATTTATGGAAACGTATGAGATGTACCATCTTTGCATTGGGGGATGTTGCAGCTTTCATAACGTCGCTCATTGTCAGTGGTGTAGCACCACGGGCCGATCCGATCCCCATCTGGATTCCTGCAGTAGTTCAACTCCAGACCGTTGGTGGCTGTGGGAGTCCACCTGAGACCAGCAGAGAGTTTTTCACTTATTATACAGAGCAGTCAAAATGTTTTGGAGCAGTGTCACGTTTGTTTATTTTACAAGCTCTGTACTCCCAGCTTTGGATTGGAAATGTAACATGTTAAAGTGTCGACTCTCAGCTTTAATTTGAGGGTGTTTACATCCACGTCAGAGCAACAGTGTGTGAGCTGGAGCCCTTTCTATACACAGCCTCACAATTTTAGAGAACAGGAAGTAATTGGAGAAATTAACTTAAAGCTGTATCATTTTTCAGCCACTTGGCAGCAACAGAAATCCACTATGAATGAAAAACACATAGTACTGACACATATTGACAACAGCTGCCATCTGCTGTTGGAAACAAGGTCAATGAGAGTCAAGAAAACCAATACAAAGTGCTAAAAGCTCTGATGAGGTGAGAGGAACCACAGAGTCAGTTAGTTTAATGTGAGTAACTCCTGTCACATTACACACAGCCATTGGTTTTGTATTGTATTGATTAGTGGAGCTTTAATTAAGTTGTCATATTTACTGTTTTTCAAGTATCTCTGCATCTGATACCAACACACAAGGCACACTGTAGCGTCTGTATGAGATGCACTGTGCTTTCTACTAATGAAGCTCAGGCAAAAGTTCAGTCAGTAAGACAATATTTTTTTTTAATTAGTTTTTTTCTCACTGCCATTCAGTCCCTGCAGGCATGCTCACTCTCTATCTCTTGGCATCATTGTCTGGGTCTGTCAATTGATTCATCACCTGATTTACAATCAGCCAATAGCACAGCAACACACGTTCTCTGTCAGCCTATCATCGTACTGCTCCTCATTTTAAATATGGTTCTTTCTTGCTGCAGTCGTGCACACCTTCCACCTCGCCATCACCACCTAGTCTTTACAGATTCATCAGCCTCATATGCCTCAGCAGTCATCAGCCTCAGACTCATCAGCCACCACCACCACCACTGCCTGGACTCCATGGAGGGATTTATCTTGCTGCCACTCAGATGTCCCTAAATCACAAAATACTTCCCTCTGGTGCCCAAGCGCCAAAGACTTCCTAATCGGCACAAACCATCTGTTAATCTGGACACTCATATTTCCCGTATTACCCATTCTTCTGTCTGTCCTGATTGAAAAGCTGTGTTCACAAGGATTCAGGCAGACACTAAATGGTAGACCACAGATTGACGACACCTTCCAGATGGCACGGGAAAAACAAACAGACTGACAGAATAGTAGGACAGAAAAATGAAACATGCATGACCATAATGTTGCGATGGTGGAGCTGTATTATTTACAAAGAATAAAATAGAATATATTAAATACATTCATTTTATGTTTATTATTATTTGTAATTAGGTCAAGATTAGTCATGTTTTCTCCTTGTGTGAAGGAGCTTAATGTGGACTGTTAGTGGTGTCTGCAGTTACCCTTGCCGCCATTCTCTGCCAGCCTCACCTAATGTTGCCGTCCTGTTCTTGCCACTAAAATGATATCTGATTTGCTGTCTACCATCTCCCTGATTCCATGTAAATGCAGCATAATTCCAGTGTAAACCCATCTGCTGCATTAGACACTCAGAGCAACTGACGTCTGAAGCCTGTGTAAGTACATAGGAGGTCAGGGTGGATGGATGTGTCAAACAAATGCAGGACTTTCACCAAAGAGACCGCTAGTGTCTCATGTAAAACCAAAAGCCATTTTAATCCAAACCACGATCTCTTCCTAAAACTAACCAAATAGTTTTGGTGGCATAAACTGTGTTTCTGAATGTTATTTTGAAGACACTGTTTGCATGACACGTCTAAAACTGACACTTAAGGTCCTGGAGCGTCAATTTGAAGTGTAGGGCCAATGACCAAGCTGCCATAATGGACAAGTTGAAAGTAAAAATGTGTTGCCCCTTCAAATTCCATTTAAGTTGAATACCATCTGTTTAACCTCATAGTCCTTTTTCACTTTAACTCCAATGTGCCTGATTCCACTGAATGAAAAAGTGATGATAAATCCTTCTCACCTGTGATCGTGAGGAAACTTGGACCACCACTGTTGGCAGGTGAGTCCACTTCTCGTGGTGAAGACTTTCCCTCTGTAGTCTTCTCCTTTACTTACGATGCACTTCCTGACATAGACTTCACAACAAAAAACAAACCAGTCAAAACAACTCCAGTACTGATCAGTCACCTTGATCTGTGTAACGTCACACAATGAGTCTTACCCTTCTTCTCATACAGGTCACAGTTCACGTTCCTCTTCACCTCTGCGTTGCTCCCGTCACCCACCCAGGGCAGGTGTTTACAGGAGACAGTTGGACGGGTCTCGTAGTTGAACGCTCTGGTGTTGAGGGATATTTTCATGTCAAAGCTTTGAACACTGATGCATACAAACTTACAAGAAGGTATTCTGATGAAAGGGTTTAGACTTTATTTCTTAATGTTGAGATATGAATCAGTGAGCTTCTAAGATCATTAATAGAACTTTGTAATACAGACATAAAAAGATCTCTGGGGCTGCTAAAGTCTAATTTTCACAGTGTTGGCCATCATTTCTGTCAGCAATAAAAACATCACTTGCTCTGATCTTAAGACACGATGGCGAGAGACACGAGTAGTCACACCTCCAAACCCCCCTGCTTAGGTGAATCTCGAAAGTGCCAAGGATTCAAACTGGCACCAAACTGGCTGGGGACGTGGACCAGCAACGCTTTGGCAGTAGCTCAGTCCCTATACGGACTGAGCTACTGCCGCCCCTTTCCTTCAACAGCAGGAAACAAACTACTACTACTATTACTTAAACAGTAGTAAATGGATTAATACACATCTGGTTGCCTGATATCAGACAGACCTGTCATCTCCATCTGCAGTCTGACATTGCATCACTCTAACTGATTTCTGTGGGAGAGGGGGATTTGATTTTCTCTAAGCGATCACTAGAGACCAACGGTCAAACCCAATGTCATCTCAAGTCTAAACTGATGTGTAGCCATGCCTGCAAACTGTAAGAGTGGAACTGACTCAAGTAAAAACAAACTACAATGTCAGGAAATATTGAGATAACACGCCATCTATGTAAAGTAATTTGTTAATCAAGGGTGTCATATAAAATTCAAGACTTTGAATTTGAATTGTTGTTTTTTTTTTTTTCAAATTTAGGACAGCCTCGATAGCAGTATCTATCTTGTCTATGGCACTGTTGGTATTACAGCTTGACTTTGACGTCAGTCCCACCCATGGCAGATTGGCTAACTGTTTGTCCCTTTGCAGAACTCATTGGATCAATTACTTTTTTAACTGGGAAACTTTTATTTCACAGTGCCAGATGAGTTAGTCAACTTGGTGAAGTGGGTTTATCAAAGATCTGGACTCAGGAGAGCTTTACTGAGTATTTCCAGCAGCAGGACGGTGTATGTGGGACTGACTCAAAATAAACTACAGTGTGTTCATGGTAATAAAGGAACATCTCACGTAGTGCATCAGTGCAGCTGTAATAGATTAGAAGAACTGAGATCTACGGCACAGAACAGTAAAATCAATAAGGCTTTGGCTACACAGATAATATTTGTTAGTATGATCGCTTCATTGTTGGTTTTGATCTGACTGTGGTAAAAATCTGAGATCACAAGATGTGGTGTTATTGTTTGTTCCAAGTGCACAGACTGAGCTGGGTAAGAAAGATTTTATGTGCTCTGCTGCCTTCACTTGGGACGGCCTTCACAAAGATTTAAAACTAAGAGAACTGGTCGCTCTGCCTGATTTTAAAGTTCTCATAAGTACAGTGATGAATGACTCAGTTGGTGCTTGTCACTGTACGTTAGAGCTGCAACGATTAATCGATTAGTTGTCAACTTTTTAATTAATTGCCAGCTAATTTAGTAATTGATAATTCAGTACTTGTGTCAAGAAAAAGAATCAAAAATTGACAGATTTCAGCTTCTTAAATGTGAATATTTTCTAGTTTCTTTACTCCTCTGTGACAGTAAACTGAATATCTTTGGGTTCTGGACAAAACCGGACATTTGAGGACGTCATTTTGGGCTTTAGGAAACAGTCATCATTTGTCCACTACTCTTCATGTGGTGTGTTCATTTTATAGACCAAACAACCAATCAATTAAGCAAGAAAATGTCTGACAAAGAAATTGACAGTGAAAATAATCATTAGTTGCAGCCCTATTGTGCATAGGTATTTTAATGTTTTGATAGGTTAATGTTTATCTTCCATGTTTCCTTGTGGTTATTTTTGTTTGTCTGTAACCTTTAATGTTGCTAAACCAAAAAAATATAGATTATCACCAGGTGTGTCCTTTAAATCACTTCCTGAGCCATCAAGTTTACAGGTCTAACACAAAGTGATCTTCTTTAATTCATGCAGTTAAATAAAGTCATGAGTAATAACTAATGTCCTTGCTGAATAAAAAGGATGCCTAGTGATGCTTTCAAGCCACTGTGTTAAAGTGAAGGTTGGATACCTGCAGTCCAGAGACTGTGAGCAGCGTGTGGCACAGTCCTCCAGGTTCAGGCCCGGTAACAACGACACTCGAGCCGAGTTCCAGGAGGTGGGAACCAGCTCTCTGCCCTCTGAGCGCTGGAAGTCATTCAGAGGGCTGCGGTAGCCTGTTTACGCAGAACAAAACAATAAAACTCAGGCTGACTGTCAGGACTATATCTCTATGTGTTTAGTCCGGGGTTTGAACTGGAGTGCAGGTGCTCACTGGCACCAGCTGCAACATTTGGGCACGAGCCTGCTCACATATAACCTTTGGACCAAGACGCTGCTGCTGGTTTGTGAGACCAGAGAAACTTTTAAACAGCAACAGACCACAATTACTATTACAGCTTTCATTACTGCTATTGGTTTATGTCAAGCAATACCAATTTTTTTTAACATAATAATCCTAATCTAAAAATATAAAATGAAAATAACTGGTTGTGTCAAGGATTTATTTTATTTTTTTTTTTTGTAGTTTACATATTTCTTCATAAACACACAGTTACTAAACAAACATTTACTCCTAATCTGATTCTTAAATACACAATAAAACTAAAAAGTTAGACTCCTCATAACAACACAGACAATTAAATAACTATGAATCCTTTACAGTGAAGGAATTTAATTTTGTACATTCACTCAAGTAATGTTATTAAGTACAAATTGAAGGTACTTGTACTGTACTTAATTATTTACTTTACTACATTTGTCTGACAGCTTTAGTTACTTCACAGGTTACAATTTTTCATCCATTTCCTGTCCAGTGAAACAATAACAATAATAATAGTTTCAACATTCTTGTGTTGCTTTACGTGTTGAAAAAATTCCCCTACTTCTTAAGGTACATAAACTAAATAAAATCCCTATTGGATCAGGTGGATGGTCACACAGTTGAAAACAGGCCTGTTTTTCTGGCACCATGAAAACTTTTTAGGGATGCGTAGTTCTCACAATATGACACAGTGTTGTAGATGAAACTCTCCAACAATATATAAAGGAGTTAAAATGAACACAACCTAAACATCTACAGTGGTAAAATGCAACATACACATTTATGCAGCAGTAATATTAATCCAGATATGATGGTAAAACATTAAGGGAACATTTTACTTTTACTTTAATACTTTAAGTACACATGGTATCACTTTATTTAGTCCACCTACAGATAGTTTATAGAGTATTTTTAACATGTAGATGTTTGTCCAGAGTATATGTGATGATTCACTTCATAATAATTTAGTTGAAACTAAACAGTTCAACTTATGCTTGAGGGAAAAGTTCAAGTTCAACACAAGTATTCTGAGAATATGTCAATAAATTGTGACATGAACTCTTTAGATAATCTGTTAAACTTTTACAGAATAAAGATAAACTGTTGGATCTCAACTAATAAACTGCTGAAATGTTACAGATACTAAACTACCTGTAGGCAGAGTAAATAAAGTGTTACAGTGCATTGTGCTGCATTTAATACTTAGTAAAGTAAAGTAAAGTTTTGATTGCAGGACTTTTACTTGTTATGGAGTCATACTGTCACAGTGACGTACTGATACTTTATCTTAAGTAAAAAAAACATATGAATACTTCCTACACCACTGACATTCATGCACTTTTATATTACATAATAACTCAGCTGGATATTACTCAGCTCTTCCTGAGGTTTCTACCGTTTTTTTTTTCCCCGTTAAAGGGGTTTTTTTGGGGAGTTTTTCCTTATCCGCTGCGAGGGTCATAAGGACAGAGGGATGTCGTATGCTGTAAAGCCCTGTGAGGCAAATTGTGATTTGTGATATTGGGCTTTATAAATAAAATTGATTGAATTGAAATTGATTGATTTTAATCAATTTTTGTTGTTTACACACTTCTGTATGAACCCACACACACACACACAAACAGTTACTAAACAGGCCTTTACTCTGAGTCTGATGTAAAAGACCTAATAAATTCAAACATTTAAACTCCTCATAACAACAATATGATATATAAATAGCTGACATTTCTAATCAAAGACAGTTAGGATGTTAAAACTTTCCTACCGGTGGTCAGTCGGACGGTCAGGAGAATAAATGGCAGCAGCAGTTTCATTGTTTGTGCTCTGAGGACGATGAAGACAGTTTTACAACACTGGGCTGAAGTCAGACTGAGATCTCTGCTCTGAAGTTTCTTTTTGGGGGATTAAACATCCGATCACAGCTCGACCCGATACTGAGAGAAAAATCCCCCTGTAAATGCAGTCAGATGTTAGAAAACTTCACCAAAACCACCCACAGCCGAACACTGAGCTCTTACTCAAACAGAGGCCCTAATCCCCAAAACACAGCCAATCAATACTGCGTATTAATCATTAATGACGAGTGGCACATCAGCCCTGGTGCATGCACTTTATTCACGATACTCAGATATACAGTCTGCAACAGTGCACCTAACGATTAAACCAAATATTTAGTGAACAACACAGGTTTGGTTTTTATGTAGCTGCCAGAATAAAAGCAGTTCTCCTCACAGACGCTAGACGTCAGTAGAAATATTTCCAGAGGATTTTTTTTTTCCTGTTTTCCGGGACATAAAGTGAAAGTGTAGCTGCTTTAACACCAAGGTGCTACAGCTGTCCTGTTTTATTCTGCAGGTTAGACACTGGGTCCTCTCTGCAGCCTGTGAGGTAAGAAGAGGAGGATTATTCTTTCATGGTGTTTGTGATGAAGTTTGTGAGAGTGAGCTCGATGTTACAAATCAAATGATCTAATCTGGACTTTGATCATCAGCCTGTTTAACAAACTCCTCTGTCGGACTTATTTAACACTGACACAAGAGTGAGCTGCAGTGGGCTACAAAATAAAAGCACAGTGTTTCAAGTGTTTGGAGAAATTAACAGCAGCATCGTACAAAACGCTGCAGCCCAGTCCAACGCCTGCTGACTTCATGCTTTTGGTGCATTTGATCTAAGACGGATGTATTTGTTCATATATCCCACACAGTAACACTTAAAGTCCCACACCATCGTCTAATAAATGGTTACAACCCATTGTGATCTAGCTGTAGGGGAGAGTGGGGTGATTTGTGCCAGTGGGAGAGTTGTGCCACCCCTTGTTTGCAGAAAACCATAGAAGAAATTGGTCATGTGACCTCATATTTTTAAAGAGGCGTCTATTTTACTCAGCCTGTGGAGAAAAGAGGCACATGGCACAAGAGGTAAGCAGATTTAAGTCCAAAAAACTGTTTTTGCCTTTCAAAGTGATTTTTTTATGATCGTGGTTTATTGTTGTTGTGTCTGAACAATTATAGATAAGTTTGAAAACATTTCATACATGAGTTAGTGCTTTAGTAAGCTACAATATGAGACTATACTGTTAGCATGATGTTAGCTCTAAACTGCTGGATGATACAAGTTTGCTAAAATGGTGGGGATGGGGTGATTTGTGCCAAAAGGCCTGGGTTAAGTTGTGCCAGTGGCAAATTGTGTGACATTTTTGATTTTAGACCAAAAGCCATAATGCCACGCCTTTACAGAAGGAAGACAGACAGGGGTTCAACCCCTCTTATGGAGCTGGACAGAGTAGTGAGAGAGGTGCAACAGGGGAAGGTCTGTAAATAGGCCTTGTTGAAGAAGATTGCAGCTATGGAGCTATCACACACACCCACCCACCCACCCACCCACACACCAAATTGTGCCACGAGACCACTTTTTTTGGAAAGCCATATTTTTAAACAGTTTATTTAAGATCCAAAGTGGTTGTTCCCAGGGATGCCCCACATCCTGAAATATATGTACATATTTTAATTGGATGCATTACTGCGATGCCCTCTTTTTAAAGTCACCTCAAGTAAAAACTGGCACATCTCACCTCACTCTCCCCTACTGATGTTTTTGCAGTGTTAGGGAGTTGTGAACTGCATGCAGTTACTTGCAGTTAAAATATATTTTGCATTAACCTGCTGGTAGTTCATTTACATTATTATTTACATAGTGATTCCAGTAGTTTCATTACTGTTTGCGTGTTAACTGCTGAAACTATAAACAATTTTGGGCCATAAAAGGAAAGGAATTATTTTTTTAATTTTCATTTTATCATTGCTGCTCTACTGTAATTGAATCCCTTGTGACCACAATTAGTCAGAAGTATTAATTAAAGCCTTCTATAATTATTAACAAAGACAAGTCGTTGCATGTTATCGTACCTGACTAACTGAGTAATCCTGCTTGGTGCAATACTCCCACCTAGTTTCTGAGGGCAGGTGTCTGACTGATGGACACTGTGTACGAAACAAAGATGATATTTCTTGCACTTTTCTATGGCTATGTGGCTGTTTTTTTCTGGCATGTGACTTGTTTGTTTTATATTTTGTTATCATTTTTATGACATGGTCATTGTCAGTTTAAGCATTTTTTTACAAAGTAGTTTGAACTACTTTTCCTTTAGCTTATCAGATTTCTTCTTTGGGCAGCTTTGCTTTAGTTCAACATTTTCTAGGTTAAAATAATTGATAGCTGTCAGAGTAGCTTTCCCAATGCTGGATATTTCTTCATTAATGCACAGCAGTGGCGTAAGCTAGTTACAACAGGCTCAAGTGCACACTACTGTGCACATATTGTCTCGTCATATGATCAGAGACTCAACACTGGACAGCATCAACATACATATCACCCAGCAATCATCTGTATGTGGCAAAAATACAAAAAAAGGAGAAATTATTCATTTAATTTAATCCTTTCATAGTTTACAAAAAAAAAACATGATACAGATGGGTTTGCCTTTTTCAAATACACACATAGCAAATGGCACCTTTTTGAATTTAATGAGTGTAGCGACTGCAGGAAACAAAAAAAATTCACTGAGAAGCTGAGGCTGGGCCTGATAACTTGTCTGACACACCGTCAGAAGATTAACTGAGATCCAAAAATATATCAAATAAATTTATTAATGAGAAGGAATCAACTTATAATAACATGCACAAACTTCTAATCAAAATGACCACAGCGAACAAAGAAAAGTGCGGTCAATAAAAAAATACAGCAACCCACTCTCCCTCTCGCTCCAACCAAAAAAACCACACAGGTGAAGACGAGATGCTGATATAGACAATGAGTGTCACTGTCCATATCCATGTGATCCGACTCTCCCAACAACCGCAATCACAAAAAAAAAAATGTCTCAAACACTAACCAGAAACATATAACAATACAGACCATTCCAAAACTCTCTAAATTAATTCATGGCTCCTACAATGGCAGTTCTTCTTTGAACACAGGCATATTTCTAAAGTAGCGGTCACATTGTTGGAGGGCCCGCTCTCTCTATGGACTCTCACAGGCTCCTGTGTAACCGCACTGCCTGCAGTGTCTCTATTTACGCCCCTGATGTACAGTATTTGTTAGCGATGATAAATTTCCTATGTAACATATTTTATATTGTCACAACCACTGGTCGAAAGTGACTAAGTGCATTTGCTCAAGTACTTAAGAACAAGTTTGTGGTACTTGTACTTTACCAAAGTAATTCCATTTTATGTTACTTTATACTTCTACTCCACTACATTTATCTGTCAGCTTCAGCTACTAGCTGCTTTACAGATTCAGATTAATACAAAATATATGTAAAGTGATTAAAATTAGTCGCACCTGAACCAGCTGCAACATTAAAGTGATGCTCACACTTCAGTGCATCCAGAGGTATAACAGCATGGTTAGAAATACGTTATTCTGAAATGAGCTGATTGGGATATGAGTCAGGATTTTAGTGGTAATGGTCATTTTTGCATTTTATTTTCACTATAAAATTTAAAAATGATGATGATGTGATTTTTGCTGGGGTCTGTACCAAACACACTTCTGTCTGGGATATGTCTTGTAGGCCGGGGCACCTCTGTAGCTGTTGTGACACATCTTACCTGTAACAAAGAAGTGCAGCTCCTGGATATTGCTCTTGGCCATTTTGAATATATTCTGATGTTAATACTTTGGTACTTCACCAGAGCATAACAGTAGTGTGTAACAGTGACAGTGCAAAGAGTTTTCTGCTGTTCCTCTGTTCAGGATGTCAGCTGTTAAGATGACAGAGGGGAGTGTGCAGGTGGAGAGCTGCAAAGCCTCGTTGTTCTACAGACAGAGTGAACCTGCCTCGGGGGAAGTGAGGATGTCAGTTTTACTCCTTCACGGCATCCGTTTCTCATCAGAAAACTGGCTCAACATCGGCACTCTGGAGACTCTGGCCAAAGCAGGCTGCCGTGCTGTCGCCATCGACCTGCCAGGTGAGTCTGACGGCCCTAAAGCCATCTGATATGGAGGGATATTGATGATGGCGTGCAATGGAGTCCTCATAGGGGACATATTATGGTCATTTTCAGGTTTGTGCTTGTATTGTAGGTTTCTACTAGAAGATTTTACATGCTTTAATAGTCAAAAAACACTGTCTGCACTGGATCACATGTATTCACCCTCTGTTTTAGCACCTGTCTCTTTATGGCTACGTAATGTAAACAGTTTCAGTAGCATGCATGGAGCAGATGACCATATGGAGAAATCCACATGGTTCTTCTCCTCATGTCCCTCCCTCCGTGTCTCACAATTTGAATCCTCTGATCTAAAGGTTTGCTATCCGCTAAATGTGATAACTTGCAGCACTTGTCTTCTTCTCTCAGTCCGCTGTCCCTGCTCTCTGGTGTCTGTCCACAGGACTCGGTCAGTCTAAGTCAGCCGTGGCCCCGGCAGCGGTTGGAGAACTGGCCCCTGCAGGTTTCCTGAAAGAGGTGTGTGAGCAGCTGAGCCTGAGCCCGGTGGTGGTGATAAGCCCCTCCCTCAGCGGGATGTACTCCCTCCCCTTCCTCCACCAGCACCAGGCTCTGGTACGAGCCTACATCCCTGTAGCTCCCATCTGCACCGACAAATTTACAGCGGAGCAGTACCAGAGTGTAAAGGTACAGCCTGAGTGTGTCAGCTAACACTTTATATTCCTTTTCCTTTCCTGTGCACAGTATCTGTGCCCTTCCTCATTTCCTCTTTAAAGGAGAACTTGAGCAGCCGTGAATGTCAACCCCACAACCTTCTCTCCCTTTTACATGCGACCATGACAGCAGCAGATACCATGTGACTTTCACACTGGCTTTCATCCAGCTCCCAAGCATTTCAAAATTCAATTTCTTAGATGGCGGACCAAGTGAAGGTGCATTATCCATGAAGGAGACGCGTGTATTATTTAAAAGTTGTTCTCCTCCATAAACAAGCACACAAAATGAAAAAAAGAGTGAGAGCATTACAGCTGCTTGATGTTCAGTGATTTGGGGAAAATATCGAGGCAGAAAAGCAGCAACATAAAACAGAAGTGAGGTGATGATTTGAAAACAACTACATACATACAGTAACTAGAAGGCTGCTCTGTGAACACAGACCTCCGCCAAATGCACTATCTTGCAGTGTTTATAAAAGTGAAAAATAATTTGTTTATGTGGCCTGTTACTGACTCCAAAATTTAGAGGGGTCTTCCTTGGTCCATGCCACACCTTTCCATCAAGTTTCATGAAAATTGGGCAGGTAGTTTTTCCATAATCCTGCTTTCAAGCAAACAAACAAACAGAACAGAAAACATAACCTCCTTTGTGGACGCACTGTTGAAAGGCAACTGCAATAATTAATTACTTTGCAGTTTGCTGGAGTACGTGCAGAAAAACTTAACTCCACACAGAGGGGCTACATAGGGTTTTAACCCCCCACCTCAGGTTCGAATCATGAACCCTCTTGCTGTAAGGCAACAATACTGAACACTGCACCACCGTGCCGCCTCTTAGCAAAATGCTTTGAGTACTTTAACTTGGTCTTTTATTGTGAAAGGTGAACGACGAGAGGGGCAAGCAGTAATGGGCTGCCATGACAGTATGAACTGTGTTGTGTTCACATCACTTGATTGCAGCTGTCGGCTGTACTTTACTGCCATGTTTACTGCACACAACGCTAGCTGTTAGCTGCTTTCCCACTTAGTTAGCACAACTGTTAAAGGCAAATATTCGCCAGTCACTTAATTCTCAAAGAAACTCTCCAGCAGCCGTATTTGCTCGAGTAATGTGATGCAAAATTCACATTACGTTCGGTGTGAACACATCATCTAAAATGGCTACACCTGATGGTGGTGTGAAAAGCAGGTTGCCCTAGAGAGAGAGGGGAGACACAATGTTGAGTCAAAAACAAGGATGACACACATCTTCAGATATTTTCTCTTAAAAGACGTTCACTCAGATTTTCACGAGAAGTTGGGACCCTGACCAATCACGATGTGAAGTGGGTGTGAATGTCTGATTGTCCGAAAGTTACAGAAACCATGGAACACTGTCCCTCCTAATCCACCATCAGAAAGGTGTGTGGGGGAAAGTTTTCAAAGCTGTTCAACCAGCTGACAAACATTTCTGATGAAGTATACCGGCACTTTAAATGCCAGGATAACTCTGTTGCTTAAGTCTTTGTTTAATCTGTGTCGTGCAAGTCCCCCAAATTTATGTAAATACAAATCTAAAATTACCTGGTTACGAAACTCTCAAATTTCTCCTCTGAGTTGTGACATCCTTTTTATTTATTCTGTTTATGTTTCATTTGTATTTTCCACTTGTAACTATTTGTTTTCATTTATGCTGCTCGGCGAGGTCTCCTTAGTTTCAGTGGGACTCTCCTGGTTAGATACAGATTTAAAAAATGTTTTGTGACTTTTATTTAAGTGAAGGATCTGAATCCTTTTCCACAGCTGATACAAACTAATATCAATATATGACTAGTCTGTTCTTACTCTTTTATTTCCTTTACTTTTATTCTTGACACATAAATTAGTCACACCTAATAAAAATAAAAAGCTTGCCTCTTATCTTTTTATAAGACCTGTTTGAATTTTTTTTAAACTTGAGGTAAAATAGAGGACATCTGCAAAATCCCTTTAGCTACGGGCTTTAAAAACAAACAAAAAAAATAACTCAGAGAGAGGGAAAGGACTCTGGAGATGATTCATCACAGAAATCTCTTCACCATGATGTGTGTGTTCGTGTCCCGTCTCTCCCTCAGGTCCCATCGCTGATTGTGTACGGCGACCAGGACACTCAGCTCGGAGAAGTGTCACTGAACAACCTGAGCAATCTGGCCAATCACAGGGTGGTGGTGATGAAAGGAGCCGGTCACCCCTGTTACCTGGACGACCCAGACACTTGGCACAAAGCTCTCATTGACTTCCTTAATACGCTGTGAAGCTCCTCGCTGTGTGTCAGTGGGGAGATTCTCAGCTGCAACAGTCACACATAAATGACTCACAGGAGCCACACAAATAAGCACATTATTCATTCATGAGAAATTTAGGCCACAGACGTCCTCCTGCACGAAGTGATTCTCACTTTTTAAACAGTGTCAGTAATAAAACTGGAAATCAAGACTTTTCTAATGCTAAGAGGAAACGAGGCTCAAACTTTCAATGATCATTTGAGAAAAATGCTTATTCACTTTGCTGCCAAAAGTTAGATGAGAAGATTGATATTGGTATATGTTGTATATGAAGCTACCACTAACAGCTGGCTAACGTAGCTTAGCATAATGACGTGAAACCAAGCGGCAACCTCCGAGGCTGAAAAATGAAGTCAATGTGGAAGTGCTAAAAACTGCAGTTCCTTGAATGGCCACTTGAGGCTGGCTCCAAAAGTGAGTCAGTCCCCTCCGACTACGATGTAAAAATGCCCAACTTAACAGTAGAAATAAACATGTTTACAGCCTGATATGGAAAAAAAAAAACGTCCAAGGTTCACCACGGTCTAAAGCGCCTTTCACACATATAGTACGTTGGAAACCTGAAATTATCTAGACATTACCCGGAGGAGCTGTATGTGAGAACAAAAATGTGGGAATCAGTTGATTTAAACAGATTTTTTTCAAGGATGAAGAACGGTAATATACACGCAGACGGCAACAACAGTGGCTAACTGGAGAGATTACAAGATTCAGGAGCTTCTGTCAGAAAGGGCCAAAACCGAACGGAACGGCAAGAGACTCTGTTGGCTATGTCTAAAATATGAAACGGCTACGTGAGCACTGTGTAATCTGCTTTATCGGAATATTTCCAGTTAACACATTCTCACTCCGACCTTGTCACGTATTGACGTTTGGTCATGGACTTTCCACGTCCACATACGTTGTGCAAGGTACCCTGGGTGTGTTGGTTGTTGACGTTCTGGGACACTGTGTCAAGTTCTGCCTGTCACATGCATTGTCTTCCGTTTTCACAGGAAATTTAACGTTTACATACAGTCTCTTGCAAAATAAACGCACTACATCAGTACAACACCGCAAATTTATGTCTTTTTTCCCCTTCAACAACAAACACATGGTTAGGTTTAGGAAAAAAGAATAGGGTTTGGGTTTAGAATCTTACAGGACCGAACACAGCTCTCTGGGGTGAAAGTCTGTGTTTGTTGGACCCATCCATCACCCGTCCCGCCCACCCCAGTCGGACTTTCGTCACCTTAACTTTCGTCCTTGTCTTGTTGCGTTTCCCCTAATGCCGCTGGCCACCGTTAAGCTATCACAGCAACCGGCCGTGTATCATGCTGACGTTAAAGGATGCCGGAGCACTGGATTTCGACAACTTCGGAGTGAGACCAGGCTCTTCCAGTAGTTGAGAATGCTTCTGACACAGACTCTCTTGTTGTGTGTTACATGTTCTGAAAGGGAAACTCTGGACAAATAACCAAACCGGTTTCCCCCAAGTTTATATTAGAAAACAGCTTATTAGTCAGACCCACCCCTCGCTCCCCGACAGCTTCACCCCCTTGTCCAAATATGGTCACATCTGGCTCCAAACAACCAAGATGGCGACGGCAGAAATGCCAAACCCAAGGCTTCAAAACAGGAATCAATAAACAAGTGGGTAAAATAATGGTGGTTACGTCCATTATTTTTTACTGTCTACCCTTGAAACAGGTGGAACAGCTGACCTGACAAAATCAGCCCACTATTATGCATGTTTTATCTTGTTTATTTAATCTGTAAAAAAAAACCCTGAAGTGTAACGACAGCCAGGCTAGCCATTTCCCCCATTTCCAGTCTTTGTGCTAAGCTAATTTAGCTGGCTAACCGTACAGACACGAGTTGTGTTAACCATCTACTCTCGATAACAAAGTGAATGAGCGTATTTCCAAGATGTCAAAACTTTCCTTTTATATCACAAAAACTGCTTCATATTGTAATCACAAGTAAAGCTATTCATGTGTTGAGTCTATTGTTGAAAACTGATTTTATATTTTCAATGTAACCAGAAAATGAATGAACCTCCACCTGTGTCTCGACTGAAAAAACAAAACACCACACGCTGAAATGAAGTGAAAAATATGAACATTATTTAATAACTGATTCTCTGTAATAAACAATTTGAAAATATTTTACAAGGAGTCACAGACACAATATTTTACAAATTTTGCCCTCTTCTTTTTTTTGTTCTTTTTTTTTAGCTTCATCTGTACAAAAGAATGGAGCGACATGGACCAGTGCCCAGAAAAGAAGGAGCTAAATCTTCCACGCACACGGACATTCACGCACTCGCACACACACGTACAAGAAATAAAAACAAAAAATAATTCAAAACATTTTGACTTCAGATCTCAAACTTATCAACAGTGCTGTATTCCTATATTTTTTTATAACTTCACTTAAACTCGACTGATTTTACTCTTTTTTTTTTCTCTAAATGTTGCTGTTATTTTTTTAACACACTTGTCAAACATGGTCACATAGCACCAGACTACAGACTACAGAATCACATACACACGTGTCTTTCCCACAGAGACGCACCAACACAGATGCAGCGAGGGTCGGGAGGAGGCATGAGGCTTTATTTAAACCATCCCCTACTCGTTTTAGGGTCCTGTCCTAAAGCTGACCCCCTCCCTCTCATCATCCCCAAGCTGGTCCAATTTTCTATTTTTGTCTCTTTTTTTTTCTTTTTCTTTTTTTTTGGCAAAAGTAAACTTGTCAAACCACAGAAATCAGACGTGTGTTTCCCTTCAGAGGATTTCCGTCGGGATGCAAACACAGACGTCACTACATGTTTCCTCCATGACCTTCTGTTCGACAGGCCCGTGCTGCTCTGTGGAGACCCACTCCCTGAGCTTGCCTCTGACCTGCTCGCCAAAAAATAAAAAAAAAATAAGCACACCTGGGAAGTGACGTCCTTGGCTTACTTCTGCCTGGTGCTTGACATCTCCCATGAATAAGTGTCATTACATGTTTTGCTTATAGGTGTGATGTGCATAATGTCTCGGTGCAGGTGCAAAAAAACCCATAGGCCTAAGTATTTAGTTTATGTGTGACGGCTATAAGCGTACAGGGCCAGGAAAAGAGAGGAAGTTGCAGGGGGTACATTTCCACAGGCACGTGTAGCGCTCATTTACAGACAGTGGAAATTAGGGAAATACAGACAGATTTAAATGGCACAAGACAGAGACAAACAAATGCCGGAAAAGTAAAACTGCATCCAGCATCAGATGACCTGCGAGGTACTCAACACCGCAAAGGAGCCGAATTGGAAATCTCTTAAATCTAAATTTTTTTAACAGTCTTTTGGTTTTCTGATTTGTTTGGAGCCGCGCTGCAGTTACTGTGCCAGCATGTCTGTCACATCAAATAGTACCAACAACTGTACAGTGTGTAGTTAAGGTTCAAATTTGTCCCACCTGAGCAATACAGTGAGGTTTGGGTGGGTGTGAACATCGAAGATCGGAGGCTTTTTTTAAATTTAAAACTCCCACCTGGCTTTCAAGCGTTTAATCAAAACAGGCATCAATCAATAACGGATCATTCCAAGACGCAAAAAATACAAAGTCAGAGCTCACTATACTTACTGCAGAACACAGAGGAAACCCAGGGGAGTGTGTATTTTGGAGGATCTGTTAGTGTGTGCGTTGAGTTGACATGAGGGAGGGAAACGTATCAGAGCTCCGTACTGTGTAACACTAAGGCATTTAGAGAGGCTTTGTTAACTATGTTGCATTTGAAGCAGAAAAAACACTGATGAACTACACATTCTTTCGGAAACACCTCCGCTCCCTCGGATTAACATTTAGGCAGACTGATGGTTAAAGATGGATTCTTTTTGTTTCAGTAAAATCCCTTTTTTTAATCTCCTCCACAACAACAACACTGGATTTTTTTTTCTCCGTTGCAACATAGGAATCAGGAAAGGACAGATATGAAACCACAACTGTCATCCCTCATACACTCCACAACTCATTTTTAAAGACATTCCCTTTGAGGGTTTTTAACGCAAACTAACACACACGCACATCCACGCACAGACACATACGATTCAGGCAGAACTATAGCAGTCAGGTGGCCCTAAAAACGCTCTATGGCCAGTTAAGTCGCTGTATACGGATAGTGTATCATAGCTCTATACATGGCTTTGTAAAGGAACGGTATAGTAACTCCATATGATGGCAGTCAGGTGGCTCCACAGCCGAGAGGGCAAATACATTAAGCTAGAGCCAGGTCAGTGCGATGGCTCTGTGTAAAGCTATTTCTATAGCTGACAGATTCAGTCTCACAGGGCTCCTGTGTTATCCAAGATGGCTGCTCTATAAAGGTACTATACAGTAGCTCTACTCTTATACAGCCGATGTGGTCCAAAACAAAGTGCATCAAGGCACTATGAAACAGAGCGGCTCCTAAACATGGGAGTCTAAATGACTTTTCACACATCGTAATGATCAAATGATGAACTGTGACGGATTACAACCAGACTACTACTGTACGTGATCACCATATTTAGTTGCCTCTTCTGCACTTTTGTTGGAAATGTTGATAAGCCCCTATCCCCCAGCAGCGAATGGTTTTTGAAGTTCGAACAGCATCAGTCAAAGGTAATACAAGCCCAAAAAAGAGAGAGGAAAAAAAAAACCCACCAGGAATTACTATGAGACGGTCATGAGGCAGAGATCTTGGTGTGTCTGTAAAGCACATATACAAATTGTGATTAGGAGCGTTAGTAGAGGTTACTGGAGAAGCCTCATGAGGATTGGCAGAGGTGAGCTTTCGCATCAGAGAGCACAGGGATTTTTTTTCTTTTTTAAACATCAGTCCAAAACCAGAGGTCAGAATGGTCGATTGATCGTAAAGGAGAATGAAACACGACATCAACGACGCTCCGAATCTGCAGCGACCGAACACTGATTCATATTTTGCAGCTGTCACTAGTGTGTGTACGCCAGATAGCTTTTAATAGTAAATATGAGGGGGAAATACTTCAAGAAATGCGATTACCATCATGTTAATTATGATAATCCCAGTGGACGTCTTTTAAAAGCATTAATCTGTAATTAGGTGCTGCACAAAATGAATCAGCGTTCAGTTTCTCAGAGTGACTCCTCTTCCTCTCGTGGTTTATCCTAAATCTAAATCAGAAGCCATTTCCTCCTCCTGTTTTGGCTATAAAAATAAGACCACATGAAAGTCTATCTCATTTTGGCAAGTAGATATAGTGCATAAATGAACTCATGTCTTTTTTTAAATTAACACCTAACGACTTCCTTTTTCAAATTGAAACCTAAATATACTGTATGTTTGGAATACTCATCACTTCAGAGGTTTATACTCGACATTTTGTATACTCGACAGTTCTTTTTTTTCTGTTATTTTCTTTAATGGTGGCTATAACTGGCTGAATGGTCCACAGCCTCTTAGGAGAAGCGAATGACAGAGCAGCGAGACTCTTTGAATGGAGGAGAGACGAAGAAGGAGGAGTCCTGCCGTCTGTCTGACGGACAGAGGCGAAGGCGGACAGACAACCTCAACTCTCCAGTCTGTATGTGGCGGGAGGTCTGTGACAAGGACATCGGCCTGTCCTCTTTCCCTCCCTTCTCTGGATGGTGGAGGTGGTGAGGTGATCATGGAGGTGGTGGGACGGGGTTGTTTTCTCTTTTCTGACGTTGCCTCTGATGATCCAGGTGGTCCAGCACCACCCACTCCTCCTGCAGATGAAGGTTAACTGGCTGAGGACACAAACGTCCGGCAGTTGTCACTAAGCGACACGAACTGAAGCGAGCTGGGTAGCGCGGCACTCAGGGCTTCCAACTTGCCGTGAAGGGAAGTCCCATTATTACCTATGACTATATCGGGGGGGAGGGCGTAGGGGCACGGAGGTGGGGTCGGAGTGTTTTAGGTCAGGAAAGAAGCTCGGGAGGGCTAAAAGGAGGATTAGTGGAGGAAAATGGAATTAATGTAGTAGAGAGTGAACGTGGGGGCTGACGGCCGGGTACAGCAGCAGCAGCTGGATGAGCAGTAAGGTGTAGAGGGACGGGCGGAAGGAGTGGCCCCGTCCACAGTCTGATGTGTTCTCCTGCAAAGAGAAAACTGCAGCTGTAAAAACACATCTAGTGCACTGCATGTTTTAATACTGCACGCTAATGGACAACACATAATTGTTCCCTATGCTTTATTACTATCCAACCTCATGCTAAACCTTTGTTCAGAAACACACTGCTATGAGGACGGTGGACATTTTTTCTTTCACACAGCTGACTAGTTTGGGATTGTTAAAGGAACAGTTTTTTTGTGAGGAACATTTATTTGCTTTCTTGACAAGAGCTAGATGAGAAGACTGATACCACTCTCCTATCTGTCTGTTAATTCTGAAGCTACAGTCATCAGCAGGTTAGCTTAGCCTAGCATGAAGACTGGAAACGAGGGGAAATAGCTAGCCCGGCTCTGTCCAAAGACAGTGGTGGGTAGTAGCGTGTATAGACTTTGAGTTTATGTTTTGGACGATCTCACACACACACACACACACACACACACACACACACACACACACACACACACACACACACACACACACACGATGCAGACGTTAAGGATTCAGTAACTCCTAGATTCCAGCAGCTGTGCCGTGTTCCAGCCGTATGTCCGTATCGCTTCACAGAAGTGACTCTCCACTCTGCTCTGCTAGTGACACAAAGTTTTTTTTTTGTTTGTTTGTTTTAAGAGAGTTTTTTAGACCAGTTCTTCTTACTCATTAGTTCAAGGTCCACACAGTTTAAAACATTCAGCGTCATACTTGTGTTTGGTCATGTCGTTGAGCTAGTTTGCTGTCTCTATCAAGTAGCTGTCCATTATTCACTCACTCTATGGCAAGAAAGGGCACTTCAAAATAAAAACTCGGTGCCGGAAATTCACTGTACTTCAAAATAAAGTGTTTTTTTTACAAATTTTACATGTTTGTGAGTCACTTGCGGTCCATTCAAAATGGACCTGTGACCCACTGATGGACCATGACCCACCAGTTGGGAACCACCGTTTTAGACAATGCTTAACAGCATGTATGTATTTAGTTATTTGTCTGGTAGTGGATATGGCACTTATGATAATTATTGTGCACTTTACATTTAATTTATTACCTGTTAAGGACCTGTGTGAACGTAATACAGTGATGTAATAAATTGTATCTGATAAGGTCACTCCCTACTTATGTAGTTTTTTACGAGATACTTTTTTACTCTTTATCAATTAGGTATTTTTCTGACTTTTACAGTCAAAAATAATCATAAAAGTACAATACTTTTACTTGAGTACCATTTTTGTTTACTCTACTCATCACTGTCTAAACAAAATCTGCCTACCAGCAAACTTAAAGCACACTAATCAACATGTTGCTTCACACGTTTAATCAGTACAAAAACTAAAGTAAAAACAAGTTGCAGTATGGCGGACCACAGCCGAGTCCAAAATCACTTGTTCACTCACTCTCTGCTCTCTTTATAACACACACCTAACAGTGAGCAGTAAACTGAGATGTCGGACACTTACTTCTTATCTTCATTTTGTATCGTCACTGACAGCTTGAGAGTTGTGCAACGGTGGTTTTAGCATCTATAAAATCTGGAGCATTGCATTGTGGGAATGCAGAAGGTAGTGCGCACGTCATGTTTTATTCTGGATACTCAAATAAAATGGCGGACTGTAAATGTAGTGCACAGCCTGTATCTTGGCAGGGAGCGGTGACTTTCTAGAGTCCCTGCTGATTGCTTGGCAAGCTCACTGTGATGACACGACTCCTGAGCGGTATCAGTTTTTGCATCTAACTCTTGAGGGGAAACCAAAGAAGCTTATTTCCCAAAATGTTGAACTATTCCTTGAATGACAAAGGATTACAGTTGTCAAAAACTTAAATGTAGCCAACAACTGTATGTGCTCTGTCACGCTGTGTGCCTGTGCAGTATGTAGGGCTGAGTGATGATGCTGAAATCATTCATAATGATGTAAGTAAGGATATTTAGGACACAATATAAATAATGTTTGCAAAACCACATCAAATAGTCGGCCTGATTTTCAGACTAATCAACTGTGTTTTGCTGTTTTGGTCTTCAATTTCAGTTTCTGATTACAACTTTCTCAGAACCACTTATTTGTGCAGGAGGGATAAAACGACAGCATTATGAGATTACATCATTGCAATATGATTCAGCTGAAAGACGGTTTAATGTGAATAAATGTGCTTATTGATATCATGTCTGAAAATCTTACAGAGATGTTATTGTCAAAGCAGGTGGAGGGTCCTTTTCGATAGCGCGCCACAGTCATTTCTTCACATGGATTTTCCTCCTTGTCTGAAAATTGACTCGATTAAGGAAAATTAAAATCCTTTGAATTTCGTCTTTCTTCTTTCTCTCTTTCGCAATGTTTCATTATCTGCCCACACACCAGCTCCTGATGCAGTCCTACAGATGTAAAATGACTGGTCATAATTCACACTATCATGATAAAAATAACCTTGAATTGAATGTGACACATCTGTGTTTCCACAGGTATGGAAATAAGAGATAAAATCTAGTGTGTCTTCTCCTCCGCCAGCTGGTGCACAATGTGAAAAAAGGATACACTCCTCCTCCTCCTGGGACAGCTTCTCGATCTCGCAGGTGTTGCACGGCATCTTCTCTGCCACCACAAACAGCAAGTTGGTGTTGTTTATCCTCTTGGCATGAATCAGCCTGCAGAGAGAGAGAGAGAGAGAGAGAGAGAGAGAGAGAGAGAGAGAGAGACAACTCTGTCAACAACCCCCCTCTGCTCACTTACATCACAGCCTCATTTGCTAATGGATCAGTGAGATTCATGAGACAGTCTTATAAGGCTCATTTAGCCGATGATATGACCGTTTCATTAAAGCTGATGCGGTTTAATCATCAGCAGAGTTTATTAGCTCCGACAGAAAGATGAATCCGTCTTGCTAACTGTGCTTCTGTCACAGCGCGATTCTTTGTGGTGTGTGCATGTGTGTTTACATGTGTTTGTGCGTTGCTCTGTGTGTGTGTACGGACCTGGAGCAGTTGCCACAGTCTTGCAGAATGTTGTAGGAGCTACTGAGATTACTTAAATAGTACTGGGTCTGGATCATTACACAACTCCGCTCTTTGGAGTCGATTCCTTCTGCATCCACCTCATCTGCAGCATCACCAGAGCACAAAGACATAAGAGTTACACTTGTCAGTTCGGCTGATTTATTAGATCTGATGCTAAAAATGGGATTACAGAGATGAATGTCTGCACTTGGCCTGGAAAAGCCAGTAAAATCTCTCTCCTTCACCATTTCTTTACACAGCTTGTATTTACAGTTTGTGGACTCCAGGCTGGAAACAAAGTGATGTCATGAGAACACTGTGCACTCTAAATAAAACGATATCCTGTATTTCAATTAAACATAGTCAGTGCACTTTAAAGTTATCGCTCATAACTCCAATTTTACTTTAAAAGAATGCTTCATCCCCCATGGATACCTCCACGGTGAATGAAAAATCAAAAAAGCAAATCTATATAAAAACATCCACTTACAAACTCTCACACAACCCATGCAGTATAATCCAAGTCTCATTTATCTACTCGTATGCTCAGCCACACATGCATATTTCACTAAACCGCCATATTTAAAACTGAACTGAAAGAGGAACTAATCTATGTTCTCTTAAAAGCCAGACTCCACTGACAAAAACAGTAATTTTACCTTGCCGCACACAGGAGCTGCTGGTCTACTGCTGCCTTGATCAGTAGTTTATGTTATCATGTGACTTTGCTGAATCTAAACTAACCCGTTAAAACATCAAAATCACAAAATAATACAAACAAACTAACCAATCGAGGCTGCTTAAATCAACAGCTCCTGTGTTCAGTGAGGTAAAATGACTGTTTTTGTCAATGGAGTCTGGCTTTAAAGAGACCATATATTCCTTTCACTTTCAGTTCAGATTCAAATATTGAGTTTTAGTCAAAATGCATGTGTTTGGGAAGCACTGAGCATACGGCTGGATAAATGAGACTTGGAATTGTGGGAGCTTGTAAACAGATGTTTTGATATACCTTTGCTACTGTGAAACACAGACATCTTTTACCTTAATTCATCCAGAATTTCCTACATTTTTTTGATTATTTGTTCACCATGGAGGCACACAAGAAAAAGAAAGCTTTCCTCGGGATTTCAGTGCAGTACGGATTGAATACAAATGGTCATCTGGGCAGTGAAGTATTTCTTTAAGGCTTAAAGGAATACTTCACCCCCCAAATGACCATGACTCATATGATTCAAGAACCAGCTGGCCCCCAGGTATTTTCACATTATCTTATCTGGCTCCCATTTAAAAAAGTTTGGACACCCCTGTTTTAAATGGTCGGAAATAGTTTACATTTTTTTATATTACAGTTTTTCTTCTTTCTGAGAGCGAGATGAAAAGACTGACACAGTAACTTCCCCACAAATTGTTGTTTTTACATTCCTGGTTGTCTACATATTGAACAAACAAGGTAGAAGGAGTTGATTAGTGAGCTTTAGAGGTGCGTGTGGGGGTGTTTTTAATTTAGAAGAGACCCCAAGAGCTGTTTTCCCGTGCTGAGCTAGGCTACACGCCTCCCTTCTTTAAGTGTCGTACTTAAAACACAAACATCATGAGAATGGTATCGATCTTCTCATCTAACTTAAAAAGTGTATCTCTTCAATTGTTCCTACTCCCTTTAAGATAACATTCAATGACTGTCTTGTTTGAACCCACCTGTGACAAACCAGCTGTTATAAGCCAGTCCGTATATAAACTGTTGGAACAAGGACCTGTGGAGACACAAGATGGGGCTTAGTGCTGTAACTGATGAGTTACAGCAATGTATTTGCAGTGAAAATGGTACTGTATACTAGAAATGTCCATCAAATCATTTTCCTCAGGTACAATATGTGTGTACTGTGTTATAATTGTGTTTTTTAATTTTATTCGAGCTTGATGACTCACCATGCAGCTGCTGACGTCCACCAAGCTACGTTTAGAAAATCTGCAATTGTGGGCTGCAGATACAGAAGAAAAGAGAATAATGGAACAATAAGATCGTCCTATCAACTGGATTACATGCATATTTCAATTTAATATCAGTCTCTCTATCTGCCAATGATTTAACTCATTATCATCTATCTTACTTTTTGAAATCTTGTTCTTACCACAAACACTCCTCTGGGTGCAGCTCCAGCTTCACTGTTAGGCATGCGTTCACACACAGACTGATAGTCGAATGACTGCTTGCGGTTGTAGAAGGAATTGTTGTAGAGCGCGTACATCAGGTAGGGATCAACATCACTGAAGAACATGCCCACCTGTGGGGAATAAGAAACAGTAGTTAAGCTGAGTGTAAAGATACACAAGCAAACATGGTCAGTGTGGTCAAATTAATTTATCAACTCCACCTTGTTCCAGTCATCCTTCTGATTAGACATGATGAGGAATCCACCGTCATCTATCAAATAACACAGGAGATCCTGCACACAGAGGCAAAGATAGGGTGTTAGTTACAAGCACAAAATGTACAGTGCTATGATGGAGTAGATGGAGCTGAATACAGGAAGCTCTTCAGATATCTGCAGAAGTACTTACCTCACTGTTGGCTTCACAGTCCATTTCACAGCCCCTGTTTGGTCCACACTGTCACAGAGAAAATAAAGTTAGCAGCTGAGCATCTTAAAACTGCTGCTGAGGACTTAAACATGTGAATATATTTCTTAAAGTATATTTCACCGTATTTGAGCCTTGGTGGCCGTCTGTGTGATTGCTGGCAAGAATCTTGAACTTATCCGTCCAGGCTTCGAGGTCCAGTTTCACTCCGACCACTGAGAGAAAGAGAAGTTCGGAAATGAGATGAAAATGTAATATACAAAAGGACAAAAAAGGCCCCAAAAATAGATGCAGAACATGTACATGTCCACACAAAGTGACAAGAAGCACAAACACAAATGTGTAACTATCTCTGCCTGGATTTAAAACATTTTCTTTAAAGCTGGAGTGCAGAATTTTTGTCTCCCCCTTCTGGCAATGAGAGTAATTACATAAACACTGTCAACACGTGCTTATGACGTAAGCCTACAAGTGAGCTTTTTTTTCTTTACTTAAATCCTTCCTCTGAATGCAGATTTTCTTTTTTTATCTGGAGCATCCACTGCAGAAACTTTTCTTGGACGCATCTTTGGATTTTCCGACATAGCTTCCACCATACTCCTAGCTGCTGCTCCTTCACTATGGTCTCTCTCACCTTCCTTTTTGTTAAACAATATCTTCATTTCAAACAGTCAAAATATATAGAATCAGAAGAAGTATCAGAATAACGCACATACAAATGAAGCATTGAGAAAACAAAATGAAAAGCAGTGCCTAACAGAAAAAAGGCCTTTGCACACTGAGTCTGTTTTTTCGTCAGAAATTGTCGCAAGTCTGAAAATAAATACGACCTCAAGTTGCGTCAATCACATTTGCACACTGAGTCTGAGACCTTTGCCCATCATTAAAATTCAGAAAAGGTTCAGCGTCCTGCATTATTTGCATCTGTCAGAAGCCTTTAGAGAGCTGTTTGACGTAGAATCAGTGAAGAAAATGTGACGGTGGGACACAGCCATAACAAGACAGAGAAACATGGGGTGCACAGAATCATTTCTTAACTCAGATAGCTCATGTTCAACAGGTCAGATAATAATATTCAGGTGGATAATGATGATGACGAGAAGGAGCACACCACACACATAATGTGGAGACGGACAGGGAGGACAGCTGTAGACAACAGGACCTTCATGCAGCTGCGGTGCCAAATGCAAGACACAGGGAGGGAGTGATGACAGCCAGATATTTAACTCCAGTGGAGAGAGGCAAAGGAGGAAATGCGTTTTTTCATTTTGTCAGTATTGCGAATTTTCACAATGAATAGAACAATAAAACGCACCTGAATCAGTGTGCAAGGTTTCTGTGCCTAACAATTTTTTGGATCATGGATTAAAAAATGCCCCCTTCAGCTCTGGCTGGTTGATGTAAAATGCATCACTCTGATGCATCTGTACAGGAATGTCGCACAGACACCCAACACCGAAATTTCCCTGGCTGTGATAGGCTCAATCAGCATTGTATGAACTCGTTTAGCAAAGTATTGAATGTAAGTGCTGTGGAGGCACGAGCTCATTAATGTCCTGAGCACAGAAAATAAGAGGAAAATAAGAAAATACAGGCCGAGGGCAGAGAGGAATTACTTTTGTATGAGTTTATACATGTTTTTTGGGTGGAAAATCCTGCACTGTATCAGTATAAGGATTTTGTTTCCTCTTTCAGGGCTGAACCCACCTGCAGGTTTGATGGTCTTCCCTCCTACTGTGATCTCCACAGCTGTGCTGACCAGGATCCCTATGGTGTCGTTCTCTGGGTTCAGCAGCTCGTCCCGGGCTTCAAGAGGGAAACAAAACAGAGAAACAAGCCGGGAGGGGGGTTAGAAACAAAGAGCCACAAACACATTACGAGGCTCAGTGTGAGATATATAACCCAACAACAAGAGAGCATCATTCACCTGTTCGATAAGGCGCTCGGAAGATGTAGCCCTTGTTGTCGAGACTGCGGCGGTAATAGCTGGCATTAAACGGCTCAGGGTCTTCCTCCCAGGTTTCTGCAGCCCTGAGATTTAAGAGCACCGACACCGGGGCTGTAAATCTCTGATGTACAAGCCTCCCGCTATACTCAAACATTTTAAGTCTTCACATCTTACTGCCTTAAAAGAGAATAAAGTGACAAACCTAACAGACACACAGTTGACGGGTAGAGCACTTACTTGTTTGGAAACACTCTTGTTACACCTCCGTCTGATGCAGCAAACACAGCCAGAAAGCCGTATCTAAACATCAGGGTAGAGAAAAGAGACTGGTATCAAATCTAAACTTCACTCAGAGTCAAATCCCACAAGACCCTCAGTGTTGGCAAATCACACTCACGTATTCAAGTCTTTATTCTTCCACACTTTCTCCACCAGCTGCCTGATGATGCCAGTGTCCAGAATCAGGTTATGAAGGAGCAAATTGTCACCTAAACATGATTAAAGAGAGATGACCAGAGAGGGTGGAAACAAACAGAATGTCAGTTTTATCCACATTAGATAATTCCTCTTTTCTGGAACAGAAAAAAACTGCACCAAATGAGAGGATTTCTAAAACAGAGTCAAATCTAATCAAACGTAAAATAATTATAATTATAGTTAAAATGAACACACAAGATTTTCTCCCCCAAAATTTGACGGTGTCACCAATTTCCAGCCAAAATAAATTCATAAATCTCACCTTGTCTCTGTGCAAGCTCAGTGGCAAAATTAAAAACGTAATTTTTTGCTAATAGCTTTGGCTACAAATACAAAAATTACCATTGGGAAAAAAATTATTGGTCTTTTCAATGTTTTTTTTACGGGATTTGTTGAAAAAAACAACAACAACAAAAATATATAACATCACTAGCCTTAACCATTAAAGTCAATCTTGAATATAAAATCAATAAAATGCATTGCGATTGCGTGTGAGGGAAAAGAAAGAACCTCACATTGTTTGGAGTCTGGTGTCACCTTCTCCATGAGAGCAATGAAGTTGAGCAGGAACTCAGTGTTGTTGTTGGACAGCTCCAGATCATTGCAGTACTCCCTGAGGAACAAACGCAGCATTTTAACTCGGAGACAGAAGCTAAAAACAAACACTTCTATGCAATATTTAAACTCTGCCTTACTTGTCCTTTATAGAGGTCACACAGAGCAGGGATGCGTGAAGCCATATACGTGTTACGTGATGCTATCATGTGCAGCATGCATGTCTTAAAGCTCAAATTCCAATATGCTAAGATGGCCGTCGATCAGGACAAAATGTGAATGTGGAGCACAGGCGTCACAATGAAAGAGTGATTTGTATCAGTGTGTTTCGGAATTCAGGCTGCAGCTGGAGGCCGTGAGGGTTTGATAACAGAACAGAACATACAAAGAGGATTTTTTTTTCACATACACTGCTTTTGTTGTCCAATATCCGTTTTATCCTTAAAGATATACTAGGCAGGATTTTCCTAAAAACCAATGTATAGACTCAGACAGAAGTAATCGCTCTCAATCATCACTTATGACCTACTAGAAGTGTGTGGCATGTATTTTCCTGCAAAGACTCTGCCTGTATTGTCTTCTTATTTTCTGTGTTTGGGATGTTTATGGGTGTGTACTCCGACGGCGCTCAGGTCGGGGCTTTAGAAAAAGGTAGCGGCCACGTGCCAGACTGTAAGCAGCAGGCGTATTGCAAGGTGAAACAGCAAACGAGAGTGAATGTGGTGTTGGCTTTTACTCTCACTTTTGCTGGCGAGCTTTTATATAAGTAGTAACCAACAATCCTGCATAGTATATCTTTAACGTGATGTTGTACAACCAAACCAATAACTCCTAAATATGAATGTGTAACACAAACATACAATGTAACGGTAGCAGCATGCAAAGATTTGATGTTGCTTCAATATCTTATTGTAACAAGGTCAACTCAGGGAGGAGAATGGGTAAATAAATAAAAAATCATCTTAGGAGATTATGATGAATCTTGTATTTTCCTTAAATTTGTGACAGCAAATCAACACACCACTTGGACTGAAAAATAAATAAATGTAACCAACCACTTCCACACAGTGCAACTCAACATCACAGAAGAAATTATTTAAGAAAGAAGATGATAGATAAACAATGCTAAAGGTGGAGCCAACACAACAACAACAACAACAAAAGAGAAGTATATAGTGTACTGAAAGACAAGACCAAACACTGATGACCATGAACAACACCAAGCATTCACACGCAGGGCTACCTGGGAGCAATGAATACATGTCCTTCAGACTCAAAACTGTTTGGCAGCAGTGATTCAAAATCTGCAACAGAAAGGGGAAGATTATCCGGGAAGAGCAGTGGGCAGGGCAGTGGGGAGTTGTGGGTAAACAGCAGCTGTTCTTCAGAGGTGCAGGGACGCAGAAGGGAGTTTACCATAGCAACAGTGAGGTATCATGGGAACACTAGCGTTAGCCAATATGGTGCCCAAAATAGAACCTGACTCTCAATGGATAACTGCTTTAGTTTCACAAGCACTCACACCTTCTTCTTTTTTTTTTTTCTTTTCATCACTTTGTCAACAAACATTTTCTGATTCATCCGGTTTCGATCTAACATATTTTGGATGTCTGAGAACTGACTTGCGAGACGTGATGAGTCAGGAAGCAAGTTCTCACACAGATTATCCATAATGAGTGCTTTTTAGATCAGGCAGGCATCAACATGGCCAACTATTGCAGGGGGGAGGTGAGTGAAGGTCCTGA
Organism: Epinephelus moara; assembly: GCF_006386435.1. Classification (NCBI taxonomy): domain Eukaryota; kingdom Metazoa; phylum Chordata; class Actinopteri; order Perciformes; family Serranidae; genus Epinephelus; species Epinephelus moara. The sequence goes on from NC_065529.1 coordinate 29,905,531, forward strand.
TGGAAGTGGTCACCCCTCAGACTGGCAGGGGAGAGGGCTCAGAGAGACACATAATCAGAGGAGATGCATTGCATTGTGAAGGGCATGTCGAAGGGCAACTTCATCTATCACAGACAAAACAGAGCACAAAATATCCACCAGCATTAAAGCCTCAACAGGCGCGACGAATCCAACGTGTTATTTTCTCATTATGTCAAGACCTGTAACGGTGTACAGCAGAGGAGGGAAATTTTAGAGCTAAAATAGAGTGCCCAGGTAGTTTTCCGCCCACAATGCCGTGCACATCCGGGGTCGGGTTTACTGAGGAATGGCTGGGCCGTGCCCTTGGCAGTCTGAGGGGTGAGGAGGGAGGGAGACAAGCCGATGGAGACAGGGAGTACAGAGGGACGACACAGGAGTCAGGCGCTGCGCCGAGCGGCACCCTGACACCTGACAACATGGGAGGACCTGGGCGGGCAGCTCAGCCCTGAAGGGTCAGTCTGCAGGCTGCTGCGACGTCTCCAGCTATGGATGAGATACTACGGCAGCTAACAAACATTGAATATCTTTTATTTTATATATGTAGTTATAAAAGAGCTCCCTATTTATGCTACTATAGATAAAAAGCAGTACTTACATGAGGTCTATGTGCTGATGCATTATTATAGCTAAGATGTAGCGCTATAAAATTAACATTTCAGATTAGTGTGTTTAGCTACTTGATTATGAAAATGTTACAGCAAACAACTAGAAATATTTTCCAGAACGTAGAGCTCTATAAACTCAACTGATGTAGCTATTGTGCTAATAACAGGGAGTTTTTAAAAATCTAATTAAAGATCTGCCAAAACCTGAGCCCTAGTGTGAGAATTAGTTAAGACATTTATTAGCTAATGACACTGTAAGAAAAAGACAAAGAGAGAGAAAGACAGAAAAGATGGTGAAAGAGAAATGTAAAAAAGAAGATGAGGAAGAGAGAGAAATATGGTGAAAGAAAATGAAAGAAGTGTAAGAAGGAGAGACAGACAGAGAGAGGAAGGAGGCAGACACCACCCATTTGGAGCTATCCACAGAAGGAAAAGGATTAGGAGGGAGGACAAAAGACAAGTTTTAACAGAGAACATGTATATCTGTCTTCCTTGGGTGCAGTAGGTGTTTTTCTTTTTTGTTCTTTTTTTTGCTTCTGGGGCAGCGGATACATGGGGAGGAGGGTGAGGTTGGGGGCCAGAGGAGCCATCGTGAGATATGTGGGATCTGAGCTGCAGCAAGAGGGTGAAGAGGAGAAGGAGGGATAAAAGGAGGGGGAGGAGGAGGAGGAAAAAGAGGGGAAAAAAGGGAGGAAGTCCTGAAGGCAAGACGGGCAGGAACAGAGGCAAGCAGGCTGGGACTGGTGAGGGTAGGAGGAGGTGAGGAGGGGAGGGGAGGGGGCAGCAGGAAGAGGTTAAGGACGAGAGGTGTGGGAAGGAGGCAGCGGTAGGGAGTAGGAAGTAAAGGAAGGGAACGTGGACCAATATGGAGTATACTTGCCCTTGGTGTATGGCACTGTGTGGATCCATCAGAGAAGGAGTGAGCAAGAAAAGAAACAGGGGGTCGGGTGGGAAGGGGGGGATCACAGACAATATTTTATTCAATTACTGTTTGAATAAAAATATTGTTTTCTTGAAAGAAAAAAACCAATTTAAGTCAAACAAGACAAAAGAGAAAAACAAATGAAGAGCAAACATCTTATTTGCAAAGAGCAAACGAGGAAACGGAAAAACCAACGGAAGAAAGGAAAAAAAAGGAAAACTGGGAAATCCAGGAAAGGAAAACAGTAAAGACGAAACCAGTAATTGTGAGAGATAACCATGGTCGAACAGAAAAGAAAAGAAAAATCAAATGAAACAGGAAAAGAGGGAGTAACAGGGTCTGGACAAAGAAAGAATGAGAGAGACAACACGTGTCCCCATTCAGACCCACAAATACCCAAACTCCCACATTAGACGAGCCCTGATCCCGGGCCGTGTGGGAGTTTATATACTGAATGATTCCAAAGCTGAGAAACATTTCACACAATCTAACAAAAATAATAATAAAGAAAAAAGAAATCACACACATAACAGAAGGAAAATTCCCCAAATCATAAAACTCATCATAAGGAGTGAAAAGCATGCGTGTTTTCACAGTTTGTCAGAACATCAAATACTTTGAACACAGATGCTTCAGAATCATTACTTTGGTGGAGAAGAGGCGAGAGCATTTGGCAAAAAAAATAATAGCACAGAAGTCACCATTATTTTCACCTGAGTAACACAGTAAAACCACAGCTTTCACCTTTCTGTCAGTTCAGTTATTTTTTTCTTCAGCCAGTGTGAAGAAAAAACATCACCATTTTACAGCACAGCATGAAGACAGGAGGGAACAGGGGGCAGTAGAGGAGTCGGGGGACTCAGGTATGATCCTGCCTATCAGAGAGCGTAGAGAGGGCGGGGGAGAAGGGGGGAAGAGGGCGGGAGCAGGGCAGGCCACTCCGCTCGTACACTCCCTATGATGATGTTGGAGACCCAGGACAAAGGACTGAATAAGAGCATAAGGTCATATTTTGGGAGAGAGAGACGAGGAAGGAGCGGACAGAGAGAAAGAGAAGGAGTGAGAGAGACAGAGAGCGAAGGATGCTGGGTATTCCCGGGTACTTACACTGCACCTGAAGGATCTGGTCACTCAGGTTGGCCTTGATGTGGTTCTCACTATATGTGGGCAGTACCAACCCTAGACTGCAGGTGACGAGGCAGACGCAGAGAATCATTAACAAGCACATGTAAACACATTTACATAAAAACACACACAGTCGGGGACGCTCACTTAAACAGGTTTAATGGGGATTATGGGGATTCAATTACTTTCACAGCCAGCCTCAAGTGGCTGTTCAAGGTATTGCAACTTTTGGCACTTGAGCGATAAGTGATAAAAACACGACACCTGGGGGGACACACTAATTTTGCCCCTTTTCAAGTGATATTATGAAATCTATGACCCTTGAAATTCTGTGACCAAACACTAGACTCCCTTTAAAAATTGTTTAGTGTTGTGAGTATTTGAGTGTTCAGGGTTTAAGGGATGGGTCATGGGCTCTCTAACGGGTCACAGAAATTGGTGTAACGCTGACATGACCGAACCCTGAGGTGGGGGAGCCCTACTGTGTGGACTTTGCATGTTCTCCCCATGTCAACATAGGTTTTCTCTGTGTACTCTGCCCTCCTCCCACAGTCCAAAGACATGCAGGTTAACTGGTTGTGGAGATGCAACTGACAATTGACCGTAGGTGTGAATGTGAGTGTGAATGGTTGTCTGTCTCTATGTGTCAGCCCTGTGATAGTCTGGCAGCCTGACCAGGGTGTCTCGGCCAATGTCAGCACACCCACGACCCCTCACAGGGTAAGCGGTTATGGAAAATAAATGAATGAACTGACACAACTGTTATTAACTTCTGCAATTCTTTGCTGTCCCAGCTGCAAATATCGTTAGTTTCTGTCCAACCAGTGCTCCAACATTGTTCCAAATTAGTCTGTACCGAGTTTGAAAGAGAGACTGAATAAGTAACAGATATAAAAAAAAAGATCTTAACTGTCCTCCACACTGCTTTTTACTGTTTACTAACCTGTTTTTCAGTGATTTTGTGACCTTGAACATGACACACCAGAACAAAAAACAGAAAGGGGCACTCGTCTACTGGCAATGGGAACGAAGTATCACCTATTTTTAGCATGTTTTCCTGTGTTACAAAACTTCATACACCTGCCAAATTTGGTGGGAAAAGGGTATTCCGCAGCTAATTTAGAGGTCCCATGAAAAGGTTTCATGGCTTATTTAGTTTGACGTCATAAAACAGCAAAGGATCAATCTTAAAGGTAGCTTGTGGATATTTCAGTAGTGCAGCTGAGCAATGTTTTTTTTATTCTTGTTGTGTTTGTATGTGCACACACTTGCACAAGGATGCAAACATGCAAACGCAAGGGGGGTTTGGCACTTTCTTGCCAATGGCTTCATGATCCTCCGCTGACTGTCAGATGGCAGGAATGTGCCAACAAAAGGCTGCAGGTGAGGAAGACTGCTGTTTTGTGCGAAAGGAAAGTAGTTAACCATTAAGAGCCTTTGTTCAATGTCCGAAGAAACAATGAATGTAAAAATAAATTTGTTAACAAGCTGCACTACACACTAAAAATGATGCAAGGTACCTTTGAGCACTGTAATAAACCAGTGGGCTATTACTTATGGAGAGAAAGTCAATTTCATTTAAAACCCCACTAATTTTGTGCATTTGGAGCCAGGACCCCCTGTGAAGCCTGATACATGCCTAATATCTGCAACACATTGCTGTCACTGTTTGAGTCAAATGAAACGTCACCAGGGTTCAAACAAAAGAGAAATATTAGTTTCACTTTGTAACCTGTTATCCCTACAGCATCGTTGTCTGACCTACATTTGCTTTATGTTACAAATATAAACTCTTCTTCCAAAGCCAGAAATTAAAAAGAGAAAGAAATAGAAATACATGTCCCATCTCTTAATCTGTGGTGCCATACAAAGCTAAAACATTACCCAGTAAGAGGATTAATTGGAACAGATAGAAAATCAGGCTGTGACTGTATCAGGTTCAGACTGAGCTACAGCTATAGCCGAATAATTAAGATTTACAGAAACACCCAACGTCACCAGTTTTATGTGCAAAAAAGTCCCTAAACTCTAAAGGGTGGGATGTATGACACAGTAGAGCTTTGAATGTCTGCTTAGCATTAGACTCTAGGCCTCAACAGTAACACATGAGGATTGTTAAATACACTGGAATTTCCCTTTGAGTTGAATATTAATAGAGTTGTGCAGAGAAAACCTCATACAGACTCGGCCAGGCCCAGGCACGCTGCCAGCAGATGTAAAAACACACACCAGGCATTTGTAGGACTATTGAATATCATAAACTGTAATTTGCAAAGTGCTGCCTGGAGGAAATGTCATTACGATGCAACCTCAAATGTTCAACCAAGTTTTGAGATGAATAAACTACGCAATTAATTTGTGCTTAGAGTACTGTCGAAGGTTTTTATGAGAGAGAGAAAAAAATGTGTTCTCTAATTTGGGTGATTCAGATGAATTATTTTATGCAAATACAGACGGCAGATGAGCAAGTTGCCTTTATACAGTGATAGTCTCTTCACAGTGCGTGATTGTGGCAGCTCCAGTTAACAAACACGGCTGGTTGATGAGTAACAGCTGTCAACCGTAAATCTGAGACTTGGGACTCAAACTGGGTGAATCAAAAGTATCAAAGTTGGACTTCACTCACAGGTTCAAGTTGCGCAATCTTTTTGGTTCTGAGGTCAGGTGATGAGTGTTTGATTTCAAACCTACCTGTAATCTGTACCGTCCACAGGCGTCCATGTGTATGTGCGCATGGCCTCGTCAATGTACCTCTGTTGACAAGCACAAAGAGAAATATGTAACGCCGTCACACCCTCAGAACACCTCTCCATAATTGGAGAGAAACAACAGATCCTAAACATACTGAGTCATTCAGGTTCATTACTACACCATTCAGGAAGGTGCTACTTTGGATCATGATTGAGTCTCATATATTGATGACTTGCCTCATCAACTGACTTAATGAGCGTCTTGATTTTCCTTTGCCCCGATTTCCCATCAATCATCTGTCGACGGATCTAAAAGAAGGGGAGGGAGATGATGCAGCGTGAGAAGGCGCACTGGTACACAAAAGGAAAAAACAACTGACAAATAAAATGATTAAATTAAACATATATTAGACACACAAGTTGATAGTAATGATGTTTTCAGAGAAGGTGTTTTTACCTCCTCCTTGTTGTTGTCCTCCAGCTCTGCATCCAGAAAGTCCAGAGTGACGGGCTCCCTGAAGTTAATGATCTGAACAAGAGAGAGAAAGCAGGGGAAGACAGAGGAGGTAAGTCAGCCGGAAAAACGCCCAAATTTACCTTCAGAATCAGAAGCATGTTAACTCATTAGATGCGGCGTTTCTAGTTGGACCTACTTTGGGTCGCAGGTTGGGATGCAGCAGCACGTAGCCATTTGGGTCGATAGCAAAGGTGTAGCCGTTGGCCCCAAGCTGCACATGAAAAGTGGATATGATTCAATAATCATCAATATGAAAGTGACACGAGAGTGAAATTGATTGTGTGACATGCTCACTCTGTATGTAGGTGTCTTCTTTTTGATTTCGCTGACTGCGATATCTACTCCCATGACTCCGAGGATGAGCTGGTTCTGTAGAAGTAATACATAAACATTAGCATTTTATCCACAACCGCACCGGCATCAGAGAGAATCACAGAGAGCCGGTAGCTGCGCCATGAGAGTACTGACAACATCTCCATGCCATCATTGACTTATCACTTTGAGTGCAATCTGATTAGTAGATATTTTTTACAGTCTACCTTAAACTGAGTCAGTTTGCAGCAGCACTGTTATGAGCTCAGAGGGAATACTCTGGTCATGGACACTGAAAGCTGGATGCATCTGTGCTCTCTGGATGATAATAGAGTCTACAGATGGGTGGCTGTGATGTCTGTTGTCACCTCAGGGGGGAGGTGTTGCCTAGAAGAGCAGCAGCTGTGTGGTCGCCATTACAAATGACTGATGATGGTCAACGACAGCAAAGAGGCGCAAAATAAAACCTGGAGCCCACCTGCTACTCCAACTCCTGTTTCTGCTTGAATAACCTTATGAAGCCTTAACCACATGAATGACAATTAAAACATTGTTCTTACATAATGATGAAGGTAAAGGCTCATTAATATGAATGATGAGCTGGGCTATGAGTCATAATGCGTGCAGTGTAAGTGAGCTATTTTAAGCTCCATGTCTTGTATTGCTGTGTTGTTCTTACCTGGGAGCTTACGGTGTCAACAGTGAGGTTGAAGACCGGCATCGTCCCGGTGATGACGAGACCCAAACCCTGAGGACACATTTAGAAATCCAAGTTAAAATGTTGCTTTGTTTCATTATACAAACTGAATAAACTAAGAGGTTGTGACTGCAAGTAGGACTTTGTGTTTAACATTATACTTTGCAGGAATTCTCGGTTACTGTTTGTAACAGTATCGTCGGTGAAAATGAAAGTCAACCCCAGATTCACTCTCGTTCCCTGAATTTGAATTTTTTTTCAGCACTGTTTCTGCAATTTTTGTAGCTTCCTCTTGGATGCCTGCTGCTTACAGTCTGGCACCCAGTTGCTACCTTTTTATAAATTCTCAACCTCACCTGTGCGCTTTTCCAGGAATGTTCTGAACATAGCAAAATAAGAGAAAAATAAGAAAATACAGGCAGAGGGCAGAATCTCTGCAGATAAATACACTGCCACACACTTCTAGTGGATTATACGCAATGATGGAGGGGGATTACTTTTGTTTGAGTCTATATATTGTTTGTCAGAAAATCCTTCGTAGTTGACCTTTAAGAACAATAAACAGTGATGACATAATCTTATATTATTCTTGTAAGACAGTGGAACAGAAACTGTGCTTATATGTAGACAACTGTAAGAGGTCATTAGTTGAATGTCTTTAACATGTGCTGATGATTCACACATCAAAAGTAGCTAATGGACTCAATAATTTAAAGTAGAGTTGTTCCGATACTGATAACAATATCTGAAATGCCTCCAATGCTGCCTAAGATGCTGGATTGGGTACCGGCAAGTATGTAAGTCTATGTACCGATGCCATACCACGTAATTTATTAATAAACTTTAAAGTAGTTTCGCGCCATGATAAAACAACAGTTTTTCCAAAAATCAATTCTTCTTCACCGCGATGAAACAGTAGCCTACACAGCAAGTTGAGCTGTGCAGTCACAGGCGACTATGGTTTTAGAGCGGCAATAATTTACACTGGAAAAGACCCACCAGTAACAAGGCAACATGACAAGCATTCATTCTCTGTGTGTATTTGTTCATGGTTTACAAAGGGTTTAACCAGAGCCATGCCATACAACCAGGCCAGCCACTAGGTAATACGGGCAGGAGGACAACATTGTCCAAAATGGGCCCCTCATCCCTACCCATCAGGGGGGGAGGAAATTACTGCATGGTATTAAATCATAAGATCAAATCATGAGCAAACAAACAATTGTTTTCTTTCTTCCATCATTGAATCTTGAGGGCTACTTTAATCAAATATTGATCAAATTATCTCCAGAACTGAAATAGTGTAAAGAGTATATGGCTGTGAACACCCAGTTTTCCAGGAATACCCATTTTATGTAATTTCAAGACTGTATAGGGACCACAGCAGAGGTGTAGTGGACGGTGTATGCAGGTATACAAGGTATACCAACCTCTTTTCTGGCTGTTTAGAGTATACCTACCTATCAGCCATAAAACCTGGACAATATAGGAGAGTAAATCCACTACAACCACTACACGGCTGGACCACAATATGCAGAAATATTTAAATACACCATTTTTCCCTGCCAAAATGTAACATAACTTTGAAGCATTATTTGTCCCCCTTTCTGACAAGATAGCATAACATGGTTGGTACCAATAGATGCCTAAGTTTCTCTAGTTTAATATGATGTAGCTTTAGAAGTGAGCCTGCTACAGCAGGTTTTATTTGCTAAAAAATATTCTGCCTAAATTCTCAGCATGAGCTTCGCCTGTCATGTCTGGTGCTTCTTCACATTTCTTGCCAGACATTTGCCCATTGCCTCTCTGCTCCTTTCATTTTCTTGCTCTCTCTGTACCCTGGCTTTTCCTGTCAGAGCCTCTGACTTTGGGTGAGGCACCCTGACTTAGCCAGTCAGGCTGCAGTCTGCCTCAGATGTTTACACTGGCCGCGCTTGTGAGTCCTGCGCATTGAGCATCTGACCCATGGCATTTGCATGTATTCACAATACCCGGTGTGTTTATCAGATGGCACGTTAAAATGTGTTTCAATGATAAAAATACATTTATCATGTCAAAACATATAACTTGTATTGTCAGTGAAATTAGTCAGTAAGTAAATTGTTGTACTTGATTCCATTTAAGGGTCAACCATAGACATTTCATTGACCCCCCCAAGGCCCTGGGCCGGGGTCATCTGTACCCTGTGAGCCCCCTGATGGCCGGCCTGCATACAACAATATCAATGATCGAACATCCACACAGGGTTAGAATACAGCTGTTACTTGGTATCAGCCGATACGCAAGTTCAGGTATCAGAATCAGTATCTGGAAGAAGAAATTGTGTGGGAGCATCTCTACTCTAAAGGTTACTTCAAGGGTAATGAAAAGAAGTTCCCTCTTACCAGAGCATCCTGGTAGACGTTTGTCCACTGCACCTGCTTTGCTCTAGTCCCGGCCAGCACCATGGGACGACCAAGGACATCCAGGTACTCCTGCAGCAGCAAAAACACACATGCTCGTGTGACCACGCACAATAAACACACACAATCAAACAAACGTTTATAGTGCTTGTCATGTAGAGGCATTAAAAGCGAAGAGCTGGAAGAGCCAACGTTCATCTGTCATAAAACTACGAGACCCTGACCGGCCTCCTCTCTGTCACCACATAAACCAGTGGGCCACCAGCAGCAGCATCCCAGTCCTGCCGAGCCATAAAGCCTCCAGTCCTGAGCCACTCAAGGCCGTTTCTCATCATTATGAAGGAGCTATTAAAAACACATTAGGGGTGTCAGTGGCACGACGTGCAAACAGACCATTCTCCCACAGGCTCTACTGTCATCGCCGGCACTGTGAAAATGTCCCACAGCTATTGTGAATAGAGGTGAGGGGTTAAGTCCACTAGTAATACATCATATTCACTATATTCTTCTGTTCTCAGGAGCCACCTCGCACAACGGCTGAGATGCTCTTTTTTTGTAAACAATGTATTGATTCTTGTCATTTTGGAGATGATGTGTAATTGGTAAAATTATTGAGTGAGTGACCTCATGACATGTTCAGCAGCAGCACAGTGTGGAGGGGGAAAAAAGCCTACCAGGGACGGGACGATCACACTGAGAGCCTTCAGTGTCTTGTTATTATAAGGACCAGAGACAGCAACATAAATCTCTAATTATACTGACTGTGCGTACATCTGCCAACATTTACAAAAGCTCTGAAATCATCCTTAGTATCCTATTCAGCAGCAGTCGGCGAGCTATAATGCCAAATGTCTATCTTTATGTATAAACACAACGTATTCAAATGTAAAAACAGGATCAGTGTGAATGCAGCGGCTCTCGCAGGGTCAAATGTTAATTTTAAAAACATTAGCCGTTTTAACATGATGACAAATTTCCACCCATTTTGCAGCGAAAAGGGAAACATTACCGCAGCTCTCTGACCCTTGTATCTCCCCTCAATACACAAAAGGGGGGCCCCGTATAAGCACACAGCCATTTCAGTATTATGCTTTTGACCGTTTGTTTTTCCATCGCCTGAACAGTGAGGTGCTGACAGGCGTAACCTATTCTATTATTAGCTCAATAAAAGTCCGGTTTAACGCGCCACAGGGAGATATTCCATCAGGACAATGACAGCCAGACCTTTTCACGGGATATGGGGGAAATTTTCCGCCTGGCTAGAACAATCTAGGAAACATAAAAAGTCAGCAACTGGAGATATGTGGTCCAAAGGAACTGAAGCCATATAGACTCCAGCAGTGTCCCTGCATGTTGATTAAATGCTATTGTCTCCATGGGTACCGTAACAACAGCAATCCCAGAGAGCAAACTCATCAGCACGCTGCCTCTAAAGACAAACATCCCAACTAAAGCCTGGGCTGTTATTGTTGCTCCACTGAGATCCTATACAAAGAATGGACGACATAAGTCACTAGAAACTCCAGCATCATGCATCCGCGCAGAAACACAAAATATACTGCCATTTATTTTCAAGTCTTCCTACATAATTGCATGACTCAGGACGGTATGAACAATAATATTTTTGCCATCTATGGTCCATCTGTTATTTGAATGTTGCCATCTAAGAGACTATGTGATGAGTGTGTGATGTTGAAGGGCAGAGTACGATTAAATAATGTGTCTTCTGGGCCTCTACAGAGAGCTGTAGTCACCCACCTTCAGAAAACCTATTAGAGTAAGTGGCAGTTCTCAGAATATAAATATGCCGGAGTTAATGGAACAGCTGACAGTATATTCTGGGGTCTGATCGCTCACCGGGGCCGTGGGGGGGTGGTGGTGGGTGGGAGGAGCAGAGGGAGGAGGGGTTTGCTGTAGCTCCCCCACCTCCCAGCAACTGAGTCAATTTCTACAGCTGGAATGAGGTTGTCCCAAGGGGCCCTAGAAGCTCGTAGTGCCTCAAGGAAGAGTGGGGGGCGGCAGGGTCCTGTGTGTGTGCCTGTGCCTGTGTGTGTGTGTGTGTGTGCAAAAGAAAGACAGAAAGAGATCTGAAAGTCTCTACTTCAGAGCTTTCACAAACATCCTCATCGAAAGACCACAACCCTATTTGTTATCACTCCATCTTCAACTCTGTCACTTCCTCTCTGTAACCATCCCGCTGCGTCATCTTCTGTCCCTTTTGTTAGGGAACACTTAAAAGCATATCTACAATCAGTATAATTATCATCAAAGCAGCCGTGAAGGAAGAATGGACTGGCTCTGTGCTTCAAATTGCCTTTTTTTGGTGTATTCATAAAGGTGCATTCAGGAGCTTGTACACACTCCGTATGCTTTACCTGGGTGTTGATTCTGATGGCTCCGATCGATGGAATTTCAAAGTAGTAACCTGCAGATTAAGAGGAGAGAATCAATACACTATTCCAACAGAGAGTTTTGCATCCACCCTGCGTCATGGTGCCCACCTGCATCATATTCTGTCTGCATTTTCAGAAGTTAAATAGTCGCAGTGTGTGTATGAAATTGATCCATTTGTAGATTGGAGTCTAATCTCTTCCATGTTATTAGGTACACGTAATGCCGTCATCTGCGGCTGATGGCGTTGGGCCGAACAGGCATGGTAGAGCTTGTGGCCATTGACCTCCTTGCACTCGTGGCTGTGCTGTAGGATGTAAATGTGGAGGCTCATTGGGAATGCTGAGCCCCAGGCACTGCTGCTGCTGATTAGGAATGGAGGAGAGTGACCGACTGGGTCAATAACCACGCCGCTCCCCAAGTTATTAAAGCCATGAGTGTTTATACAAAGAGCGGCGAAATGGAGACAGCATCCCCAGAATGTTAAAAGGCTGAGATGACTCTCATTATTTTGATACATTATATGCACTGTGCCACAGAGGTTTGTGTCGAGATTTGCCTTCTCCATTTCATTCATTTGCACATTTGAGCGAGCTGACATCGTGCACATACGTACACATCTCTGCACGCACAATCTGTGGTTCACACACACACACACATACACACACAGGGCACAGCTATTTGTTATAGTTTTGTTCAGAGCAGTAGTTTGTCACAGTGTTTCTGGCTGTGTGCCAGAGAGATGGCATCTGTGGGTGTGGGGCAAAGCTCAGCAAGAGGTGAAGAGTAGAAAACATAGGCGGTAACTAAAAAGTGAGACTGTAATGTGGATCTCCGCTGTGCTGCGCAGGTTAACAACGGAGGTCTGCTGTGTGAGGGGCAATTATGAATTTAATCAATAACCTATTTTCTTTCTGAAAACTCATTTACATAATGCCTCTGCACTATTAGGAGTCAGTTTCCCGCTAATGTCATTCTTAGATTTATGAAGTCTGTTTGTTTTGAGACAAATACAACAGAAAATTCGGGGTCTGTTTGACTGTGGTATGAAATACATCATAACCACTGTGTTTAAAGGTACAGTCCACCCCAAAATCAAAAGCATATATTTTTCCTGTTACCTGTTGAGATATTTATCAATCTAGATATTGGCTGTAGAGACGTCTGCTTCTCTCGAATATAAGAGAACTAGATGGCACTCTGCTCGTGGTGCTCAAAGTGGTACTTTTAAGATTACCGACAGAATAACATCTGTACTAACGAGTACCGATTCACGTTAAATCCATCTTTTCCATATGTACCTGAGAGTGCATCTGGGGGAGAACGCCAGGTTTAGACAAGAGGTGGAAGTGCCACAAAGCGTGCTGAAACCTGGAAGCGAGGCTGGCAATGGAGTTCTGCAGAGCTGCCAGGTTCAACCTCAGACAGGAGGTGGAAGCACCCCTGAATCCAGCTAAGAAGCTCCACAGCTGCTCTGTCTGCTTCCCAGTGATCTGCCACGATAGTTTTGGCGTCTGGTCTTTTTTTCTTTTTTCACATTATTTCACTAATAGTCTAGTGTCACTGCTAGACGAGCAGACACACATACACACATGCACACACACATACACACAAGCAGGCAGACAGATGAAGACAGAACATTAGCTCTATGTGTGATTAGAAAAGAGCAGAGGAGCAGAATGGCATTTTTGTCGATTACATCACTGCAGCTTTTTCAAAAATCACATTTTTATTATTACAGAGAAAGTACAGACCCGAAATGAGGTACCGTTGTGTACCAGTGTCCAATTTAAGGTACCAGAACTGGTGTCACTATTGGTTCAAATGTGAATGGTACCCAACCCTTGTCGCTTTTTAGAAATCGAGTTAATCCACAGACCTTGTTGTGAGCAGTTTCATGTAGGAACTATTTTCTTTCCACAGAACTACACCCGCTATCAATATCACCACACAGAGGGAAGTGTGCATCTACTCATGGTCAAGAGGCTTGTGATCATGACAGTGCAAGATGTAAACACTAACGCTGTCCTCCTCGGCTGAGCTGTAATGTTAGCTAGCTCGGTGGTGCTAGGTGAGCTAGCAGAAGATGCACGCTTCCCTCTGCGCAGTGATACTGTTGGTGGGTGTAGTTTGGTGGAGAGAAAATAGTTCCTACATGAAACTGCTCACAACAAGGTCTGTGGATTATTTTGGATAACCAGGTCATGATTTCTGCAAAGAAACATTGCTGTTGAGTTTTTCAAAAGTTTTTTTTTTTTTTGGTAGCACCACAAGCCGAGTGCCATCTAGTTCCATTATATTCAAGAGAAGGCAGACATCTCTATGGCTGATATCTCCAAGACTCCGCTTCTCACACCAAAACAATATAGATAGATACATAGCACTACAGGTAAGATGGAAAATGTGTATTTTTAATTTTGGGGTGAACTGTCCCTTTATACCATGTCTTTTTTGACTGAATGATGCATTCTACATAAAGGTAATTGTGTGTTGTAGGTTAAAGCCCCTACAAGGAACTTTCATTTTGAGTTGATTTTGGCGACCCTGTGGACCAAAGCGGTAGTGTTTTGCCGGAATGAAGCCTACATTTCCCATGAACTCTAGCGCGTATTGTCGTAAAGACGCTTACCTGGCTCGCGCATGTGTTTGTTTTGGGGATGAATGAAACAACAAGACGGGAAAACTTTGCCCCCGCTCCTATGAGGGATCCCAGCTCACCTCTGCCGCGCCCCAGCTCCACCTCTCCGGCGTAAGCGCCACCGCCACCGGGGTAAACGCAGCGGTTGGCTGGTAAGGCTGAAGGCCTGTTTGGCGAGCACTTTTACCCGATGATTGCTGCTATTTTAACTCCCCACGGACGTTGGGTTGAGGAGGAGGAATAGCGACTATTTATAAGAGTCACTATAAATGTAAGCAGCTAGGTAAGATGACGTGTGCCGTCTGAGTGCCGTAAATCGTTTCATCCTGGAAGCGACCTGCAGCGGACCCGGAGACAGTTTCCTAAAGGTATGGATATACGCTATATAGAAATAGCTTATCTTCACACCGATAGTCTCATTTGCTGTTGTAGGTCACGCACAGACATCAGCAGAAACGAGAGACTTTTGCATATCCAGTTAAAAGTTCCTTGTAGCGGCTTTAAGTAAAATATACATAAAGTAAATGCTGAGTCAAGTGTTAGTATGAATTTTCCCTCTGTGTAGACTGCTGTGCCCTCCTTTCTAAGCATATTGAGTTTTCTTGTCAAGATTTCTGTTGACACTATATAAACTGGTATAAGTTTACTTAATAAACTTTGAACTATTCTTCCATTGTGGATGGCCATCGTGAATTTATGTGATATTTTATTCCTATTTAGGATTATAAATGCATATTGTGGAGGTATTAGGATCACCACTGCAGTATATCGTATTTGCTGCTTTCATCCTCGGCTTCACCTTTTATTATTATTATTTTTTTTGGAAGATAACTCTCCTTTCTGTTTTGGATTTTGCTACACTGTGTGAGAGCATGGAGAAATGGTTTCATTGTCCTCAGAGTCACAGAGAGGTTACTTTCTTCTTAAAATGGGATTGAAGCTCAAGTGAGACAACAGCTAGCATCTCCAAGTGGCCTAGTTGTGCGTGTTTGCGCTTGTGTGTGCGTGTTGCTGCTGTTTGGCGAAATGTGTGTATGTCACGGGTGAAGGGTTAGGGCCTGTGGAAGTGTCAGGGAGCTGGCTCTGGTGGAGTGAGATACCAAAGAGTAATAAGTACTGAAGATATGAGAGGACAGCTCCATTGAGGCTGGCGTGTCAACACCATTGTCTTATGTTGGCATAGACTTTAGTACCATGGTAATCACTACAGTCGCGAACAGCAGAGAGCATGTTGGCACAGAGGCGTAATCCTGGACTTTCCCCGAGCCTGACAGGGAGATGGCACGGTAATCATCCTGCTACCAGACTCCTCCTGCTAATTAATAACAACTTCTGGGGAGATACTTCTGAAGCACTTGGCTCCACTGGCAATAAGCTAATCAGCAGCAGCCGCTAGCCGAGGCTTCATACAGACAGCTAAAGGCCTCATAAAGGAGCAGCTTCAGATAAACTGCAACACTGAGAAACAATATTAAATCACGCCACAAAGAGAGCAAGAGAAGTGGGTTATGGATTAAAAAAATAACAGTGTTCAAAACTGAGTGCAGCAACAGCAGTCTGAGTCCGGATTAAGTGAGTCAGGATGAGATTCATGCGGACGCAGTCGCTAACAGGAAGAGCAGCTGAATCATATGGGTTGTCAGACGGTCTGTCAGAGGCAGGGCTGCCTGTTTGCTGGGGTATTTTAGGGACTGCGGCTGCTTTAGCTTAATAAAATATTAATTTGAGCATCACGTGCAATAAGACAGACACCTGGATAAATCCTAGTGATGATGGCTTTGTAATGGGACAGGCTGGGTTTAATATTTCATTTCATTCTATTAATATTTACCTCAGAATAGTTAAAGAATAACTTAACACCTAGCTGAAAAGTAGTGTTACGCTGCCCTGTTGTGGGTGAAAGTTTTGAGTGTGTTTCACTTCTGACCACAGCGGGCATCACTGCGCGGTGCGGTCAGAGCTGTGCTTTGATGCACCTGTAATCACACCCAACAGTAATGTCTCGTGAAAAAAACCTGTGAGACGTTAGTCAACTGGAGATCAGCAAAAACTAGGTTTTTAGGGGGTGTTAAGTCACACTGTTAGTTATAAAGTACATAATAACAGTAGAGGTTCAGAGGTAAGCACTGATATTCAAATTGCCTGTCTTTCTGTATGAGTTATTCCTTCGAAAGGAGCAGCTTCTTCCAGTTTATGCTGGGTTGTGATCTTTAACTCAATGACCCTAGACAGGAAATGGGAGTACAGAAAATGGATGGTTTTATTAATCTATTTGTATCAGTAGCAGTTGTGACTTTGTGACTCTTTTGATCTACAATCTTTGCTCAGCTTATATGTGGTTATGCAAAGAAGACTTTAGGGTCAATACAATGCTCTTCAAACCAGCGAGCAGACCACATCTGCTTGTTGTGTATTGACTGGGTGTCGTCAGGAACAAATGCAACACATAGATTTATAGTTATCTGTTAGAATAGACTGGGCTTTTTAATGACTCATTTATACACAAAACCATACAGGCAACATGGTTATACCAGAACAACAGTTACAATTTCAGCTGTTCTATGGGGCCACGAGTGTGTTACCTTTGGCAGACAAGTATGAAACTCATTTCCACCATTTAATTTGGTATGGTTGTGGCAAGGAAACTTATTCTACTTGTGTGGACGTCAGACTGTGCACCAACATATGATATGTGGATAAGAGAGCTGATGAATGTATTGTACCTAGAGAGGTTTAGGTTATCTAATAATAATAAAATTCAAATATTTGTAAGAAATTGGAGCTCTGTACTCGAGTATCTGAAGGTAGTGAATTGTATTGGTCTAACTGAGTAGCCATATACCCTCTATCGCTGTGTATATGTATTTTATTTTACTAGTAATGTTGAAGTCTGAGGATTTGTTTTTTGTTTGTCTACCGGTAAAGATATTTGTGTCTGGGTTGTTAAAACAATGTACTGAGCGTTTGTTTTATACTGAAATTCCTAAAATAATGGTAAAAAAAGAAGTTAAAATTTCATACCAATAATGAAAGTGCAAAATGAAACGATATCCAGGTTGTGGGACTGACCTGTTCTGGAGTCCCCAGACGATGTATTGATCCTGCTTCACTGCCAGTGAACAGGGTGGCACTCCCCTTGATTTGCTTATCATTATTGTTATTAGCAGGGTTAGTATTAGTGTACTTGGTTTTAAAGCTTTATTTCTTTTTTTGGTTTGTTTTGTCCTTTGTTCTTTCTTTTATTTTCTTTCCTATGCTTTCCCTCAGTTCACCACCCACCGTTTTATTTTTTTATACATCCCCCCTGTAGCCATCATCCCAGAGCCTGTCTGAAATCGCGCTGTGCACTACATACCTGATATGCGTACTATCATTCAACAGGCTTTTTTTTTGTAGATAAACAGTAGTAAGTATATTGTCAGGTGCACTGAGACATAATTACCAAGTCACTTCCTGAGAGCCTCCTTACTGGCAGGAGACGCGCTACCATGGTAACCTGTGCCAACATAATCTCTACCGGCAATTTAAAAATCTTTTTAAAACTATATCACGCTGAGCAAAGTGAATCTTACATGATTGTTGTCCTCGACTGCATTACAATGTGGGATATTTATGCTGGATTAGAGTCCAGTGTTTGCATACTGCAATATTTAACCGGAAATAGTACTATTCACGTATTGCTGGTTTCATACTAAGATTTCGGACATGAGAAAAAAATCTCACATACTGTTTTAGCGTACTAAACATCATGTTAGTATGGAATTTCAGACACATGCTGACTCATCAGACACACACAACACACACACATGCATACACCAACATGTAATCACCTTGTTCTCTACTCACTCATGCTGTTTTGTTAATTGGCCTGTATCCACTGTTATTATCTTCTTTTTGTTGTTCTGTCAGTGTTTTGTTGTCTTGAAATTAAAAAAAACAAAATAAAAAAAAGACTGACTGGGCTTTGTATTTCCCACTTGAGAATGACTTGATATGATGTCATTCACCAGAGTGCTCCACAACAGCATTTTGTCTACTGCTTCCTTTAACATCATATTTTACAGGGGCATCCAAAGGGCGTTGAATGTGATGGAAAAATGTGTCCATCTATAAATCACTATGAGCAGCAATGTGGACACAAGGACGCAGGGGCACCAACCTGTATTTGTCTTTTATAGTCTACATATAAACATATGCTTTAATAGAAACGCCTTATCCACTTACCTTTATTGGCACAAGCTATCCACTGCAAAGGGGTGACATCGTAATTATGCTGGCCAACAGAGAAGGTGAACACGCGGACCTGGACGGAGAAAAAGACAAATGGAGAGAGATAGAGGGGACAAAAAAGGAACAAATCATATGACGTCAATGCCTGAATAAAAACAGACAGAACAAAAACAGCCAAACAAAAAAACTAACCTTCCTCCAGAGACAACTAACAGAGCAAAACCGTACAACACAAACCTCCTTCTGGATGGCAATAAGGTCACTGTCATGTGACAACTACAACGTACAAATCTCGAGCATGATTAGATTAGCCTCCCAGTCAACTCACACAAGTGTCTCCAACACAAGACTGCAGTGAGAGAGTTGTCAAACTGCAGATTATTCCTGTATGACAGCAGCCGTCACGAGGGAACCGGATAGTAATGGATATACAGAATAAATATTGGTGGGGCTGTGAAGTGAGGAAAGGAAGGGTGGGAGTGAAAGCAAAGACTGGAACAAAGGCGCAAACTGAGTATCTATTGGCTGTAATTTTATAGGCTCTGATGATAAAGTGGCTAATTAGTCAGCAGGTCAGAGCTGTTAACACCAGCAGCACAACAACAAAAGAGACAGAAGAGGGGGAGAAAGAAAGAGAAACAGACAGAAAGAGAGATAAAATGGAGAGAGCTGTAGAAAGGCCAAAGAGATGAATCACAGGAGGAAAAATCCAGAATCAAAAACAGCCAAAATGGACGTGAAGAAAGCTTGGAGAGGATGTTGTGTGCACAGATTGGAGTGCTTGGCATGTCTGACAGCCGAAGCAACACAACTGCCTGTGCAATAATGAGACAATGTCAGCAGAATACGGTGGGAGATGGCGAGGGGAAAAAAGAGGCCTGCTAAGGCAGTTTCTGGACATGCATGATCTCTTTGGCTGGCAGAGCGATGTAGATGAATAGATAACAGCCTTATGGGGACAGACTCACCGTTTTGTTGGGCCAGTTGTACTTCTCAAAGATTTCCTGTGCACGATCCTCCCCGCCATCTGTAAACATCATTATCATCTTATTGCAGTTGGCCCTCGGGGCGCTGCTCTCCTGTGGCACACGAAGAGGGAAGAGGGAGGAGTGGAGAGCGAAGAAAGAGGCAGGGGGACAGGTTAGGGAATATACAGGAATAAAAGGGGAAGGTGATCATGCTAACATCATTCAAAAAAGCATGGTGCTGTGATAAATATGTCAAAGGGGAAGTTAGTATACAAATATTATTTATAAGCAGTATAAAACATGTTATACACAGTTTATATCGCACTATATTTGTAGTTTATCAGAGATATAAGCATTTATCAGTGCACCTACATGTGTATTAACAGATAAGGAATGACAATATAGTAAAACACAGCTACAATAATATAATTGTTGACAAATATTGTGCATTATTTAACAGTTAAAAATGTCATTAGAGCTGCTTATGACCACATTAAAGTGTTTTAAATACTAAACAATTTAAGGGAGATTAAAGTCAAGTGTTAGTGATACTATGATATTCCATCAAGACTCTGTAGGACCAAACTGATAAAGTAGGAACTTTCCTGCATTGGTAATGGGAATTGATCAGACCATTCTTGATCAATGCAGCCGGTTATTGGTTAAAAAATTACAATACCAGTACAAGTACCCTTAAAGTAAAACCAATACCATTAGAACAGTGGTTCCCAACTGGTGGGCTGTGGTCCAAAAGTGGGTCGCGGGTCCATTTTGAATGGACCGCAAGTGACACGCAGACATGTAAAGTTTGTAAGTGCAGTGAATTTCTGGAACAGAGCTCTTATTTCAAAGTGCCCTTTGTTATAGAGTGAGTGACAAACGGAAAACTACTTAACAAAGACAGCAACGTCATGGCCAAATATAATTATGACACTGAATGTATTCAACTGTGTGGACCTTGAACTAATGACTAAGGAGAAATCTGGACCCTGTGGCTGGACCAGTTGGGAACCACTGCTTTAGAGTACCTCATTTGATGCCCAACATGTAAATGGAAGCACTTAGTTGCATACAATGCCACCAGACGCCACAGGCGTGTAGAGCTATACTTTTGATTGTTTTGTTGCCATCTTGGCACGCTGAACTGCCAACTCTGTCAAACCCACAGTGCTCAACATCACCACAGACTGTATGTGTTGTAGCTGGACCTGTTACATGTTGCATTATATTGAAAAATGCTTCTGATGATTGGCTGCGAGCAAAATCATACAAATAGTAATCTTTTTCTAGACGAGGGTAGCAAAAAGATCAAATGCAGGTAGTGTTTGACTGGAGACGTTTTGATACTACTTGATACTGGGTTATTTCAGTCGATACCTTGAAGGTATAAAGTATGGATATTCAGCCCTATTGATCAATCAGCAGTCACTTTGAATCCTGATTGAAGCTTAGTGTGGGACAGATCCTAAATATCAAATATATCAAACTGTGTATTTTTAGGAATTTTTGTGGGATATGATTACAGCTCAATTGAAGCTCAAGATTTTAAAGATTGGACAGATACAGTGGTATCTATCAGATCTTAATGGGTCTACTCCATATATCTCATCTCAGTAGATCAAAAGGTAGTGTAGAAGATTGGATCTCTAAAAAAAAAAAAGTGTCTCTTAAGATTTCATTTATGGCACAGGATTGTTCTCCTTTTTATTTTATTTCCTCGTGGACTGGATCACACACTTTTGTTTGAGCTATTTATTTTTGTGCATTTTCTATTCTTTCTTTTCTCTACTTTCTACTGTCATGTATTAATGTCCCCTCCTGATGATGTAAAGCTTTACTTGTTTTCTTTCTTTAAAATGCTCAAACACTGACAGTAATATAGTGTCTCTTATGTTTACATGAGTGTGTGGGCACTGATGTGGTTGTGTTTGTGTTTGTCATTATACTGATGGTAAATCTGGACAATTTCCAATGTTCGATGGCCACAATGTCATCCCTGAAATCCCTGGAAATTTTAGCCACTCCAGCATTAATTAACATTTTTGGTGTATCTAATGAGCAGACAAAATACAATCCCTCCATACTGAGGTACAAATATTATCCACTGTCCACATCCTCATATTCACTTATTATATTGTGTTGCAATAAAACTCTCTAAGCTTTTATTCTTATCTTTTCATTATACATTCACAAATTTCTTAGTTGGTTCCTTCCTCATATTATCATAATTTAAGGATTTCATTTGAAGTATACAACATTATTCTAGCGTTAAATTTAATTTCAGCACTACATGCTCATAGCCAACCAGCAGTTTTTAGCATTCAGCTTTGATACAACCCCCCCCCGCCCCCGCCCGCCTGCACGGCAGCTGCCATTGATATGCAGGCCAGTGGCATGTCAATCTGACAAGATTCTAATAAAGATAAATAATATTGCTACAATTACATATTTTTATTGTGCTTCTGCCACCAATCACGGGAGCGAGTCTGTCACAGACAGCGATTAAACGGGCCTTTTTATTTCTCATTCTGCTGGCAAAAGAAGGTGGTGGAGGGAGGGGGGGCAGCTGGCACTTGGCTCTATGCCTCCAAGCCCACCAGAGGAATATAAAGTGTCTGTGGCTGATCTCCTCTGGGCTGCGCTCATCAATCATCCCATCAGAGCCCATTAGGATGGCAGCCTCTTAAAATACACAGCAGCATACGGAGCTGAGGCAGCACCTGTGTCGAGAGCACGTGGATGCCTGCTGCTGACAGACCTCACCGCGGTGCTGGCTGCTGCAAACGTTAGCGTCACTCCACCGCAACAGCAGCAGCTATTATCAGACCTACCTTTGACGATGACAGAAGTCTGGAAATGTCATTTACAGACCTGGACCACTCACTGTCGGCACTGTTTCATCCCTGTTCATTCAGTTTTATTAACTGGATCTGACAGGATGTATAATAACATGCTGGAGCTAAAGCACATAGTTCCAGTACGTTATTGAAGACTTTCTGGAGGCACACAATTACTCTACAGACAAACATCCATCCTTGCATTGCCCTTCCCTGAAAGGCTTGTTGGCGCTTACATTGAGGAGCTGTTCAAAGGCAAATGTGAAGCCAGACTTGTAATCTGTGGTTCCTTTGGCTTGCATATGCATGACGGCCTCCTTGAAGATCTTCTTGTTCCGAACATTGGCTTGGACCAAAGTCCTGAAGCATGGAACGACAGCATCGGCCTTCTCATTGAACTAGAAGGGGAAATGCAAACACGCTCATGAGCAAATGCATATAGTATGTGTCCAACATTTGTAAGACTGTGCATCTCTGTGTGTTTATGTGTGTGTAGTTCACGGCAGCAGGATGCAGACGTGGGTGTGTGCAGATGTAAGCTGCCCTGCTACTCTCTGGCTGGCAGTAAACACTGGTAATTACAACTTTCCACACAAAGAACAGGTGCACCTGAAACGCCAGTGCAAACCACTGAACAGAAACCCAGCCAAGGTAATATCATCTGTCTCATCTCATCCACCAAATTAGCCTAAAACTGTGTGTGTGTGTGTGTTTGTGTGTGTGTGTGTGTGTGTGCGGTGTATGGGTGTGCTCGAGGCGCATATTTTTTTTTCTACCTGCATGCAGTGTCTATGCATGATTACAATATTAGCAGCAATGTCTGTAATAGCAGGTTTCAAATGCTGTTTCTTCTTGAAGGTCAACTTCAAAATCTACTGACATTTTCAGGACAGATTGATGTAAAACATTATGAGCGAGAGAAGCTGACATTTCACACGGGTTGGTGTCAGATTTAAATTGTCAGACAAAGAAATCAAACACAAAAGTATTCAGAGGCACATATCCAATATTCATCACTGTGTCACTTCTTAGTATCACATCTCTTGCATCTTAAAACAGGATGTCTACGTGTATCAGACACTTAAACGCTTTTTAAGACCTTTTCAAGATCAGGTTTAACCAGATTTAAGACACATTTATGGACAAATTATCTTTTTCTTACTCAAGCACTGCAAGTAAGTATAAAGGTAACTTTTTATCTAGTCCTGTGCAGAGGCAGATTTTATGTAGGAACACAGTTATTAGGGTGAGTTAGGTTAATCTACATTTTGCCAACAGGTAAGGGAAAACGTGAAGTGAAGTATAAGGTTCAGAGGTAGGTTTAAAGATTTGCAACATCAGAAATCAAAAAATTGCTATCTTATAACACAATTTAATATAAAATTGGGTAAAATGTTTGTTGCAATTCAGACCTCACAAACTCAAATTTAAGACTTCTGAATGACTTTTAAGGCCTAACATTTATAAAATTGAATTTAAGACATTTTAAGACATCTTAAAAATTGTAGACACCCTGTTTAAATCTTAGGAAATACAGTAGCTCTGAAACAAGATTCAGAAGAAACACGCAGTTAATCTTTGAAATAAAGTCTGTATTATTATGACTAATTCTGCTGCTATTACAGAAGTGAGGCCACAGTTTGACATAAAGAAAAGTGCTGAAGAGTGTAGACACCAGAGACAGTGTTTGATTACTCTTATTTTCAGTTAATTTTTGATTATTAATGTCTTTTGTGTTTGCAAATAATTCACAGCGAGCTTTTGTAAACCCTCACTTTCTTTACATGGGTGAAAATCAGATGCGTTTCCCACCCAGATTACCATGCTCATTTCTTGCTCTTAGAGCTGGGATTTAGAGGCATACAGTGGCTAAGAGCAATGGATTATGAAGGATTACCCAAGGAAGTCTCCAAACAGAGCCACCACACTGAGCATATGGATGTGTTTGTGTGTGTGTGAGAGTGTGTGTGTTATCTGTCCTGTAATATAGGATAAAGTTAATATTCCCCTAAACATTAGTCCTAATAGAAAGCTCGGTAATCAGCAGAGAGGGAAAGAGGGAGGCAGACACAATCCCGCACGGACAGCGGCGGAGCAGGAAAAGTAAATACACTATAATGAGGGAAGTGCAGTGTTTCCACTGCAAGCAAACAAGTGGGAGCAGCGTGAGCACACTGTGCTGTTCACCAAACTCCCTGCTTGATTACCACCTGATTAATGAATATAGCAAATGTTTGTGTTATCTGTGCTTTCAGGAGTGATTTGTATCATTAATTGCAAATCATGATGCAAGCTTCTACTCACCCTGGCCACATTCACATAGTCGTCGTCTGATAGGGTGTCCAGCATCTCCACCACTGAAGTTTTCATCAGCTTTAGAGTGAGTCCACTAACACTTCCACTCCTGCAGAAAAGACACAATGAAGCACTTAGAAGCTCAGTTATACTTGACAGGTCCTAATCCTGCTCATGTCCATTTTCTTAACCTGTGAAGGACTGGTTTCTTCTCACTAGACCTTCCATGTTTAGTATTCAAACTCATGTCTGCATGTATTAAATGGTGGTACAATGGCAAGCAAACTTCAATTAAGGTGAGAAAATGAGCAGCGTTCATCTCCCTTTAACTTTCCACAGACCAACAGGTGGCACTAGCGCCCTTTGAAGGAGACATGCACTCCCAACAGGGGGAAATGTTGAAAGAGGAGGCAGCGAGAGAGACTGTGGGGTAAAATACTCACACATCCACAATGATGACCATGTCCTTTGGAGACGATGCACCTTGGATATACCTGCACAAAAGACACAAAGACTGGACTTTAATTTGTTCCCGTAATCTTTGAGAATTGCACTAAAGAAAGGAGCCAAAGCCACAATGAGCTGAGCCGTGATAATGTGGAGCGGCCATGGCTGAGCCCACTTAAGCTACAGAATACTGAAAAGGCTTATGTGCTTAGAAGAGTTAATAAGTTGTGTTATGTATACTTCAGTGTTGGCTACAGCTACTGTCGGCTGACTTCAACAGAGATTCTCCTCTTTACTGAATAACAATGCCTACTCTAAATAATTACTGCATAAGCCAAAGTAATTGCTAGTTTATGGACTAAGTATATAATAACACATTCACTAAAAGTGGCCTGCACTGAACTGCACAACCTCCAAAGCACACCAGACATCACTGTAAAGAAAAGACCAATAATGAGTCAAAATGGTACAAAATTTAATATCTTGTGTCTAAACAGAGGCTTCATACAATTGTTCATCAGTGCCAATAAGTCATTTATTTTTTACAAGGGCTGAGATTTTTGTGTTATGTGTTTAAACACGTTTTTGATATTCTGATGTTACAATTTTGCTACATACTTATTTTAGATCCTGCTTAAATTAGCTAGTTTCTTTCCTTTTTTAAAAAATGTGACCATATATATCAATCACTGGTCACAATAAGCTGCGATAGAGACCTGTTGATGTTACTGGAATTTCTTCATTCAGGTGACATTAATTTAACGTCATTGCTTAACCCTGTAAAAGTTGAGTTTTCTTTAAAAACTAACAACAGATTGGCAAATTCGAATTTCAATACCAATCAACATGATTACAGTTGGGTACCAAACTCTGTACTTTGAAACGTGCCGACCAAATTATGTCAGTACTACCAACTACCGATTAAAGTCAAATCCATTGGTGCCAAATTTTGGTACCTAAGAGCCATATGGATAAGAACGCTGAGTAAGACAGGAAGCGGATTCATCACAAAGCACTCTGTAATGCAGGTGGGAAGCCGGCCACAGAGTTGGGGCTTCAGGGCGCTTCGCGGAGAAGACAATGGAGCTCAGCGGAGCCGCTAGGGTTCAGAGAGAAGGCAGAAGCGTTGCGAAATGCCCCAAAGCCAGGAAGCCAGAATCTGAGCTCTGTCGGCTTCCCAGTGATAGCTTCGATTTGTCTGGTCTGTTTTCTTTTCTATTTCACTTCAGAACTAGCCTTGTATCACAACTTTTTGCGATTGTGTTGTTGAAATTACGTTCTTAATTCACGTATTTGTCAGTTGTGTCGAAACAAAGAGCAAGACACACACAAACAGACAAATAACACAGACTGAGATATTCTATGTGTGATAAGAAAAGCACAGAGGAGCAGAATCGCTTGTTGGCTCCATCTTGTTCAAAAATTACATTTTTGTTTTCAGCCTGGAGAGAAGTACCAGAAAAAGTAACTGTTGGGTATTGGTATCACAGTGAACAGTACCCAACCCAAACATAATCGAGTAGGTCCACCCAAATCAAATTTTACTTTGTTGTGGTGAAGTACTGTAATCTACCTCACGCTGCCTTCCTTGATTGTTAAGGATACAGATAATTAGTTCAAACACAGAAGTACCCACTCGTGGTATTATTTTAAGACAACAAAAATCATTTCAGGAAATGAGCATAATGACTTGGATGGAAATGGATTTTCTTTTACAGTCACGCTATGGTGACTCATACAGTCTAATATGCTTTATATTTAGTCACTTGAAATTTATATAAACTTGTCAAGGAGCAGCCTGAGTGGTGCTGACCTGTGCTGTGGAGAGCCTGTGCTGAGCTAAGTGCTGTCAGTAAAATAAGATAGCTGATGTTCTGCTTCTTTGATGACTCATCAGTTGGGCGTCAAACGCATTATTTACTCTGGCGGTCCCTTTGTTAGGGGGAGCACAAGCTGTTTAAGACCATTATGCTTCTGCTGCAAAGCAACTCCTAAAATAGGGCTGTTCTGGGTGTGTGTCAGCCGCGGCACGGCGTAGGCCCACAAGGCAGACACGGCACTGAACCAGCAAGGCCAAACAACTTGTGTCCTGGAAGAGGCGCACACATAACATCTGTCCACGGTTGATAGAGGATGACATACAGAGGGAAATCAAAAATTCCCTTATTCGGTTCCAGTGGCAATTAAATTCACATTTAGCCCTGATACAAAGAGAGCAGAGATTGATGGACGTTGTAGGCTTTTCTATGGCACACTGTGGAGGGGGAGGGGGGGTTTAAATGTGAGGACTAGTTTGACATTCTGAGGAGTGAGCAGGCAAGCAGTTAGCAGCCGTCTTAGGCAGAGGCAGAGTAATCATCAGGGGTCTCTTTCTGCTGATTATCAGCCGTTCCGCTGAGTGTGGAGAGAAGCCAGCTGCCTGTGGGCCAGAGAGGCTCTTTTCTTATGCTCGGCCAAGCTGATATGGAGGTAGAGCAACAGAGCCCCGGTAGGCTTCGCCGCTGCTCCCACAAGTCTTCCCGGCTCCCACTCACTGGCAGGAGCCACTCCAACCTGCAGCATGACCCCTGACCCGTGCTGAAGTGACGTCCCTTAGCACACCGCCTGGGCTGCTCAAATCCGTTTTTCAGACACAACCTGGGCTCCGCTCGGCTGAAAATCTGCCTGAAACCCCCCAGATGGAACGGAGACTCGGCACCAGTGTTGCCCCGCAAGAGGTCGATTAACTGAGCATGCCCAGAGTGAACATGGGCAAAATGTGTGTGTGTGTGTGTGTGTGTGTGTGTGTGTGTGTGAGTAAGAGCAAGAGAGGGGGGAGGGAGAATCCAATTATTTTCAATAATAAAGAATGCCACATCAAAGGTAGAACTTCCGCAGCTCTCCACAACTGTGTGGCGTACGAAATCAGGTCTGGAACCATGAGGCATATTGGCATGCATGACTTTTATCAATTTAATTACTGAAATCTTAATTTAAGGGAGTTGAGAGGGAGAGGGGGGGGTGAGGGCTGAGACTCCACACAGTGGCGGCTTCTTTCTTTCGAGCGGATGGGGTTCGTGAAAGCGATCACCGATGCAGGACGGAAACTCGGTCAAAATGTGGCCCACGTTTCCACTCCCTCAGGCTCGGGGACAGAGACACCCCTCCTAGAGATTGAAGGAGGGTCATTTGGTGACGGCTGATGCCTGCAGACCAACTGCAGGATTTCATTAACTTCAGTCAGTCTATTTCTCATAGTGGAGAATAGTCCTTTAATGGGACTTCCAAGTTATTTTGAAGGGGCTAAGTGTTAATTATAAGGCAATGCAGACTTCTATTACTAGTAGTCATTATAGGTCATCTTCCACAGCCCCAATGTAAAATCTCACAATGGAGAACGGTGCTAGCTTTGGCCCTAAAATCTGCTGAGAAAATATCACTTTCAAGCAGATCGTTTCTCTCTAACTGTGAAAGAGGCGGCATTGATCAGCAGTAATGGGGTTTAGGAGGAATGTGTGAGCAGTGATGGAGTAGAGGGGAGTAACACATGAGCCAGGATAGCGTCACTCAACACTGAAGCTATAGTGCTGCCATGGCTGATTTTCCCCACAGATTGTCTTGGTGTATCAGCACCGCTCTCTTTCTCTCCCTTTCCATTGCCTAAAGTACAATTGAATTTTCTCAGTGCCTCTGAGCGAGGAACATCAGGATCAGAGGGAGCGGGATGGAGTCAAGGATTTTCGGTCTCCAGGCTGATATGCGGTTCTGACAGATAAAAATCATGAATTGAGGCCGGTATCAGTGTATAATTCTCCACATTTTGACTCATGGATCCAGATGTGTTGTTTCTGCATGGATTCCAGTCAGTAATTACCTCTCAGCTTCTGCCCACTGATGCCATTCTTTCCCTGTCATTACCCAGTCTCCTGCGTGCCAAGGCCAGGTGACAAGCAGATGGGCCTGGCTGGTGCTGAACTGAGCCCTGTCGCCCATTCTGTTCCACCGCGACACAACCATCAGCCATCAGCTGGCAGACACCACATATCAGCCTATGGCCTCTCTGTCCATTCACTCTCACTTATGGACGGTATCTAACCTCTGGTGCTGACTCATAACTAGCAGCAGGAGCATTTTATTTCAGACATCACTATCATATTTACATATGGGACTGTGTCAGTCAGTGTTTTGCCCTGTGGGCAGCTCATTACAGAAGATTAACTGATGTGGAAGCTTCAGTCCAACTGTATGTGATTTAATTCTGTTAATACCTGTCCATCATGCTCAGGTATTCATGTGAAACATTGTCAAGTACAGTGGTGGCTATTTTGGCTTTATGCAGAACACCTGCCTAAATCTGATTTTTGGCCAGACTTTGTAAAATCAGTCTGGACTCTGGACACAAAGAAAAACAAACCAAAAAAAACAAAACAAAACAAAAAATACACATGAAATACATTTCTTTCCAATTGGACCCAAACCACATTTGGAGGTGGTCTGAAATGTGATTCCAATCTGATTTCTGCACATGCATCTCAGTGCAGTCGCTCAAATTGGATTTCAAAGTGTGTTTCGCATCACTTACATCAGATCCAGAGCAACAGAAGTGCTGAGCAGAATCCATGCTGCTACTCTTTGCTAGCATAATGCTATAGAAGAAAACATGGAGAATGCGGACAGATGCTGAAATATGTTGTCTACTGCCACTTTGCAGGTACCTCTAAACAAGTGCACTTCACAACACAACTGTTTGGAGTAGCCTTTTGTTGGCCATGTGACTGCCACTACTATGCGATTAATTATCCAGATTCAGACAATGTCCAGCTACAGGCACAAAAATAAAACACACTTACAATGAAAAAATAGGTAACTTAATCCTTATAAGTGCAAAGTCCGTAGTACATACAGTACAGTACAGTACAGTACAGTACAGTACAATCTGAAAGCCCCTAAGAACAGTTAAGTGCCAATTTTTCTGAAAATTAAAGACTGGAACATGTTGCAATGTGGGAGTAACAAATTCATATCTTCCACACTGTTTTTTTTGCTGGACAATATACATTAAAATGAATAATTTACAGAGTGACCTTATATCTTGTACAGATGATCAGGTTTTTTTTTTTTGCACCCCCATCAAGCACTTGGCAAATGTCAGTTATCAACACAGACTGTATAAAAATAATGGCCGTAGCCACTGTGATGCCACCCATTGGTTTGTGGATTCCTGTTTTGAAGCCTCGAGTCTTTGGCATTTTGGCTGTTGCCATCTTGGATTTTTTAAGCCATAATCCACCATATTGTGGATCTAATTGAGAGCCCAAGATGATGCCTAGCAGACAGCCTTAGTCACTCGAAGCAGCTACGCCCTAAATTAAGCCTTAATAAAATTTAAATGGGTGAATTACATAAAAATCCCCCCCTCGTACAGTTGTCATGAATGTAAGCTATAGAGAACAAAACCGTTTTCTGTACCAGGCTGTAAGCATGTTTATTTCTGCTGTGAAGTTGGGCATTTTAACATGGGGGTCTATGGGGATTGACTCACTCTTGAAGGCAGCCTCAAAGGGCAGTTAGAGAAACTACAGTTTCTGGCACTCCTGCACTAGTTTAATTTTTCAGCCTGGGAGGTTGCCGCTTGGTTATGGAGCCAAAAAAAAAAAAAAATAGAATAGAATAAAAATAAAAGGGAAACATTTGAAGATTTACTGCTTTTTTCTGTTTAATATAGCTGTAATTTATATTTTGGGGTTTTGGACATTTGGTCAGATAAAACAATCCATATGAAGACATCACCCTGAGCTCTGAGAGCTTGCAATGAGTATTTTTGACATTAAAAAAAAAACTTATGGACTGATTAATAAAAAACAGAATTTAACAGACTGAAGGGATTCACCATTGGGTAAAGTGTAGAGGTTTGCAATATATCACAGACTGTAATAAAAGGCATACCTGCTAATAGCTGATTGCATATAACATGTAATTGCATGAAATTTTTTTTCACGCTATGATATATTATTAAACCAATAAATTGAATAACACATCTGGCCACAACAGCAGCTGCAGCGACTTGTATGCCATAATGCACATCATGTATGTCACGTTATAAGCACGCTCATACCATCATAATATGTGCAATCAAGATAAAGCCTGAGCCGTGTCGTGTGTGGCAGACGTGTCCTCTTTACACTGAGGTGTTGCGAGGTATCGCTCTAAATGAGAGGAGATTAAAGCAGCAACATTCACAGCCACCGTACCCTTACAACATGCCACCACCCGCCATCAATCTAAAAAATAAATAAAAATGCATTACACAAGCAATGAACACAATGACATATTCTGTGTTGTGGTGATTGTATTTTTGCTCCTTTTTGCAGCCGTCTAGTAAAGAAGTCTCATTGGAATTCATGAAATAGTTTTATCATGGCGCAGCGCTGTAAAATCAATACATTAACAGTGCCGGGGGGCTAACTCTCTCAGGAGATTGTGTTTATGCACCCTGACCCGTTCCACAAAGTGCTGTGTATTACAGTTAAATTGGAGGAATTATCTACTACATACATTTCAGAAACATGCAATAGATACATGTAGCATGATACATGGAGTGGCTCGGGCTCATTTTGCTATGGCGAGTGTGGAAGAGCTCGCTGTATGTTTGTCCAGAGTATAATGAGTGAAATGTATATAATGCACCATCTGTATTGCATGTGTGTTAGTCCACCCTAAAGTGTAAATTTTCCTCACAGTGTGAGCTCTGATACGCATGCATCATGTACAGTAGATATAAGCAGGGTAACTGCAATAATGGGAGAACTGTATATAACGCAGACAGACAGCTAGTGTTGGTGTGTGCGCGTAGGTGTGTTGGTGTGCACGCTCCCATGTGTGTGTGGATTTGTGTTGTGCTGATGGGCTTATTATTTTATGGACTGCTGCTCTCTTAGTGCTCCTGTGGATGTGGCAGGCGAATAAAGATTGAATTAAGATAAAAAAAATATAGGAGGACAGCGCCCAGAGAGCCCGCAGGAGAAAGAGATGTTGTCTGCCGTTTATTTATTCCACTTTCTGTTGATTATTGGAAGTGTTGGTACCGAGATTCACATTTCCATATTTTCGGTTATGCCCAAGAAGAACACACGAAAATGTTATGCTCAATTTTTCCACCACTTTCCCTTCTGGAAAAAAAAAGTACAGAATATTAAATTAGTCATGCATATTGGAATACATCAGCATCAATTATGAGCAGACAAGTACTAGTCTGTTACTGTTGCTCTTTGAGATGGAATAAAAAGTCTCCAGCTGTGTATTGGCTCACACTGAAATGTCAAATATATTTATTGGGACTGCCAAAGCCTCGTGTCAGCCTTCAGTCTCACCAGTAACGCACTGGTCTTCCTGTTGACTCTGCTTCTCCCTGAAGTCGGGTGAAGAAACTGAAAAGACAGAGATACTGGGCATGGTATTTTGGGGGAGCCTCTGCTTCGAGGTTTGAACAGCAGTCATAATATTTACAAAGAGGTTAGATTGACTTTTTGAAGAAATCAATATGTGATATAGCCTACATGCTGTTGTGAACCTGGGAGGTAATGGGATCTTTGCAACGCTTGGCTAACAGGACTCCATGCCTGTCTCTAGTTATTTCTCTCCTCGCCCCTTTGCTTCTCCCTCTCCCTCTGCCTCACTTCACCCTCTGCTTCGCTTCCCTTGATAACATGAACAGACATTATAATGGACAAATGTTAATAATTAATGTCAGAGCAATTGGAGACAATTAACTGTGTTGACTGGACCATTAATTTTCCTGGGGCTGTTGGTGGGGGAGCAGACGAGGAGAGAGCCCATCTGTGGAGGCAGGCGGCCCTCCGATCTTTTTCCCCTCAGAGATGCACCTGGACAGCTTTGGCCAGGTCGGCTGCACCGCCACCCGTCCGTCCCAGGGAAGCTACAGGTCTATTACGCTACAAACTGGCCGTGAATTCTGGCCCCTCACTTTCACTGTCTACGGTAAATCACATCACTGAGTGGGGGATGAGTCTTCCCGGCGACAGTGTCGGTGCAAACGTCACTGAAGCATGTCCCTGCGATTGCATCTGTGTATTCCAGTTACTACAGTGGTGTTTGTGAATCTCCAGTTTCTATCTGGCATATCAGTCCATGTGATCTGATGTATCTGGGTTTGTGCAGGGAGGAGTGCTGGTGGGTGTGTGTGGGAGGATGTGTGAGACGGTGACGAGGTTTACATGCTTAACACTGGACGAGCACAACACTGCGTGCGTTTGAGAGCTCTTGATGACTTATTAGGTGTTGAAATCACATGAACAAAAAGTGCCATTTAATGGAAACCAGTGCTAATGTTGGCGAGCTAGCTTCCACTTTACGAGTGGAGTACAAACTTGACAGTGTGATGAATGTGACCTTCCAAATGTTCAACAATTATAAAGGGACAAACGGCTTATACTGTAGCAAGACTTCATAACTTTTTTAAAGAAGAAATTAACACTTTTTTCTTACAAATGAAAATCTATATTTTTATACATTAACGTAATAACCTTGAAGATTTTCATTCAAATAACTGTTGAGCCACTATTTATTGCCAAATGAGGTAACACAAGCCTATGGCACACTATTGAGGCCCTTGCATTTGCAGTATTACGGACTGGGTGTCTGTGGCAACAGTCCTAAGAAATATCACAAGCAGAAAGTCTCTGGGAAGTGAGATCCAAAAACACACTTGCAAACACCACTTATCTCCATAGGTGCCAAAGAGAAGGAAACAGAGATTTGCAAGGTTGTAATAATAATAATGCAAAAATACTCACCCTGGCTCAATTCAACTTTCTCAGTTGTTTTAGCTTATGGTGGCTATTGTTAGCAATTTTGCTGTGTAAGTGATATTGTGCAGATTATGACTCTACTTGTTCTACTGTTACACTATTTTTTAGTATTTACCCTGATGCTGTAATCATCACCTGTGGCCACAGTGGCCTTGTGTGTTGCAACATACGTTCACACGCTATTTAATAATGACGTGCCTTAGTCATGCACATGACAAATTGACAGCGTGTCTCCTAGCAATGTCGGCTCTCAGATGTCACTCAACTGTTACCATGGGAAACACCCATCCAGATGCCAGAAGCTTAGCGCTGTTTTCAAAAACAGTTTTATCCTGGGGCAGTAGAGTGGGGGAGGTGGTGGGGTGTTAGGCTTACACATTAGCTGTAGTTTAATTATAGTTTATATTTCCTTGCACAAAAAGTGAGAAGAATTCAAACGTCAGTTTGAATTTAACACCAGGTGATGTGCATGTTCAGCATCCGTATGACTTGCTGAAATGCTCATGTTGTTGTTTGTGTTACCATCCCCGTGACGGATGCTGCTATCTATCGCTGTCACATAAGCACACATGACGGGCTTACCTACTGTAAGCCCCCCCCCCCCGACTGTTTTTTTAACGTGTGTGTGATTGGCCGACCTCTCAGCTGAATGTCATTCGGGGAGACAGCATGTTAGACTATAATCACACAAGTCTGACCTGACATATCATGACACTCCCTGCCACGGCCCCGCCACTCAGCGCAGCTGGGCACATGTTGCTAAGCAACGGGCCAAAGGAATGTCTAAGGCTCTGGCATGAGGAAAGCTCGACGGGAGTGACAAACATGGAAGACCAGGGGGGGTGACAAGGTGTTCTGCAAAAATACACCTCTTCCTTTGTCTAACCGTGTCACACGTGCTGCTGACACTCAGCAGTCCCCCTCATCTTTCTCTTTCCTTGTTCCTTCCTGTCCCCAAGTCACATGTGTAAGAGAATTAAACTCGGGTGTACTTGGGTTGTCGCGCTGACTGATCAGAGACAGAATCGCTGTTTTAACTTATCCTGCTACACAGTGCTTTGTGTTTTTCAGCATTTTTTTATGTTTACAGTGTTGGCCACCGTGACAGAGGAGCACTGGGGAGACTTGTGGTGTTTATTAAACTGTCAGGGAACACCTCGTTAGTCTGATAATTGCAGATACTGCACATCAAGTTGTTAGGCGTTAATTTTTTTTTGTTAAAAAAGGCAAAAACCAAAGTGTCACCCGAATAAGAACCTGCTATCACACCTAAACTGACAGATTAAATTCATCAGTTATAAATAAATACACCTGCAATTTACTATACATGGTTAAAAAATTACTGTCTCAACTAACTGGCTGATTATTATTCTCTTTTATCCAACAGAAGAAACAACAGTGCAACCATAACTTTGCACAGTAGGGAGGTTCCAAACTGTGATTTTAATTTATTTTTATCTTTGTTTTGATGTTGTTGTTTGGACGGTTCTTTTAAACAGTATTATTATGGAATGTAGTTTTATGTTGTTTTTATCTATTATTTCATTTTATGGGTATTTATGTTGCTATGTTTTGGTACCCAGTGCTGGCTGATTAGGATGGGAGCACTGTAATTTCCATGTTATTATGGATGAATAAATTGAACCTTGACTGAGCCTTTAAACCCCACATCAAATGAGTGACTGAAGTTACATTTAATTTACTTCTAAAGATGAACGCATTCATTCTCTTTCAGATGTGGCTGCATTTATAGATGTTTAAAGATTGTCCATTTTGAGTTTTCATGTGAACTTCATCAGAATGCAAAAAGCTTCTTTTGCTTGTCTTTTGTTTGTTTGGCCTGAGCTCGTTGACTCTATCTGACAGGCCGGGCTGACCTCAAACAGCCACTCAGGCTGAGCTGGATCCAGACAGAGATGGAAAACGGGGTCAGGTCTAATCAACATTGCTGTCATGATTATGTCCAGTTCACTCCAACCTGTAACCAGGCAACAGGCAGGGCTGCCACAAAGCCGATGTGACAGTGGCAGGTAGATTGAAAGTGGAAGGGCGGACAGGAAGCTTGGGCGGCTGGGTGAAGGGGGCTGTTTGGCCGAACGCAGCCTAGTTCTGTCCAGCCCGTCACACTCGCCCGCCCCAGCACTCTGTGCAGGGATCAGCTGTTGCACAGAGAACCACAGGCAAAGGTGGACACTTTAAACAAAGACATTAGCCTCTATCTTGCTTTGTCCTTGTAGCAAAAGACAATGCATCAACATTATCACTTACTGAGATAAATACGGGTCGGGGAAACATTTTGATCTCATTCCACTAAACAATATCCTTTATTTAGCTGCCTGCTGTAAGGAGCACGGGAGGTCTACAGGAGCCAGAGACAAAGCACTGTACAGGAATCCTAATGTAAGGCTGTGTTTAAGGATTTAAACCTTTTTTGTGCGAGTGTTTACATTCATGTAGCCCTCTTTATATTTATATATAAAGTTATAGAAAAATATAGAAAAATGTCGTTTTTAACTTGTTTTCTGTAAGGGCATCCTCAGAAGCATTTTTTAAATTACTGTATTGGTGCATAGGTTATGTTACAACTGTAGAGAGAAGTGGGAAAATCGAGTCAGACTTAAGTTGCAAATTTGAGGACTTGAGACTTGCTTGACTAACACCGATAAAAAACCTCTACTTTTAATTAATATTCATGATTTGAGACTTGATTTTTTATTTAAACATTTAAATATTTCTAGATATTGAGAGGTTACTTTTTTTTTTTTTAACACAATTGGGTGATTTTGAGTGCAATGTGCGCAAACCTGGCAACCCACAGGGATGCAACAGACCAGCGAGGTAGGTAGATCATGCAGAATGATAAAATTTATGTTCAAGGGTTATGATGTCGATGAAGATAGTAAGAAAGGAACAGTGGTATGCAAGGTCTGCCACTCATATATATGTATATATATATAAACCTTGATGCAGTAAAGATACTTGATTTTTCAGATGAGTGTAGTGTGAAATCCTGAACTCAAATATTTCAGTTATTGTCAGGAATTATGGAGCATTTTGGGGTTTTTTTTATGGCTCTTCAAGTTTCAGATTTTCAAGTTGGAAATGTGGGACTTTTACTTTGGAATATCTCTAAATACTGATACAGTAAAAATACTTGAATTATGTGTCTGTATGTTGTCAGATATGTCCTCAAAATCAAAATTTCCAGCGACCCAAAAATCAAAAACTAAAGACATTTCCTTTACAAGTTACGGGTATTTAGTTTTTAATTTATAAGAGACACTGGTAATTAATACTACACTTCCTCTGAAAATAATCAAATTAATCGTATTTCCATACTGTTGTATGTATTTTAGAACACCTTATTTTGAAAACACAAGGTAGTCTCACATCCTTCCGCTCACTTTGCTAAGTCTGTCACTAGCTCCCCCTGTCAGCTCGATCTGAGCCGTTTGAAGGCATTATTATGATAGAATATAAACGGCTGATGAAACTGGGGGACAAGAATGTTGTATTTATGATCATGTCTTTCGTACAGTCATCCGAAAGGCTGGATGAGATCCATTGGCGGGCCGGTTTCAGCCTGCAGACTGTACATTTGACACCCCTGACATCACCCATAATGAAAGTTACAGGAACGTGTTTTTTAAGTCTTAACTCATAGCAGGGACTTGACTTGCTTGATTCTCATCATGGTAACTTGGGAATTGAAGGTTAAAACTTGTGACTTGCACATGTGTGAGTTACTCCCACGTCTGGTAGAGAGTGTTCTAATTTAGTGAAGTGCATGTAATAATTGAAAAATAGCTGCATGTAAGTAGGTTACTCCTTTTCACTCCAGGACTGAGTGAAGAATTAATAAGATTATGAGGATGAGAAGACCTAAAATAATCTTAAGTATAACAACAAATACCACATGCAGTGGCAAAGTGAGCAGACGCCTCCATTACAACACACGCACTAAAAATCAAACGTGTTAACAGCGTGTGCGAGGAGGACTCCGATCAGATCCCAACAGTTTGTCACAATATTAAGACAGCATGACAGTGCCGCTGCTGACAGCACAGGTGTTGCGATGACAAGTTAAATTTCTGCAATTTTCTGCACTTTTACTCTGCTGCTGCTGTTTGTTTTGGTTAGAGGCTGTCCGCTTCAAGCGAGACAATCTCCTTCACTCTCAACGCTCAGCTGGACTCACCTGGTGCCCAGAACAAACACCTTCCAACACTCATCTGGACCGGGATAATTGAGAGCAAATTGAGATGTATATTCTTTGAAATACGCCAGATATATATGAGAATTTACCATGTCTGGAGCTGGTTTAGTCATCATCAGTAAAAACAGTTTATAATGTCTACTTTATATCCGTTGATGCTACTTTATTTAAGTCAAACTTGAATGTGCAAATCCAAAATGAGTAGCAAACAACTCTTCCACTGTTATACTAAAAGCCAGAGCTTGGATTTTGGATGATAATTATTCAGAGGTGCACCAACACCAGTATCTGTGTTCTTTCTATTACCATTAATGCCCCTGAAAGTCCAAATGTGCCGATTTAGGAACTAAAAAGCTCTGAAAACTTGAAAAATGTTGAGGATAATGGATGTTTTTTGGGGTATTTTTCCCAAAATGGCCAGTAGGCATTAACAGTGAAAGAAATGAAATAAAATCACACTGATACTGATCGAGGTCCTGATAAAGATGGCACTTACCAAGGTCTTCTGCGGACGTCGTACAGGTCAATCTTGTTGGGTGCCCTCCATGGAGTGGCTGGAGAGAGCCAGAAAATAAGTTATAAGCCGCACGGTGCACTGTAGGATATTTCATATCAGATTATATCAAAGTAATCATAATTTCATTCTGTCTATCGAGTTACTAGAACAGCCATCTGATAAGAGATTGCCAATGTTCTGCCGCCGAGGAGCACTCGGGTCAATTTAGACTTTATCTGGCCGTGAGTTATAAGGTGGGCTGTTGACTCAGTCTCCTGCGGCCTACCTGGGTAGTACCGAGTCACTCCTGTGGCACTGCCAAACACCTGCCAGCGCAGTGAGCTGTCCTCCTTACGGTTTTCAATGAAGACCCTCTCCAGCGCCTGGGTCCAGTTTAGCTCGTTTAGGATGACTGGGGCTGTAAGAACACACACACAAATAAACACACACAATCAGACCCACAATCGTGAACTGGCAAATATAGTTAAGACCATTATTTCCCGGTTGATCATTATCACAGAAGGATGCTGTTTTTTAAAAGGAGACGATAAAGTTTTAACAGTCTTTCAGCTAGATTTTAATGTCCCTATGCATCCTAACTTGTTGTGATTCCTCCTGGAAGAGGGCACTATAAACCCCAGTTTTCAGAGAAAAATAAGGTCCTGTTGCAACGAGCACGACTCAGGATGTGCTTCTGGTTATGAGAAAAATGAAAAAAAGGAGAGAAAATGTAAATGAGTTGCTGATTTTGTGCCATAGTCCCTCGAAGTAAATATAAAAAAAGCAATAAATGCTTAAACTACAGGCTCTGAAAATGCTTTTTTATAATCCGATTTAAACACAGTTTTGTATTTTGCAGCTGTTTTTCAATATTCAAAATAAACACAGACAAATTTCCTGATTTTTCAGTAAAAAACTAAAACAATAAGTCCTTAAAGTAGCATAAGCAAAGTGCAAAACACCAGGTTTTCTCTGTTAGTAACCCAAAGGTCAACTCTCCTTGCTGAACAACCTTGTCCGTGCCAGCAGCAGTAAGCTGAGTACA
This sequence comes from Epinephelus moara, assembly GCF_006386435.1. Lineage (NCBI taxonomy): Eukaryota > Metazoa > Chordata > Actinopteri > Perciformes > Serranidae > Epinephelus > Epinephelus moara. The sequence continues at coordinate 29,945,192 of NC_065529.1, forward strand.
TAAGAATGGATGTATGCAGGCAGCTCGGCCGGCGGTGGCCCGGGCATCAGTCTAATCTGGGTGATCTCTGAGGAGTGCAGGAGGAGGAATCTGCGATGACCTTGGAGGAGGTCATGTGTCACTCACAGCGTGTGGAGGCAGAAGCCACTTTGGAATTTTCAATAGCAGAGAAATACAAACTATCTCTGCAAATGTCCACGTAATGTGCGTCTGTGTTAAGAGGATTTGCAGCTGCGTGATGACTGGGAGAGAAGAGAGGGAGAAATAGTGCTGGTCGGCTTGTGCATGTGCGGCTTAGCGCATCAACGTGTGTGTTTTGAGTTAAAACGTGAGGTCACAGATATATCTCACAGGTCAGCGGTTCTCTGTGAAATGGATTTATGGTTGTGGGGAGAAGTATTCATCATGTAGTCAACAAGAAGTGGAATAACACTTTGCTGCTTGTGGTGCTGGTGGAATAACATCACGACCATGTCACCTCGTCTTGTTTCTTCAGACACTCATATTGTATTTACACTCTCCTTTTTTTCCTTCGCTTTTCACGCTTCTTCTATCCTAACAACAAGAAACAATAGGCATCCTCACACATACACACGCACGCAAACCAAAAATGCTTTCAGTCTGTGTTTAATAGCTAAGCTGAAGTCAGAAGATGAGGAGTGCAATCAGAGGTTTAATAGCCACCTGATTAAAGAGGAAACAAGACGAGGCACTGAGCTGAGGAGAACTCGCTTCTCTGATTTAATTACTCAGCCAACCAAAGCTAGACAAACCCCTGAACCGACAAGTCCGGCTTTTTCTCAACCCCTGGTTTGAATTTCACACATATAAACGATCATTATCCACTTTTGCTTTTCAATTACTGCTCGCTGTTTGACGAGCTGTCAGTTTAGAGGTATGAAACACGCCACGACCTCCCCCACCCTCCACCGCTCACCTCTTTTACTGTAAGCTGAGGGCCTGCTGATAATCACAGTCATGAGACATCACTTAAAAATCATATTGTTTTTATATTTTTAGCTGAATGTTCACTTCCAGGTTGTTGAACTCTCTCTTAAATTGTAGCTCAAAATAAAAGCTAAGTTTCATTACTCTTTAGCATCCTGTAAAACAAACACACACACATACACACACAGGCACGTACACTCACTACAGCGGCACTAAGCAGTGTCTGGAGGATAGGAATATATGAAAGCCAAATTGCTGCCATCACCAAGGGGAGCTCCTCGACATGTTTTTCTCAAAATTCATAGACGTAAACACAAAGGAAGAATGGAGGAGGATAGAGGCAGCCCTACAGATGGGGATAAACATAAAAACCCAGAGAGAGGGGGAGGACGATTGATGGAAAGCAACACAGAAATTAACACGAATGAGTGGCTGCTTTCACAGCCCGAAAAGGCAATTTCTCGCTCATGAGGGAAGGAGGGAGAAAAAACCCCAGACAAAATAAACTTCACTTTAAACTGCTAAATTGAAAATGGCAGAATCAAAGACTTAGAGGTCAAGGAATTGATTATTTGAAGCGTTTTCATATTACGTAACAAATGATAGATCACATTTGTCCTTTGCTTTGTAGGTGAACAACTTGCCGGTGAAAACTTGTTAATCACTGTTTTATAGCACTTGAGGCTCCACCGTCATTGTAAAGCAGTACTTCTGATTTATTAGAAGTCCAATATTTTCCATCTTATCAAACTAATGCTTTGTCAGCTTTTTGTTTTGAGGTCATACGAGGAATAATCCCTAAGGAGCGTGTACCAGTGACATTTCTGCTACAGACTTAACTGCGTTCTTCCCAAATTAGAAAGTGAAACAGCTTTATGTTCTATCTCTCATAACACAGAGTTTACATTTGCCAACAGCCCAGATGGTCTGAGGAACTAGAAAGAGTGAAGTGGAGAGAGAAATTAGTGAGACTCTCAGTATCTCTGCAATTTTTGACTATGAATTTTCAAACTTGCCGCAGTCGCTCCCAGGACTCTGCTTCATTTCAGCAGGGGCTACATTTTACTGATGTTTGTGTGGAGATTATCAGGGAACCAAACCATGCATTTCAATTTCATCTGGGGCGTGCAATGCTCTGTGGTCAAAGAGCCATCTGATTAATGTGTAAAAAGTATTATCCTTTAAGCATGAGCTACCACAGCAGGTTGCTGCGGCGGCAGCCTGTGTGCTGTGAAGTCCTGGGTGCTCTTATCTGGAGAGGCACTGGGTCTGTAATGATAGCTGTCCCAGACAGGCCAAGGGCAAAGAGACATCCTGCGACCTCAGTTTAAAACTAGCACCATCTCAGCTACCTTGACTAACATCAAGGCATCAACCAAACTCCGGCTATGCAAGGATTATCAGCTGCATTGCTGCCCAGGGCTGCACACACACACACACACACACACACACACACACACACACACACACACACACACACACACACACACACACACACACACACACACNCACACACACACACACACACACACACACACACACACACACACACACACACACACCACAGTGCGGCTTCTGAATCGTCATGATGGAGTGGTGAAATGGTGTTTGCGTATTTTTACTCACACTTTGTCTTGTCAGGGGTTAAAAAGACAGACCAAAGTGTATGTGTGTTAATGTTGCCAGCTGAAAATAATCCAGACAGTTTCAGATGTGAGCCACCTCTACTGTCAGGCCAACTCTGCAAACACACACACACACACACACACACACACACACACACACACACACAGAAACACATCTGCAGGTGATCTCTACAGAAAAACGGGCACATCAGAGATAAGAGAACAGAGCAAACTAATTCTCTTTGATTTATTCATTTAGGATATGCTGTGACTTCTCTGGACAGTTGATAAAAAGACAAATTTCCCCTGGGGGGGAAATATGCTCACACAGGCAGACAGGGCCTCTGGGCTCTGTGTTGGGCTCATCTTTCACGTGAAACGCGCCTCTCTCTGATATCTTTAAAAGGTAATTCATCAGCGCGCCGCTCCCCTGACATTTAGAGCACCCTTGGCTTTGCCCCTTTATGGAGCAAGACTGCACACCAAGTAGGGAAACAATTATGAGTGGGATTTATGGAGCATCTCTGCGTGAGATCATTTCTCAACCCCCCCACCACCACCTCTATCCAATGACCCCACCCCCCAACCCCCCCCCACACACATTATTCACACTCATATACCTGAGATAAAGAGCCATCCAAACTGATCTGTGCCTTATGCACCGTATTAATCCGACATTATAGAAATAGGTGCATGCGTTTACTGTACACACACAGAGCAGAAAAAAAGGCACACTGGCCTGTGATATATCAGAGCTGAACACAAGTGGTCCCTCATAAGACAGCCATAATGGAGCTAAAGCTATTAGCTAAGTCCGTTTGAAGAGTCATAACCATTATTACTGTCAACTCCATAAAGCGTTTACATATTCTGCTTTTTAAACAGAGTGACTAAGTGGTAGTGGCGCAGTACAATTCTACTTTACTTTGACATATAGGCGACATTAGTCAAACAGACAGGTAGCGCAACACTGAGACAAATACAGGTTGTTTTGAATCTAAGTGAGTTTATATCCAGACAGCATATTTTCCCAAAGTCAAATCTTAAAGGGAACGCTATTTTTCATACACTGTACATTCAGGTAATGCATAAAAATGAGAGGAGTTAACATTTCTTATAATTCAAAGACTATTTACAGCTTGCCGGTCGATGTTCGGCAGTAAAATTTAGTGAGGAGAGACTCAGATTAAACTGATTACACTGGTCAGGTCACCCTAACTACAACAACACATGTACATTGTGAAACAGTTCTGTTTTAAATTTTCCAGATTTTGAGAGGTGAACCCATTTTAATTGTTTTCAGCCTATTAAGGTGTCTTTATCTGTTATTATCAAAGCCATGATAATGCTTCAGATGGGGCACTTTGGATTTCCTGCCTGACATATCAACTAGCCTGTGTAATAACCGCAGGTACCAGCCCTGTAAATTAGGGGCCGTACACATGCCGTGTCTTTAACCGCCTAGAAGGTCAGGCGCTGGGCACTACTCTTGTGCCTTTTCTGTGCCAGCTTTCAAGAGCATGGCAGGTTGCGTCTGAGGTTGCTAAGCAACCTGAACAAGCATCATATAGCCTATTTACTTGAAATCCTGAGTGCAGAGCTGATCTTCTTCCAGGTGCTGTTTATAAGTGTGTAGACAGATGCAGGTGTAGCCCTAAACTAACATGATCAACTTTTTTGTGTTTATCAGACTGAATATTTACAACCCTAACCCTAACCCTAACCCTAACCAATGAAATCTTGGTCGACCAATGACCTTTCTAGTCAACTAACATTTGGTCGACTCAACGTAACATGATGCAAGTCAATAACGATACGTCAACCTTGACTTTCAGTTTCACATAGCACATGAACAGCGACAGTTTCCTGGGTTAAAGTCCTGTGTTTGTTTGACCCATCCAACCACCCTGACCTTCTCACTGCGTGGACTTTGTTGCTCTTTATATGTCGTCTTTGCTCCAGTCATAATTACTACAGTCACTAGAGGTCGCCATCCAGGAGGCAGAGTAGGGTCACACTACCTCAGATCTAGTCTTCTCATAGCAACTGATAACGACCTTTTAATGGCCTGATAATATTCGAAGTTGGTGCGATGTCGGCCTTTAAAGTTTTTTTTTGCTAAACAATGAAGATGAATAAGATTTTGTTTGTGGTGCTCAAAAAGTGAGATTTCCAGCAACAGTGTTCCAGTTACACTGTATAATTTCAAGACCTCGCTGTGAGCACTTTCCAAATAACACTAAAGGTAAGTGAGATGATGTGTTCCTGTAATTTGGGTGATAAACCGACACCTTCCTTCACATTCTGATGCCTTTACAGACCAGCAGCATCTCTGTGTCTGCATGTACCACCTTTCTGTCTTTCTCTCTGTTTTCAACCCAGTTCCCCCTCCATCTCCCCTCGTCCTCTCTGTCTCTCCTTCTTTTCTCCTCTTTCAGGGCTGTTTTTGTGGCCTGGCTGAGTGTTAAAGAGCCTGGACATTAAACCTTTCATCCTGCAGAGGAAAACGGCAGCAACAGGAACTGGCAGCAGCTCACACATCCACAAAGTCTAAGCCGTCCCAGAGAGCCTTGGTTGAGGAGAAATAACGTCCAGGAGATACTGTATAACCTCATTTGTATTCTTTTGCAGTGTGCTTTACTAAACGGAATATCTCTGCAACTAAAACAGCAGCACTAACTCATTATAATTAAAATTCATGTGAAGGATTCGAGCAGTTTCACTCAGGAATAGCATTTAGTATGAGTGTATTTGTCAGCGAGGACCTCGGTTTTGCTAAATGGTAATCTCAGACTGTGAAGGGAGGGGGGGCGAACGGAAATTTCTCTGAGGAGGGATGATTATTCAATATAGAGAATAAGAAAGAAGGGAGAGATTTCACCACACCTCCAGAGAACTCCTCCAAATATTCTTTCTAATTAAAGAAGAGCAGTAAATAACAAACACATGAAATGTAATTTGTGAGCCTGGTGGTGAGTGAAGTGGAGTTGTGCTGTGCTGACTGTTCTAATTAGTGTGCTGGTAAATGATAGTGCCCCTTCACTGGGCACACACTATAGGGGTGGATGGGTGATGGGCACAGAGAGAAAGATGAGAGTCTGTAAAGTCAAGAACGACAGAAATACAGCCCGCAGTGTTTAGACTCTCTTTCTTCTCTTTTGGTTTAACTTTAAATCCCATTTCCCTTATCCCCCTCTCTCTCTATCGCTTTCTTTTTTTTTTGGACTTTCACTCTTTTTCTTTTTTTTTTCTTCTTCTTCTTCTTCTTCCACAAATCACTTTTGCTTTTTTTCCACACATTTAAATCTGGTTTGATGTTGAGACGGGCTGAGTTGATCTCCAGCGTGGCGTGAGTTGGTTGACAGGGAAGCTTCCTCCACTGGAAGGAACCTGGGGCGTGTGAAACGAATACAAGCTACATGTACTCTACGTGCACGAACGCACACACACTCGCGGAGATGACATTTTACATTTAGCCAAGGCAAATCTCAAGATTCACAGCTTATGACTTTAAGATGACAAATGTAGCGTGTTATGATGGAAATATATGGCAATGGCACAGAGTAAAGAGGGAGCATTCACTAATTGGAGCCACAGCATATATTTGAACTAAGCAATAAAGCTTTACTCACTCTCACTTTGCCTTTCCCTTTCCCTTGTGAACAAACCTCAGTCTGTCTATCAAAAGTTGCCTTTGTCCCTCCAGTACCAGGTGAGCTGACTTCTCTCCACATCCATTTGAAACAAACTGAGCGACATCAGAAGTAGTTTTACTCACAAAAAGCCGCAGATGCAAATCTTTCTCTTCTTTTCAAATCTCATACGACACTGAGTTGACTTTCTATCTGCTGTATCTGTTGCACTCAATTTTCCACCGCACATTACATACACTCTGTGCAATTTGCTCTTTACAAAGGTGAATTGGATGATTTTTTTTGCTAGAAGCTTGCTGTTGGTTCAGGCAGATTTAGATTCTGAATTTTTTCTTTGGTGGTAATTAAAGTCTCATAAATAATTGAACGTTTTAGCCTACTGCCCAGCATACATATTACTGCTGACCACTCTTTGAAGTATGACATTTTAGTCTGCAAATGGCAGAAAGACGAAGTTCACAACTAACACAGCGCAGCATTTAGCATGTACAGAGCCAGATATTTCCCTCAGGAGGTTGTAAAAGCAGAAATTACAAGAAAACTGAACACTGTACTTACATCTACCAGGTCAACAAAAACCCAACTCCATCATAATTTACTGCTAGGTGTGTAAATAATAAACTGTCTGCTAACAAATTCGCCATATAGAATAAAAAAAAAAGATGCTTAATCAGTGTTGTTCTAACAGGTTTTTTCTGCTGTTCCCAAGAGGCTAAAGAAATCAGTTATTGCAGGTTCAAAGTCTTGGAGCATCCCTGAATTCACCAACAAGGAAGAGTTATGGAAAACAATGATGCATAACAGCAATCTGAAAAATTATTATATACTCTGGAATATGTTGGCAATATGTAGAGTAAAGCTCGTTTTGTAATTAGTAACCTAAAAGGAAAACTTCACCTCCCAAATAACCATTTGTTCATCAGTTACAAACCCTGTGTCACACTGAATTCATGAGGAAAACATTTCTCACATGCCTCTGGTGAACGAAGAATCCAAACAAATCCAAACAAAAAAAACAGACTTTTTTTTTTTTTTGCATCAAAGGTTTTTTTTGGGGGGGAATTTCACTTATCAACTGAGAGAGTCCAAGAGCAGAGGGATTTTGTATGCCGTAAAGCCCTCTGAGGAAAATTGTAATTTGTGATATTGTGCTTTATAAATGAAACTGAAATTGAGATTGGAAGTCTCATTTATCCAGTCGTATGCTCAGTACCTCCCAAAACAGACACCACTTTCCAACAGGGAACTGAACTAGAAGTGAAATTTATCTATGCTCTCTTCAAAGCCAGAGCCCATTGAAAAAAACAGTAATTTTGCCTTGCTGAACACAGGAGCTGCTGGTCGACCTCTGCCTCGATTGGTAGTTTGTTTGTGTTATTGTGTGGCTTTGCTGAAACCGAACTAACCCTTTAAAACACCAAAGTCACACAATAACAAAAACAAACAAACTAATCAAGCCAGTAATAGACCAGCAGCTCCTGTGTTCAGCAAGGTAAAATTACTGTTTTTGTTAATGGAGTGTGGCATCAAAGAGAGTATAGATCCACTTTCAGTTCTGTTCCCCAAGGAACTAAAAGGGCTGTCTGTTTGGGAAGTAATGAGCATACAACTGGATAAATAAGACTTGGATTATACTGCATTGTGTGAGATTTTGTTTACAGATATTTTGATACAGTTTTGCTGTTATTAAGCACAGATTCCTGTGATCAACTATTTGCATGCGAGAAAAACAAAGTTCTCGTCAGGTATTCGACGAAACACGGGGGAGCAATTAATAAACAAATGGTCATCTGGGGGTTGAGGCATTCCTTTAAACATGTGAATCCAGCAGTGCGATCCAAAAACTAAGAAAGGAGCAATGGGACAGTCAAGTACAGGGAGGGGTGGTAATCATGGTTGTGTTGTGAGTGTGTGTGTGGGGTGGGTGGTTTAATCGCTCCCTGCAAAACATTTAAGCTTTGCTCTTTCATCTGCACACACAGTTAGCCAGTCCTCGCTATTCATTTCTGATAACCAAGTTTCTCACTGTGCCTGACTACAATAGCAAACTGACAACATGACGTTAGGCCGCTGGAAAAGGCGCCGCATGCAGCGGATTTAAACTTCAAATTCAATGAAAGGGCTTCCCACATTCACTGGTGGTTTTCTTTATTCCCTGCTGGGAACAGTGGCTGCTTATTCTTAGACAAACACTAATGTAGTCACACACCAATGTGTGCGTTATACACACATAATTGCTACCTTTTCAAAAAGGCTGATTTACAACCTTCTTTCAACATGTTATAATCGACATGCGACTGTGGAATGACCCAATCTGGATTAGTATGCTCTATCTACCATATGAACTCTGTCCAATTACCAGCAAAATTCCACTAAATCTACAAAATAGTCGCCGAAGAATAATTTACGTATTCCCTCGCTGTTTTCATGCTTATTTTTCAGTGATTATTTTAAAGATTATATTCCCAGAGCTCTTCCTCTGCAATTATTCAGCAAATCCCTGCCTCTTCCTCACCATTTCTGTAACATTCGCTTGGAGAATAAAACCTGTTTCTCCACTGACGACACCACCCACATCAATTTATTCCTCTGTGGCTGTGTTGCGATGTCCATTCTGTAATAAGCAACGATAATTAGAGGAAAACTGTATGAATGTTTGACCTAAGCTAATTAGAAAGTTTGCAGACTTGGCAGCAGGAATCAGCAGTGGGATAATGAATCATAAAATGGTTCATTACGGCGCTCAGGGAACACTCTCAATCTCAATAAACGGACATGGGGCCTAGCAGACAAATCAAACCAGGACGCATGCACCGCCTCATTTAGCTGCTGAAAGGATCACAATAAAAAAAAAAAAAAAAAAGAAAATGCTTTTTTTTTTTTTTGCTCTAAATGGTTTCTATTATTAAAGTGTCTCTCTCCTCTCACCCCTTTTTTTCTTACTATCTTTTCTTCTATCTGTGCCTCTCTCCCAGTCCATCCCCAAGGACGCCCATTTTGCTGTGACTCTCAATTCATGCTGCCATTTTCTGGAAAACAGTCAATTTATTCAGCGCATTAACAATGTGTACAAATCAAAGCAAGCCACTCCAACGACACAGAGCAAGCAAGTGCTAATAAACAACACTTGAGGATTTCACAACAACTGTTGAACATTGTGCTGTACTGTGGACTGTGCTCCATTCTTCCTACACTTTTCTTTTCTCTCTGCCTTTCCTCTGGCCTCCCCCTGAGGAGCGAGCGCTGAGTCTGCCCACTCACACTGCTTCTCTTCTGCTAATCCTAAACCCACAGATACTATACTGTAGATCCAGACCTCTCAAGACCCAAAGGACAACAATCCGCCCACATTAGTTTCCTCAGACATCCTCTCCAAGGCACCCTGCAGGCTCCTGCTGGTGGGACGGCAGCAGAAAAGGACATACAGATAATAATCCTCTTCCCACCATCTCGCTGAGGCAAACGCAGCTCCTGTGACATGAGGTTGATGTAAATTTCTGTAAGCTAAGTTACATAAAAGTGCATATGCATACATACATCCTGTTCCCCTTGTAACCTGTACCTGTTGCACCTACAGTAATGTGAACCAGAAAAAAATTGCCATATTCGGCTAGTTCTGCTTATATTCTCAAAGGCAGCTGTCATGACTTTATGCCACTCTGTAAACTCCGGCCTGTGTGGGCTCCACCAGGTGCGTAAAGTAAGTCCTGCTGCTACAATAAACCTGTAACTGTCAGTCTAAATTCTGCTTTCGTAAGGCCTGGCAAAATAAATTTGTCTCCTAAAGTCCCATTTCCACCACTTTAAGTATGGTACCTTTGGAGCCAAAAGTAACCCTTCAGACATGGTACCTAGACCCTAGTGTTTCCACCACAAAAAGTTCTCTTAAATGTGGTTGGGGTTGTTGTCACTCACTGCTCCGTCCAGCACTCACTGTATTTCCTCATTATCAGTGACACAGATGGAAGTCTGCGTCTCGTTTATCGTCCACAGAACGAGGCTGCACGCCAACATTTTTCAGAATAAAATAAAACAGGCTGCAGTGAGAGTCTCTCTCCATGGGATATTTAAAAATAGCAGGTTTGTGCATTTAGTCCATCTCAGGCAAGCTCAGGGGTTTAGTGTTGCCGGAACACACAGAAATGACACTCCACTGCGCTTTTTTCTCTCTGAATGAAGATTAGAATATTTGCAGTTCAAATAACCCAGCTGAAATTTATAAATACATATTTATAAAAAAATATTTATAAATGCTTGAAGATCCACTCATTACTAAAAGTGTATGTCATATAAAAACTAAAGTGATGGTCAAAGTTGTCAGTGAAATTTAAGGTGTGCTGATGGAGTCATGTCGTCAACTCAAACATTGAGTAACATTACAAGTTAACGTTCCACCTTAGTCACCGACAGTCAGCCCAGTGAATTACTGTAAGTTATTCTTTCTCAGACTACAGCTGCTGCGAGAGGCAGCAAAACATCCTTTCATTTTATAGTTACAGTTTACTGATGAAACTCTCCACAGTATGAACAGTGGTTACATGAGCCTCAACACCAGCCACAACTCAGCCCTGAGCAGAGTGACCGTCCTCTAATGACCAATCAACAGACTGCAGTGTTCACAGCTCCACCTTTTAGTACCAGATCTGTGTGCTAGGTACCCCAACAGAGGGGGGACCAAAAATGGGGATGGTACAGAACGGTTCTATTGGTACCACCCACAACTTTTCACAGTGGAAATGGAAAAGATGGGCACTGAACTGAACTGAACTGTACCGTACTGTACTGCTTGGTGGAAACGGGGCTTTACAGACATAGTTGTGGGGATTCTGGTAGAGGTTGTTTGAGCCACCCTGAGATGTTTTGGTACCACCTTCCAAAGAGTTAATACCGTGGGACAGTCCCAATTTTTGTTACATTCCAGTGCACTCCTGTAAGACTGCCAAACTCATGATGGACAGTTTTAGAAAAAGGATCAAAATCGATGCAACAGAGTCAGTGATGACGTTGTTTTTTACACATTCACCTTCCTTGTCAAACGCTGGAGCCCACATTACTCAAAATACAACTTGGAACTGCAGGCACGTGTGTTGTCACAATATTGAAATTTCTAACTTTGATAAAATATCTAAAAAAAATTGACATTTGATACAATTTTTGGAAAGAACTGACACTGAGGGCATACAATTTTACATTTGTATCAAAAGATAAATATAACAAGGCTATAACACTGCAGTTGTGACTTTTCTTTTCTCAGTTTGTTGCAGAGAACAGCAGAATGACTGTAGTGAACACTAACAGTTAGAGAGAGCAAGAAAGCCCAGCTAGTACAGGTGTATCGACACTGCATAAAATGAGTACGGAAATTATTTTACATATTAAGTATTGATGTCCATCAATAAATCAATATTTTATGGCTACATTAGCTCACAGTTCAGTTAGAAGTTAAGGTGTGTTATGCTCGTAATGGCTAATGTAGCCTTGAGCCTCTACAGAGGTGTGGTGAGCTCACTTCTTTCTAACTCCACATCAACAGATTTTTTTCTTTCATTTCCAAACTTGTATTCTTCAGCCCCAACCGAGGAATTTACTAGACTTTGCGCAGCTCCACAAAAACCACAAAAGGCTTTATACAGCTTTTTTTTCCTCCACATATGCAGTAGCACTTCCCGAGACCTGTAAACAGACTTTGATGTGTAAAATCACTGCGGCTCCCCTTCAGCTTCGTCTCCGTAGCATTGCACATTTGACGTCTTAAAGTTGATGTTTCTAATATCAACATTTGTGCCTGGCACATTTGGTTTGATGGCAAAGCATCTTTAAAAATGACTGTACGTTTGGGCAGCGACATGTTGTTCAACGCTGTTTATTTATCAGCAATGACTAAAACATGGCACACATGTTCATAATGGAGTTGGCACAAAATCTGCAGTTGGCAATCTCAGCACAGCAGACCCCGCAATGGGAGCTAACTAAACAACATCAATAGTAAACATTTTCTACAGAAGAGAAGTGAAAAAGCTAATTCCATGCACCGTACCAATCCACTCTTCTAGTCTCCACCAGGCTCAATCGAGAGGCCTTTATTCTCTGACTCATATCTTCAGACGGGGGAGCCAGAGCTGGCACAAAATGGCTCCGGGAACAATGTGCAGGCCTGATTGCTCTATTGTGAGTTAGCTGTGGCCTTTGACATCTCCTCCCGAACCAAGAGTGTCTAATTCTGACAAGATTTGTCTGGAGACACAGCTGGAGGGCATTGTCACAGACAGGTGCCATACACTGCCTGTTCAACAAAGAGAGCGAAGAGCTAGACAATAACAGAGGGAGAGAAAAAAAATTACCACTGTGAAAATGGCTGTCTGTCTGCACATGCTCTGGTTTTTGAGTCTTTAAAGAGGCAGGCAGAGAGTGTCCAAAAGGTTAGAGGTGGATAACAGAGGGAACATGCCAAGCGAAATCAGAGTCCCGGAAGGTACATGTGTTCCCTTTTGTCCATTTGGCAGCTGCAGACTAAGGAGGGTGTTATGTCCGCGGGGCAGCACGGTGCCAAGCAGGAAGGGCAGGGTCCACGAGCGGGGGTGACCATGCCCACGCACAAAAAAAATAAAATAAAAAATACAGTACAGATCTGGTGTGAGAGACCGTCTGTCATCTAAAATAATGTTAGTGTGCTAAAGTGCTGGCTGATGTGAAAGGATGGAGAGTTCAAGCTAACATACTGAGAGAGAGGGGAGAGGTCAAGTCAAAACAGGAGACTGTCATCGATCCACAGTCCAGCGGTGTGTATGAAACCAGGGGAAGACACAGGCATGACACAGGTAAACCTCATAGTTTGTGATCTTTTACAGGGTTTTCAAATAGAAACGCAGACTCAGCCGTTAGCAAAAACTGTCACGTAGGTTACAACAGCAATCACTAACAATAAAAATAATGATAATGCCTGAAAGGGATCATTTACTTTATTTTGAAATGGGATTTTGTTAAGTAGTTGTCCATAGTCAGTGTTATATATTCATAGTTTAACCTTGTTTAAAGCAGGGCTGAAGCCATTATATCACTCTCTTCAACTGAACTTTACTGTACCGTGCTGCTCGGCGGAAACAAAGCTTTTGTTTCACTGTGTGACTTTCAGATCCGAACTAACATGGCGTCCATAGCAGCACATTGCCTAGCTTCTGTGCCAGCCAGGGGTAAGAAGAATGTAACTAATTTAGAAGGTCAATAACACACAGTTCTCAAAGAAGGCTTGGCTTAGTCATGAAGACTCACATTAAACAGGCTTGGGGGTTTATATGTAGCAACGTCATCATGCAGGAACCTACGTCAGGTCACAATGGAAAATGATTTTAGAAGGGGCTAGGGAAAATATTTTGATTTGAAAACAGTGGTTCCCAACTGGTCCAGCTACTGGGTCCAGATTTCTCCTTTGTCTCCTTAGTCCATTAGTCACTCTCTGGTCAACAGGAAACAGCACTTCAAATAAAAGCTCTGTGCGCTGTACTTCAAAATTTAAGAGTGGACCTGCGACCCACTTTGCCTGCTTGGCCACTACCATGAGTTCCAGAGCCATCAGTCATTCTGCCCCCCACCTCCGGAGCTCTCTCCCCCACGACATTCGCAATAACGACTCCCTTTACTCTTTCAAATCCCATCTGAAAACACACCTTTTCAAGCTGGCATACCTTATTCTGAATTAATGGTGACACACATATTGATGATGACGATTTTATACCTAATACTTGTAATTATGATTTCTGTCTAGTCATTTTATTAACTTTTATTGTATATTACTGAATTGTTTGATTTTATGATCTATGGATACATTGCTTCTTGTTTTTTTACTATGTCTTGTAAGGTGTCCTTGAATGTTCTGAAAGACACCTAAGTAAAATGCATTATTATCTTCATTATGACTTTTGGACCGTGACCCACCAGCTGGGAGCCACTGCTCTTAAACATACATACTTGTATTTGATTTAAATACATAGGGAACACTAATGGGAAGCTACAGAATGACATAGAAATGTTAAATAAATAAAAAAATAACAGACCTGCTGGTTAAAGACTCAATGAAATATAAAATACATTTTCCAAGGTCTTATCCTATGTCCTCGTATGAATCGTTGTGTCATCCATTCATACATTACATGTCAAATACAGATAAAAATCAGCTTTAAGTATGTATACTTCTAAATCCCTCACTTTAATCTTCTTGTAATACACATAGATATTTCAAGACTTATTCTGGAATCGTCTGTGTGCACATAAATTCATTCAGTCGATTGTGATTTACTGGCTGACCCCTGCCATCATATATAAGTGTACTTGATTGTCAGCTTGTGGTTCATAGTAACTTGTGGAGTTTGTGGCTTCTGAGGTGTGTTTTAAAATATCAGTTGGCAAAAACACTTCCAAGAGAGTCTGCGTAAGAATTGAGTGTATTTATTTTTCCCTCGTCCTCCGCTGTATGATCTCAACAACACAGGTGGGAGAAGTGTCCAGGTGAAGGTAAACAGTCTTCTACTACAGCTTTATATCTGTGTGGCTCTCCAGAAACTTGTGCTTGTTGTGCTGTGCCCTCTTTGTGGTTATTGATTTTGCTTGTGTGTTACAGTTTTTCAGAGGGGCTACACAATGCACATTTTTGGTAGCATAAAGGAAATGCAGTGTGGACTCACAAAACAGTCCTGCTGCAGCAGGTGTTGTTTTTAAGACAATACTCTTTTGATCAGCAGCTCTTTTATATCACAACAGGTACAGATTTTATGAAGCATACGCAGTGCCGCTCATTCACTCGCCTTTCCACCAGAACACTCATAAAGTTAAAGTATTGTTGTTCACTTACAGCCTTTGTATATGTCTGTAGGAATCTGGACCGCACTGGAAGAGAAGTTGACCTTGTTTTTGAAATTGGGATCATCCACAAACTCCAGCTCCAAAGACGTCGAGCTCTCCAGCGGGTTCTCCTCTTCTCCATCTTCTGCCTGCAGACACACACACATGCACGCGCACACACACACACACACACACACACACAAATCTGCGTGAGCATACAAATAAAATCACTAGAAAACGGGAGAAACATGCAAATATAGTGCCGCATTCTGTCACCTCCCATATTGTGGCTTTGCAGCGCCCATCTGTGGCTCTGGTGCGTACAGTATATTGTCTCTTGTTCTGACTCACACATGGAGTCTCACAGCATTTGGATAATGTTGAACACAAAAATATAGTAATTATTTCCCCTTTTGTCTGCCTTCAGATTTAGGTGGTTCTTTACTCGCCCTCTCATCAGAGAACAACAGCAGGTATCAGCGCAGACACCAAACAGCGAGACTCATTAGTAACCAAGATATCTATCACAGACATATGAGGTGCCATACAAATTAACCCCAACAATAACTACCAACCAACACCACTTAATCACGGTTTCAACTCCCATCCATTCGAATGAAAGCATATTTCATAACAGACTGTCTCCTCTCTCTCGCCTGTGATTGTTTAAGCGAAAAAAACGGGACTAATGCTGCATATTTTGTCACTTTTACAGCTTCTCGGTGAGGCCATTGTGCTTGGTGAGAAAGCCTGACACACATATTGCATTAGGAAAGTGTCAAATATCAAAGAAAGCCAGAAGATAAAAGAGAAAAACTGACATTTAAGCTTTTTATCTTGATAAGTTATCAATGGAGTCCAATCTGTGCCTGTTCCCACAGGAGGAAGTGATTGTGGGATGTGAAAACAAAAATGTCAGCAAGATACAACCTCACTCTGTGGCTCGGTTTATTGGCTTATTCTTGATCAGATTTCAGTGCGAGTAAAACTCTGTTAGATGCCTCCTTAGAAAACCGCACAAACCGAAAACAAAAGCCATATCTCTGATCATTCTTACGTATTCTAATTGCTGAAGAGCAAAAAATTTTACTTCAACATAAATCTGTGAGTGCGGAAAATATGTGACTGCAATGTGCACGTTTCATGTTGATAAAGCAGCGTGGGTTAATTGGATCTGACATGATAAAAACTGTTTGTTTTTTGGAGAAATTAAATCAAAACTCCATGTCCACAGCAGAAATTGATTGATGGGCCAACTTTAATTGACTATTAAAATGCAATTACAAGCTGTTGTTGGGACGAGCAGGGGGATAGCTGTGTTGAAGTGCCACTGAAAGTCAACATAAGGAACAATGCAGTGTTTTGACAGAGACCAGCTCAGGAGGGATATGACCACAAAGAAATATCTTGGGGACAGATAAATGTTCAGAGCACACACACCTGGTCAGGGTGTCTACGGCTATCAGGCACTTTAATTTAATGCTTTTCAAGACCTTTTCAAGGTCACTTTAAACCAAATTTAAGACTGATGTATAAAAACTGATATGAAATATAAAGGTAAGTAGTATATATATGGTCCCTTGGAGGTTGGTTTTATGTAGGAATATGGTTATTAGATTGAGTTAATCTACATTTACAAGTATGAAGTAAAAGGACAGTTTTAGGTTCAGTGGTAGGTTTAAATTTGTGTAACATCAGAAATGTGGATTTTCATGCAGAAGAGCTTGACTCATTTTTAAAAAAGAAATCAAAAGATGGACAAGTTAAATTAGATTAAAATGTTGGTCGCAATTAAGATCTCACAAATTCAAATTTAGGACTATTTAATGACTTTTAAGCATGGTATTTATAAAATTAAATAAGACATTTTAAGATTTTTTAAGGACCTGCATACACCCTGCTGGTATTCAGCAAATAAGGGTGCTTTCAGACCTATAGTTGTCTTGCTTTGGTCTGAATCAGGGACAACTTTTTCTTTACAAAGGTGCATAAGTGCCTAGAGTTGGTTCGTGTTCTCACGGCAGCATTTACAAGCGGACCAGATCAAATGCCTTGTGCAAGAAAGCTGCTCTTGATTGGTCAGAATTTCCATGTGGGAAAATCCAGGAATTAAACAAAACGTTGAAGAAGATTACACCTGTAAGATAAATGCGACACTTTCTAATGTCACAATGGAGGGACAACTACGCAGGTTGATGTTACCGCTGGTCATCGTGGACTATATTGCTGTCATTGTTCATTTTAGTCAAACCATACAGTTTGAAAACGAGGCGCGGCTCCAACTAGAAAATAATGTTTTGACGCATTGGATGTGCTGAATGTGCATATTAAGGCAGTACAGGAGGAGGTGCACATTAATAATCCTCCAGGATCGAGGTGGGAACACGTTCTCACCACAAACAAACCCACCACCTCTTCAAGAAGGTCTCCGTCTGCTTCTTTCTGGTGTGCACCTGAGTGCGATTGCTGTGTTCACACCTGCCCAAACGAACTGCACTTAGGGGGCAAATGAACTTGCAAATGAACTTGAGTTCGATTGAACTGAACCAAACAGGGCAGGTGTGAAAGTACCCTTAGTTATCACTTAAATAGCATTATAAACGGTTGATTGAAAACTACTACACGAGCTTTAGTCTCATCAAAGAAAGCATTTAGTAAAAGCAGATATGACTTTTGTTAATGTGAAATCTGAGAGAATTTAATATATAATTTAGACATTTTTAACGCTTGCATTACCTTTCAAAGAATCAAAAAGGCTCAGAGTGATACAGCCGCACTGTAAATATATTCTATATTTTCTGTGTCACAAGCTGGAGATGCTTCATTGTTAATCACTAGACTGCTCATCTGGACGAGTGAGAAGTTGTGAAACAAGAACTTGCCAATGTTTTAGTTTTATTGTAAAAGCTCCTCATATAATGCACGGTAGACATCATTTCTTTTAATCAGTCCTAGTCTAGGGCGCTGCTGAGAAAAGACTGTTCGCCTGTTGTTTTTAGTTGACACCTCTGGGACCTGAGCTGAGGCTGCAATCTGGCAACCACAAGACTGAAGAGTGTCAGGCTTTTCCTCCTTTAATACTCTTTAAAAATACATTCAGTAACTAGCAGTTAACAAGTGTTATATTACCACTGTTAAAGCAATGACAATATAATCTTTACCTGTGGTTCCAACCCAATGCACATATTTTATTATTACTTTATACAGGCTGGAGAAAATAAGAAAGGACTAAGGGAGAACTAAACAGGGTTGCAGCTTTATAAACAAGGGAAAATATAAAAATTGATGACTGTTTCCAGGTCATATTGGCTTTTATCTTCATAATAAAATCACACCACTCTGAAAGCAATGTAATGATATGAAAGAATAAAATGTACTGCTGACTACAAATGCTAGCGATTAAAACTAACAGTGGTGCCTGGGGCAGAACTACAGAGCTTGGGCCAAAAACATTAAGCTAAGACTAAATGATGAAATTATTAAACCTGATACTTTAGATTAATGTTGGTTTAGTGCAGATTTGTTGGCACAGGTTGGGTTTTCACAGGTTGTCTCTGCATTAATAGTAAACCAGATTAGGTTAGGGAAGCTGAATTATCAGCATCACTAACTGTGAGGTTGAGGTGTTTGTTTATCACTCAGTCTGACACTAATTCTGTCAGTGTCGGGCAGGGAGTTTTTTTTTTTTCCCCTTCTTCAGAAGAGCCCAATCATAATTAACCAAGGCAGCGTCTAATTAGGAGCTGAATAAATCCACGCAGGAAAGACTGATTGGTTCATTTTCTTCAACCATCCACCACCTGTTTTGCTCGATTCATTACCCAATTTGTTAATTTTATCTCCCCGTTCTCAAGGTTTAATTAAAGGCTGAAGAGGCCAGAGATGACATTTTGAAGATTCTTTCATTCCCGCCTTCAGCCAACCAGGGCTAACCTCAAACATGTCACTTAAGACCTTGCACATGTGTGTGTGTGTGTGTGTGTGTGTGTGTGTGTGTGTGTGTGTGAGTATGTGGGTGTGTGCTGATAAAAAAGCCTGCAGCAACGAGGGAGATAGAGAAAAAAAAAAAAACAGTCCTTTAAACAAACAAGGATTCCTTCAGGCAAAAAATAACATTACAGCTGGTGAATAGTTTCTTTAACATATTACAAATGGAGTATGCCACAACTTAAAAAAAAAAATTCAATTTTGATTAAACATTACAATACATGGACTTGCAATAATTCATATATTTGATGTTTCTCTTCAAAGTAAATTACTACCTTGGGACATGAATGACAGTATTTTTTTTTTTTTACCAGACAGTATTGCAGTGAGGGTAGGATCGTTCAGACCAAACAACCTTTGTATTTTAAAGAATGAAAACATAGGGGCCTTTCTGGTTAAACAAACGCTATATTACTGTAACTGAAACTAGAAACCATTTTTTAACTGGAAGTTTCCCATTTGAAAATAATGAAAAAGTCTCCAGCTGGTTGCTTTTTTTCAACACCATATATAAGGAAATGTAGACTGTATGATAACCGTATAATAACAGCACGATACTTTGAAACCGGTATATCACTGCACTTTAAAGTCATAATATTGTTCAACCTGTAGAAAACAAGACAGTCCAGAAAGGCAGCTGTTAAAATCTGTGTGTGTCACTAATACAAAGAACCCAGGAGGCTGGTCGATAGTCGAATAAGTGAAATAAATAAAATGCACTTTTGACATGCTTTGGCACATTTAAAAAATCAAATCACATCGCACTTTTGTATCAAGGGTAAAGTGACAAGAGGAGGAATTAACAGGGTACAGAGTACAGGATAGGGAACAGAGGAGACAAGGCCTGGATAAGAGAGCCTGCCAATCACTTACCTTTTTTACCAATGAATTCTTATCATATCTCCCTCACAGTACAGATCATTACGACACATACAGCTCATTTTGACTCCAGTCGTAAAACCGTAATTGAACAGGGTCGTCGTGGAAGGAATCGTAATTCAGATATGGGCATACTGGTGTGCGACTGTTGTGGTTGCAGGGAAGAGGGATGACCTCTGACTGACCTCTGCCACTGTGTTTGGGTGGTTGTGGGGTTGGTGAAGTGGGGGTCAGGGGTGTGTCACAGCCTCGGCCTCAGTGTGCCATGTTAATGATGACTGATGTTCTCCAATTAGATGTGCTGACAGGCCCTAAAGCGCTGTGTCATTAATCACAGGAGTGGCGTGCACAAAGAGAAAATCACACCATGATTTATGGCTCCTCCGCCTCACTCTCTTCCCCTCTCTATCTCACTCTCTTCCCATCTTTTTGTGCTTTGGTGATCTAGGGGGGATTCTTGCACTCCTCCTTGAAACTTAATCAATCAGCGGACACGGACTCTGAGTGTGACCTATCCTACGGAGGAACTGCAGGCGGAGTGGTGACAGCAGTGACTCGCAGGGCTTTTCTGGAGGAAACAGCGTTACCTAGCCTGCAGATCTTTCCTTGAATGTCATTCATATTCTTCAATATGAATGACACACGTGATGGAAATGGTGTCTGGGTGTATGAAAGTGCGGCATGTTTTTGGTGCGAGGTGTCTTGATGGGAGATCTAACAACCCCGTAGTTCACGTCCGCAGTCGACACAGTCAGAGTGGGGAGGGAGAAGACTCTGGAAATAAGACTGGGGGAGGACAGCTGAAGTCACTGTCACATGCACGTCGGCCTGCCCCTTCTCTGTCACACCAACTCACCATAAAGCAGTGTCACCTCACTAACACACACAGACATCCCAGGGGCCTGTGACTGGAGGGG
This sequence comes from Epinephelus moara, assembly GCF_006386435.1. Taxonomy (NCBI): domain Eukaryota; kingdom Metazoa; phylum Chordata; class Actinopteri; order Perciformes; family Serranidae; genus Epinephelus; species Epinephelus moara. The sequence goes on from NC_065529.1 coordinate 29,966,036, forward strand.
GTGGGGGGTAGGGCATCAACACCGAGGAGGCCGGGGGAGAGGTGGGGTGGGGTTGCAGGGAAAGGGTGGCAGGGGTGGGTAGGATTTGGGGGTTTAAAGGCAGGCAGACGGGGGAGGGGGGGAGCAGTCTGTACTGTACTCACATAGTCTGAATCCGCTTTGGAATCGTAGTATGAAATGGCATTCTCCTGTGCAGAAAAGAAGAGTGAAAAGACAGGTGATGAGAGAAGATATAGCAGTGTCTATATCAGCCCCGACTCCTGTCGGTGGTAAGCTAGAGAGAGCCGTGGTTATATTCAATCACACTGTTCAGCATGAGAATATAATCAGCATCACAGAACACAGGAGGAGTAGTGTGATGTGGAATGACAGTCATGAGAGGGCGAGCGGACAGCTGTAGAGAGATATCGAAGGATGTAATGCATCTGGGCAATGTTTGTGTCAATAAGATGCAATGTATGTGGCACATGTTCGAACTTGTGTTGAAAACACCGTAGGAACATCTTTATGTGTTGTGGAAAACTTTAACAAAAAAAGAATCTGCTGTTGTACGAGCTCAGTTTGCAGTGAAAAGAATAAACTCAAAATATTAGTCTCTCTGGGAGTCTTATCGACCTCCGCTGGCTGTGTTTTCAGTCTAGGAAAACAGCTCTCACAAAAGGAAAGAAACAGAAAAAGGAATAAGGAGAAGAATGCAAATGTATGCTATTTTGTTACACTATTTTGCTCTAATTACAGACTGAAGTTACCAGTCACCAGCTGAAGCCAAACATTCAGCCTCTTGCCACCAAGCTGCCGGCCTTTACCCAGAGCAGAGACCCCATACTCAGACTGTTAGCCTCCCCGCCGTCCCCTTCTCCTCTGAACTGGCGTCCTTATCTCCCGTAGAGGCAGGCGTGAGGGCGGGCAGGGGTTGCATGCAGCGAGCAGCGTCCGTGGGGCCTGCCTCATTATCATGAGGAGGCTGGCTGAGGACGCGCTCTCAAGGGCACCACAGTGACTGACTCGCCCTCACTGGAGGAGCCGCGGTCATGGTCTGATGCGGGAGGGCGGCTGACGGAGACAGAGAGAGTCTACTGTACAGGTACAGCGAGTCTTACACACGACTTACTCAGCCTGACTTATTTTCTCTCAATTTCTGTTTGTCTCTTGCTTGCTTTCACCGTTTTGCTCTTCACTGTTTTCATCTCCCTCCTGCTGTCTCACACACATGCTGCTCTCTGTGTTTGTTTAACTGGTACAGAGACATACACACACCACCTAAATGCAGAACTTTTCTCTGTCTCTGTCAGCCTCCATCCTTCTCTCTCAGCTCCCTCCAGCGTGAGAGCCTCTCCATACACCACGACCCGGGTCTTGGCTGGCCTCCAGTGCTAATCAGAGAGTCAGTCATCAGCTCGGCTCAGTCCCTAACAACCCACCAAAGACACACAGTATGATCAAAACTCGCACTGACACTGAGCATGGGGCTGACCGGCCCTGACACAGCTTGTGTCTTTGGGTAATAAGCATGGACAAGATAGAGAAGAAGCAGAATCTGCCCCCCTGACACATCTCCTTAACTTACCAGCACTCCTCCCCAGTTCTGTCAGAGAGATCAGGAGTGAGGACGCAAGGAGAGGAGCTGAGTGGAGGGATCAGAGCAGATCGTTCAGGGAGTACACTGGGTTAAGGTGGAGGGTTAGTATGGAGGCTGAGGTCCGGGTGATACGAAGGGATGGACTGAGAGGAGAGAGATGGGTGTTGGTGGTGGTGGTGGTGGTGGTAGTGGGTGCAGTGGGGAAAGAGCTGCCAGGGCTAAAAATAGCCCGTGCCTCTGCAGAGAGAGAAGAGAAAGAGAGCGAGCGAGACTGTGGCAGAGCAACAGTGTTGTTGTGTCTGCCAGCAGGATTGATCTGGAGCCCAGTCCTGCTTAGACTGGTCCCTCGCTTCTAAAGAGTTTACTCTCACTACTGCGGCATTACAACTCATTATTCAGGACTGCTTCCTGTAAATAAACGCTTGGTTCCTTGCACCCGAGGGACACCGTCCAGCAGCTTTACTGAAACAAATAATACACTCAAAAAAACATACCACACATTGCTGAGGAGAGTTAGTGAGAGGTCCAACACTGTAGCTCGCTGGCTAACACTTCATTACACAGTATTCTGTGCCTATCTCAAAAAAAATATATATATATATAATACACAGTGTTATATGTGATAAATCAAAGAAAAAACAGTGGAGAAACATACATAACGAATGCAGATGATTCCATACAGGGCACACGGGGTCACTCGATGATTTGATCAGCATGAAAATTATGTGAATCATATGCTATGCTATCCCTCCAGAGTTCCACAGACTAGTAGATTTTATGCAAAGATACATTGAAGCTGTTCTGGTGGAACCTGTCTTAGATATTTATATTGGGCTTCCTTTTATTTATCATCCATCTATCACTGGTATCATGTCTGTTTGCACAGCTGGACAGCTGTATTTACCTTACTGCACCCTTAGCCTGTACATAATAACTTACTCGCTCCCATCATGCACCATGTACAGACAATAGTCACTGCTTACAGTCATGTCTCAGTATGTGTAGCATTAGTATGGTGTTGGCAGCACGTAATGCTTCCTTATTTTCGATTGCATCATCACTATTTAAGCTAATTCCCCCTATTTAGCATTTACCTTAAGGCAAAATACATGTCATCTGTCACTGTCAATATAAATCCTGCATGCTGTGTTTACAGTATATAAGCATGTACACAAGCACATCATCATCCAGTCCATGGAAATCCATTCAGTATTTCTTTCTTTGCACTAACAGCATCTATATACACTTGAGTGTTATCTAGATGTTTTATTTTTCATTTTATTTTTGGTGCTTTATATATAAACACCTATTCTTTAACATGTACACAATAGTCATGCCTATTCTTTACTATTATTTGTCCAGCTTTGTTGACCTTGTTCCTCACTACCATGTCTATTTCTGTGCAAGTACACTGGGAGCGATGGACAAATAAATCAGTCAGGTTTCCTGTATGTGTACACATGCTTCGCCAATAAAGGTGGTTCTGTTTTTAAATTGGTTATAACATATGGTAGATAATTGGACATTTATATGTTTATTAATGTAAAGCAATCATAACTTAGTAACTGAACACATTAATTATTGCTTGTGCTTTTGTATATTTTCAACAGAAGGAACATTGATGTTGACAAATACAGTAATGAACATTTATATCTGCTTTTAATACATTCATTAAATGTTTATATTATGCTTATAAATGATAATAATGGGTTTGAATATTAAATTGAATGGAAGTTAAAAGATGCAGAGAACTCAGAGATGGGATTTTTTTGTTTTAAAGTCAAGCTATAATCTAAAATTCAGAGCAGGTAGGACATGATTGGGTACAGCAATGATATCTATTGGATTACAAATGGTAATTCATAACAAAACCTACAGCAGTACCAAGATAAATAATAGCAATTGCGCTGTAACTGTTAGTTGCCTTTTGCGATATGATGAAAGTGAAACCTCTGAATGTAATTACACGGGCAGTTAGAGATACACCGATCCTACTCATGAGCAACCTCTGCCTCCAACCACACACTCTGACACACACCACACAGACATGCACAGAAGAGGTGGCTCCGTGTGGACGAGTCCGAGGCCACCATGACCCTCTGAGCAGCCCCTAGGGGCAGCACGGCCATCTGCTGCGGCTGGTCACAGGTCTCTATGGGCTCGGGGTCTGGGTTAAACACACATCTGATACAACACCAAGCCAACAATTATCCCACATGCATGTCTCTCTGAGGCCTGTGCACCCTGCTAATACACACACACAGTATTTAACACATGATCGCATTCTCACAGACACTCAGATGCAGTATGTCCGCACTTGTGGATATACATACAGAGCAAGTCTATACACAAGGCTTGAGTGTATGCGCTCACTCACCACATGCACGCAAAAGAAACACACAAAGTCTGAGAAATTTCCACTGACACAAAGTGCTATCAGTAAATTAAATCTATCATGCTGAGTGGACCAACAAATTCCAAACAGGAGACAAACACTGAGGTCAGGTGATGATCTCCAGCCCCTCCCTTACATCAATCTTCCTCCGCTCATCTCCTTCCCTCTCCTCATCCTTATCTTGATCTGCTTCCTCTCTCCTCCCTTTGCCACATCTCTCCTCCTCCTCCTCCTCCTCCTCCTCCTCCTCCTCCTCCACCCTGCCCTGTCTTATCTTCATCTCTCCCAATCTCTCTATCCTCAATACCAGCCTCCTCTCGCCAATTTCAGATTTCAGCAAAAGCAGCGGCGCGTAGGTTAGATGCCTACTGTTGCTATAGAAACCGCCCCTCTGCTCTAGATTACAATGTGACTTTGTCTCCTCGCCAGGGCTACAATGTCTGCTCGTTTTTATGTCTGACCAGATACATGCCTGCCTATCTTTTGTTTGTCTGTACGCCTGTCAGTCTTTCAGACTATGAGGTTGTTCATCTGCCAGCATGTTTTCTTGTCATCGCTACACGCTGTTATTTTAATGTCACCCACTGCTTGTAGTTACACATTTAAACTTCAAAAATCTCCTGTCAAGTGAAGGTCGGAGCCTTTAGAGCCCCAAAATTTCATCATATGCGAGGAGGGCCTTGACAGATGATTTATCTGGTAAAGCATGGGCCAGGGTAACAATGTGTGATTGAAAAATGGCTGCTACATAAAGGCTGTCATATGTAGGGGCACATGTAATGACAGAGTGTCGTCGCTGGGGCTAAATCTTTTGAATTTTGAAACTGTGAGCTCTCTCAATGGGCTGGCTGAGACAGGTTGACATTTGAGCGTGAGACAAGCGCTCCATCATGGGTGGGGACAGATTACAGTCATATTCATATCTCCTCTGGACACCTGCTAATGATTTTATAATTACAGAACACACTCTGTGCCTCTGCCGTGCCCTGGGGTGTGCACACACACACACGCAGAAATGTGCACACACATACACATGCGCACACACACAACGTCTTTCACGTACACACACACAGTGCACCTCTCTCCTGGCCTCGATAGTCTAGCAATCATTCGTAGCACCAGTTTCCCTAATGGAAGCTGACATTATATCAAACACAATAAAGGATTTCATTTACTGCTCTTCATTAACCCACGCACATCAGCCCATAAGGTACACACGACACACAAACCTGCACATACACACACGCTGCTCATTTAGTTGGAAAATGCAACCAGAATAAAGGAGGAAAAACTAAACAATGTGATTTGGCTGCAGTGAAGAACTGCTTACGTAAAGTTTGAATCAAACCTGTTATGGAGCTATACGTTCCAACTCCTTTCCTTATCTCCCCCACTCCAATCTCTCCTCATGTCTCTCCCTATCTCTCCCTCTGTCTTTCTATTTCCACAGCGTCCTTATATCCCGTCTCTACGTGTCAAACGGTATGAAACTCAAAGACATTTGAACTAGATAAACACTCGGCCATATAAGCTGGTGAGAACTCTCCAGTGACAGGGGGGAATGCAATCCTCCAGACTAAGCACATAGGCTACTCTGACACTTTGACTCCGCCGCACATGCGACACACGGATGCATTACAATCTACGTATGTTAAGTAAGAAATGACTGACATGCAATTTCATCTCGAGATTGAAAAGTAAAGGAAAAATACACACAAGGGCGTTCATGCTAAAAGGAGACACGTCAAAATGAAATCACAATAGGCCATCAGAAACGAATTAGTTCAGCTCATTTCCTTTGGTTGTTATGGCCCACAGGTTTGCACTAGTGTTAAAACGTGAGCTCATGAAATATGATTTTCAAACAGAGGTAAATTAATCATAGACATGTAGACATTTGTCAGAGATCTGAAAGCCCTTTAACCACTTTGATCTTGAATTGCAGGGGTTGCCTGTGAATAAAATATGAATTCTTGTTCTTTGGTGGAGCCTTTTTGATTCACGGGATGTTAAATCCTATCCTTTACTGGGTGCGGGCATATTTCTTATTCACAGAAATGTGAGAGAAAAAAAATATAGCATGCGGACAAAAATGATTTTCACTTGTACCTCAATTGTACTTAAATGGGAGATCCAGCAGCTAGCAGGTCCAAAATTGAGTTTAAATACAACCTTTTATTGTATAAAAGACTCACAGCAGTTCAATATATACTCAGCTACCAACTTATTAGATACACCTAGCTAAAACAGCCCTGTCATAAATCCTCTCCTCATGACGGTAATAATTTTCAGTTTAGTTTCAACTGTTTAACAGAGGTGTTATTGACTGCATTGTTTCTCCAGGGATTTTTTTCCAGCAGCGGTGCTGAAGTGTGTGGAAGATATTTAGCACATCTGCTGACACAGGAGGGGCTTGAATTATGTTTAATAAAATGCTTCCTATATAATACATGCTGTTATAATCGCTCCTGCACATGAGGAAGATGTTACATTTGACATCAAATGTTTTAATCAGTAATGTGACTCTAACATTGCCTGTCAAAAAAATTGATGACTGTTCGCCTACCGAGTAGAACACAGATAAAAGTTACCTACTTAAAAATGAATTCAGATAGTTTAAGACATTCTTGAGTAATGACATCAGAACCAAAGACTGTGTAATCAACCCTGTGTTTCCAGTGCAGTGACAAAACATGTCATTTGTCTCTGCACAATACAGGACAAATTCAAGCTAACTGTACTGTGGCTGCTTAGAGTAAAGGTAGCAAGTTACTTCCATACAGGGATATTTTTATACATGGATTGATTCATTCAACGTTATGGGCATTTTTTTGTACAGCGTTATACTGAGACATTAGGGTCTATCCTAATTAACATAATGGTGAAGACAAATTAAACCTGTAATGTGATACAATTCAACAGCACCACAAACTACAGCCTCTAACATGAAGTTGAATTAACACCACTCAAACAGGTTCAGCTAACACTACATACTTCACAAAGGCAACTGTGTGTAAAGCAAACACATGACCTAATTTTGGCTATAAAACTACTGTATCTGCTATTTTGTCATCATGAACTTCATCATCATTGTTTAGGTAAATAACTACTTGTACATGCACAAGCTGTTGACATACAGCCTTGCAAACTCTGATTAACGTACCCTAACATGACATTTATCATAACAAAATAAAGTAAAGTGGAACACTAGAGTGGCTTGTCATTTTGCTTCTTTGCATCAATATAGGAATTTTTCAAAGTTTTCCACTGGTGGCACACTTGTTGGGTCGTGCAAACACAGCCTCCCTCTTTCATTCCTCCAACCTCCTTCTTGAAAAGGTTGGTGCTGCGATATTTACGCATATCCAAAAAGCTGTTGGTATCCAAGTTTATCATAATGTTTAAAAGTAGGTATGTTTCTCCTTCTGACTAGAAATGTCAGCTTTTATTTCGGGCATGCATCTCTACCCCGGCATTGCAAACTATTGATTAGTGTACAACTTATCCATGACATGAGGGATGCACGATACTGGATTTTTTGCTGATATCCGATATGTAACAACTCATTTGACTGAAAACTGAAACCTATATCATTATATCCATTTTTTTCCCCCAGCTAACTTTAATGATCATCAAGTCTCTTCTGTATCAGAGTTAACATCATATTATGCATGCACACTCTTATCATGATGGCCCACCAGCAGATGGAGACATGAAATAGAATGCTTTTCAATGTATGTAATATTTTACTCATTGTGCAAAATTTAAAAAAAAAGAAGAAAAAAAGCATGTTGGCCAATTCTGATATTTCATTTTAAAGTCGATATTAGCCGATACTGATGATGTGGCGATATTATCATGCATCCCTAGATGACACAGAGCCGACTGAAAACCGACAAGAGGCCGTATGTCGCAAACTGCGGGAAAAACCCAAATTGAGACTTAAATTCCAAATGTGCTGTACACATGACGTCTGGGGTGCTTTGCTTGGCCCCGACCCGGCCCCGGAAAAGCCAATGAAAATGGATGGATGGATAATACCAACATATCCCACATTTTAATTGAAAAATGCTAAACTCTGAAAAAGGCCTAATTTGGAACATCCAAACATAATGTGCTGCTTACATAATCTGCAATTTAATTCAAAATACTGTCATGTTCAGAATAGTGTGTATGTAAATCTGTTGATGAAGTAAGTCTAGAATAAGAACAACAGCAAGAGCCAACAATAGCTAAAAAGAGCAGAACTCAGAAGCATTAAAACAACATATAAATTGTTCTCTGGTGATATCACAATGCATTTTAAATGCACATATAGAAAGGTTAAATAGAAAGGGGAAAATAAACTCTCCAGAGTAACTGTTAAAACTGTTTTTTTTTTGGATAATATAAATAAAATACTATAATTTTTTTCTATGCTACGAAAGTGTCTTTGAGTGTTACTTGTTGCAGTTGATTCTTGGAAGTCACTGCTTTTCCCCTCAGAGTGTTTTTTCCTCTTTATTTAAAAGTTTATTTGCACCTCTGTCCTAGAGGGAGCCACTTGGTACCCTGTCTCATCACTTTACAAATAAATGCAGACATGTTGTTTGAGGTGTCTGGTCTGAAAAATATGGCTGTTGTCTTAACCACTGAAGGTTACCAAAATGCCTCTTTATAATGTCAAGTCAATAAAGAGTCAACCAGCAAACTGGAAATTAAACTGTTGGCCTGGAAGACAGAGAGGGAGGGAGAGAGAGAGCTATCGAGCTAGAGCGAAACTCAGATAAAGGAGTGCATGACGGAGGCCTTGGGCGCGGCTGCCTCCCTCTCTCTCCCTCTCTCTCTCTCGCTCATTGGCATGCTCTGCATCTCCAGGCTTTTAAGCGATTAGGGAGCTGCTGAGACCATGGCGTCCAAGCATAGCTCCATGCAGATGTTCATTTGTATGCCAATAAACAAATGTGCCCCCAGATTAAAGCTCCAATACACAGTGCAAATTCAGCAAAGTGAATGACATTCTCCATGCACATCTCATCAATGTCTTGCTCTTCTTCAGACAGAGCGCCATGCCTCCTCTAAACGCACACTCACTTCAAAGAGTCTCAGAAAGATGGGCAGCAATCCAACAGATAGAAGAAGGCGTGAGGGAGGGAGGAGAGAACGAGGGAGAACAATTGAGGAAAAGAGAAGTTTTGATTATTGTGAAATTAGGAATACATAATTTAAAATATATTAAGGGTACATACGCCACGGTTACATTTCATGCCCCCAATTTCACCCATGAATCTGCAATTTCTGCTCTATAAGTCTCTCTTTGTAAACATCCTGCAGGTCACAGAATCTTATTTTTCTCCTCTTTTCCTCTCTCCCTCTCTTCTTCTTCTCCCCTCTCTTCCCCTTCTCTGCTGTGCTGTCTCTTTCTTTCAGAGCCTGACACTTCCCCCTTGGTAAAAGCAGTTAAATCAGTCTGTGAATATTCCAATCCTGCGATAACGAAAGAAGGCTTTGTCCTGCTGCACTCTGGGTAATGCTGCTCTCCATTGTTGGCTGACAGGGCTCCATTGAGGAGCAGGTTTTAACGCTGATAGCATCACCACACTGCATGGACACAGTGCCAGATAAAAAGCCTATCCAACATGACACATGCATGCCAACACCTCCCAAACAAGCCCCCAATCTGATGATCAGAGGGGAAGCAGGAAAGAGGTGCTGTAACACCAAATGAAGACAAATAAGATAAACAGGCCATGGCAATATTAACGCTATCATTGGATTCCAGAGGGATTTGATAAAGCAAATGCAATTATCCACGTCTAACATTTTTACGGCATCTGTAGCCGGGGTGACCAATCACAAACAAACCGCTACTCAGTCAGGTTGTCCCCGTCCAATCACACTACAGCTTGGTGTGACACCGTAGCTCCACTTATCTCTGTGAAATGTTTCCAGGTTCCATTTTTCCTAGAGGGCTGAATACAGCTTTTTCATTTCACTGATGTTTTTCAGCCATTTTACCACTGCTAGTCCATAGAGTCCTCAGAAGTCGCCACCTCCTCTTTGCAGGCTGACTGAGAGTGGCCAATCAACAATCAGCGCCGGCCAAAGGAAACCTGTTATTTTCGACCCCGTAATCATTTCCATCAGATGCCTTGCTGTCCCTCACAATGATTTCAACATTCAAATGACAAAGGGAAGCCTGTTTTAAGATATCTGCAGACAGGCACCAAGGACAGCGGGGACAGAATACATTGAGCAAACACTAAAACCAGAGCAGGTTTCTCCCCTCTGCTACAGCACAACCAACCTGTCGCCACTCACAAAATGACAACCTGCCCACTCAGACTCACCACTTTCCTGGAGCACTATGGTAAACTGGAACACAAGGAGGCCTCGGACATCTTTTTTTTTTTTTTTTTTTTCCTGCAGACATCTCTTTTAATGGAGACAAGATAAGACGATCAATCGTTTAGTCTTTAAAATTTCTGACAATAGTGAAAAGTGCCCATCACGATGTCTTCAAATTGTTTCTTTTGTCCAACAAGCAGTCTAAAACCCAAAGATATTCATCTCGCAATAATAGAAAAGCAACAAATTGTCATATTTTAGGAGCTGGAATCTGCTTTTTCTGTCTTTTTTCAAAATTTCAGTCCAAAATTAAAATTGTTATCGGGTTGACATGGTAGAGAAGGGATTTAAGGCACAGGCTATGAACCACAGCATCATCACTCATGCTGGCAATGGCAGCTCAAGGGGAGGGATGGTTAAGGGGGGACCAGTTCCCCCCATAATATTAAGCCTGACCCCTCCCCAACTGTGACAAATAATTTTGTGCCTTTATACTCACTCTACATTTATTCTCAGAGACTGGAAATAGTAAATACTCATTGTCAGTGATAAATGCATTTGTACTTTAACAATAAAAGAGTATTCTTGGATCTATCCAGGATCAGTTTATCCATCTCACTTTTGTGCTGGTATTTCAAAGCAGCATTGGATTTGATCACCGTGATCCAGTTACATTTTTAAAAAAAACAAGATGATCAAATCCAGATAGCCAGTGCTCTAAATGGGACTACATATCACATTGTAGGCTCCTAGCCATCTAAAGACAACAGGTAGAATAGCCAGTGTGGGGCTGCTTCAAGTGTTAATATTTAAAGAGACGGAAAACAGCATGGGGGTAAGAAACTTCTTTTGACTGTGTCATTGTAATTATTTTACAGTGATAAATGGAATTTAAAATTGAGTAATTTCTGTTGGATGTTTACAGCTATTTCGGGGATTATTTCATTCAGCCCTTAAAAAAAAGCTGAATAGGTACCCTAACACCTGGGCCACAGTGCCTGCGGGAGCAGTGCATGACGGCTACCTCAGTAAACTGCTGCAGCTCACATGTGAGCAGTGTTCACAAAGATATTGTTGCTGCTGCTGCAATACAGCCCCGCAAATATCTCACAATAAAGAGCCTTGGGTTAACAGGTGAAGGGATATTGTCCAGAGAAACACCAGAGGGCTTTAATTTTGAAACGGAAACAGGAAGTCAAAAAGTAATATTCATATTTTTTTAATGTCCGAGGCAGATATAGAAAATGAAACTGTAGTGAAAGGTGGTGTGATATCATTCATAACAAAAGACCATTTTCACTGTCTATTTTGCTGAAAAACGTGCGTTACATGGAAAAATAGGTGAGACTCCAAATCTATAGATGTTCCGGAGCTGAGCTACAGCCGTACCACGCCTGACCCATGCTGCTCACGCGGGTAGTATAGCTGTACCTGTTAATATGGGTGCCAAAATTTTTTAAAAAATCAAGAGGTTCTGTGATACAAACATGCTGCTCATGCAGACAGCGTGGCCCAGGCGCTATGTCTACTTTATCACTGTAACGGTTAAACAAATCAAGTGCAACATATAAAATGTAAATCTATTTTACTATTTTAAAAGCTTTATTACAATCTAGTCCTGAAATCCACCCATCAGCTGACGTCAGGATAGCATTGATATTGGCATCAATGGTATCCCAATCCTAATAAAAAGTCTGAACAACACATACTGAAATTTTAATCCAGATCAAAACTAAGACTGGATTACGTGATCAACCCATTTTCAAGATTTGATCCAATGATGCGAAATCCAGTCAGATTACTTCTGAACAACTGGGCCCCTGTGTTTATTCTTATATCTGTATTATTAGTCTTTCTTGAGAATCAAACCTATGGTGGTGTAGCAGTTCCATACTTAATATTTTTGGTACCCATAAAATCCCATGTCCCCCGTCCCCCCCACCACTACATTTGCTGTTTCTATTTTCCAACTCTCTTCTATCGATTCATTTTCTTTCAATAAACAAATTGATGTATTACTTAATGATTTAATCGATAAATTCTAAGACAATGTGTCTACATTATAAAAAGAGAAAATACTGTGATATAAAAATAAAAATAAAAGTCTTTTCATGACCCTGCTCTGACCAGAAGGGGCCTTAAAAATAACATTTCATGGGTCTTGGCCATGTGTTGAAATGGGAAAATCGAGGTCCGTAGCACGGCTCTCTGGATTTCTCTAACTATTGATTCCCATCTCCTGTGAGGCAGAGGGATCGATCAGTAGGATTTAGACATGGGGGACACTCTCTCAACCCTCCCTTCTGGCTAGCACGCTGCATCACAGTTGGCCAAACTGCTGCCGACTGAAGGCTTACTGACACACCTGAACTTTTCTCCTTCTCTGTTTTCTTTTTTATCCTAGCGTTTCTCATTACTTGCTCAGGTACTTCAGTGCTTCTTCCATTCTGAGTCATTTTAGACTTTGCCAATGTCCCTCTACTCGAGAGTGGAACAGCATGAGTTTTCAAGAGGTCTCTCTTGAAGCAGCAGAGGAACATTAGGGGTGAGATGTGGAAGGGACGTAGAGAGAAAAGAGTTGGAGAAAGGGAGAAGGAAAAAAAACTGAGAAAAGGACATTTATACCTTGGAGAGCACCACTTAAGCAAATTACAGTGGTCTGCAATCAAGAAGCTGAAAATACCAAACTGCTGGGTCACCACAGCAACCAAAAGCCTGATCAAAGCTGTGAGCCGAGCAGCGGTTGATGGAAAGTGCGGGGAGGCACCAGGAGAGGAGACAACAGAGGGACAGCTCAGGAAGAGGGAGACAAAATTGGAGTTTAAGGTGAAGTCTAGATATAATACTAACTGATCAACTGATCAAATGTGGCGTGATCCACACAGACACGCTCCAAGCTCTCTCTTTATTTGTGTTCGCTTCCATTACTGATGCATCTCGGCTCGGTCCACTTTCTACTGAGGCGCCCGCACCATCAGATACATTTGATAGTGAGGAGAATCTGCTAAATTGTATACTGTGTGAGAATTTCTCTCCACATAGCCCCTCCTCATTTCTTTCCCTTCTAGTGGCGAGCAGATGGAAGTCCGTTCCATGGCTCAGGATTCAGCGATAACACTGTTTATGAGTTCCATTACGTGCTCAGCAGGCTGCAAGCACTCTGTCTCAGCGCAGCCATAAGGAAGTAAAAAAAAAAAAATGCTCACAATGAAAATAGATGCAGTTTATTTGTGATTATACAGTGTGGCTATGCTTATCAGTGTTTGAAATAAGCACTGTGCATTTAAAAAAAGGGTTTACACATAGCTATATTCCAACCTATCCCTCTCGGGCCTCCACTGTGGAGATCCCTTTGAGTTTTGGTTGTTGTGGTGCTGACACAAGATGGTTGGCAAAATCAATTTTGTTTTTATTTCTGCTTTAGAAGGTCTGCATCTGACTTTAAAAGCGAGGGACAGATATGCAGTCGGGGAAACACAAAACAGTCAGTGTATAAAAAAACTAAACCGATATAAATCACTTGCAGATAAAACACCACTACCTTGCTAAGTATTGCTGTATCCATTATCTCCTATTGGTTCAGCTCAGCTAATGACAGCACGGGGGAAGGAAAAATGTCGCAATTCAGCAGGAACAGATTTGCTAACAAACGCTAAAATGCATGTGCTTTGACAAATGGTCAATTGCTGCCTGTTTTAGTTAATCCAGTGAAGGATGAAAACAGGGCATTATTGGCATAATTTCAAAAGAGAAAAAAAAATAGGTGAAATGACATTAAAAAAATGAACATGTTAAGAGCAGAGCGAGATGAAACAAAGGCAGAGTGAGGCGTCCCTTCATTTCTGTCTATTTTACCAGAATTTGAATCTGTCAAAGGCAGCCTTCATAAGACTAATGTATTCTGTGGCTAATGGAGCTGGTAGCTTCGAGGGCTGGGCTGAGAGTCGCCACAATGATTCTCACTCATTTCCTCTGAAGGGCCAATTATCTCAAATAGAGGCATTATGAAAGGAGCCGAACTTGGTCAAGTGAACAAACCCCTGCAACTCCAGCTAGTGCACCTAGCACTTAAGGTCATGATAGACCTCTGAGGGGACCTATTGTGACTTTAGGGCAGTAAATGTGGCTAAAATTACTGGCTAAATGTAGCCACCATTGATCTCAGCAATAATAATAATAATAATAATAATAATAATAATAATGATAATAANTAATAATAATAATACTAATAATGATAATAATATATTTTATTCAAAGAACTGGCAAAAGATGATTTGGGAAAGCAAAAGCTATCAGAATTGGTGCGACTGGATGAATATTATTTGCAGGTATTACAAAGTTACCAATGAACATACGTGTGTGAAGAGCAAGAAAGAGGTCACATGAACATGGCTGTGTTATGTATGAGAGTGGGTGGCTGAGTGGAGATGAAGAGAGAAAGAGGCAGTGAGAGAAGAGAAAGAAAAGGAGAGATTGTGTTGTCCTATGATGAAAGGCTTGATTGATTAGAGAGTGATGATTGCAGTAAATGGCCTGGAAGATGGCTCCATCTCTGTTTCCCGTTTTCTCCGTCTCTTATACCTTCTTCCCTCACTCACTTGCTTTCTCACTTACACCTCTCTCTCCCTCCGTGCCTCTCTTTGTCACCCCCTCTCCCTGGTTTCATCATGGCAACCCATCAACAGAGTGCCTCTCTCTCCCCTAATGGCACCGCTATTAGCACTAATGCATTTCAAACGTACAGCAGCTGCCACATCACAATCTGATGGAAAGTACATGTCTTCCTCCAATCTCCACAATCTCCATCCTTTCTTTCATCCAATCTCATGTCTCTGTTCCAACGTGTTGCACTTCGTGTCAACTCTCCTTCAGCTAAGCGACAGTGGTCATCATCTGTAGACAGTATACGATGGGGGGGGGGGGGGTTGGCTGAACAACTGATTGATGTTAATGCAGCTGATAATATATGGCTGGACATATCATTGATGTTGACCACAGGCAATTTTCCATTTTGGAAAATTAGCAGAATAGATGCCAATTTACCGAAATTAAAAAAACAAACTAGTTGATGCCATTTTCTAATTTCCAATTCCTATTTGCGGTGACCTGAGAGGGCAAATGTGCTACAACGCCCCAAAACAACGAGCTACAATATTTCCATGAGGAGAAACGTGCTGCAGATTAAAAAATGATGCCAATTCAAAAACACAAAGATACAAAACATAAACAACAACGGAAATGTGCTGCAAATGTAAAGAAAGAAGCCAAAACAAACACAAAACAGAAACGATGCAAATATACAATGCACAAATGCCCCAAAAGCAATGCGTCATATCCAGTCAACACAACAGAAGTTCTCCTGTCCTCTAGGGGGAGCACTAAGTGGAACAGCTTGGTTTACAACCTGAGAAAGAGCATGCCCCCAGGAAGTGGGCCAGGCTCTGAGGCCTATTCTCATAGTGGCCAAACAGTGCAATTACAACTACTGAGGCCATCACGTGATTGAGCCCAAAAAGACTTTTTACCATAGACTTAAGTTAGGAAAGAGACATCTATTAATCAGTGAATATGTCTGTAACAACCCCAGCAAAATTACTCATTTCACTATTGGGATTTGATCCGCTCGGTCCGATGACGTTTGTAAAGGCTAGAAGAGCCGCAAAATTAAATATTTTTATCCTGATTCAAGTTAGCAGAGCGCTAAACTGGATGTCATCGGCTTGGCCAGCAGAAGTCTCTAGTGTGCCTGCTCCATGGGCCCAGTGATGTGGAAGCAGTGCTGATCATCCAGGTAATTTCATACCGCAGACATAGAGCTTTTTTGGCTTCATGTAAATGTGATCCCAACTCCAATGCTTGTTTGTTTTTGAAGGAAAAAGAAAAGTGGATTAAAGAGGTGATATTAAAAGGGCCTTAGTCAGTTACAGACTTGGTGCCACCCTAGAGGCCTTAAGAATCTCTGATGTTTTGACTAGATGTGAAGAGTTTTCCTGTTCATTTTTGGGGTTTGTGTGTATTTTTGGCATCATTTCTGTATTTGCAACATATTTGCTGTTTAGATATTTTATTTTGGCTTCCTGCAGCACCTTTTTCCATTTGAAGGACATTTCTTTTGTTGTATCTGCTGTAAATCTTTACATGTGTTTTTGAGTTTGCACCACGCTGGCCACCATATCTCTGTGCAGTTCTTAGAAAAAGTATGTTAAAGGGTGAGATTATCCAACTTCAGCTTAATCACTGTAGGTTTATAGGATCAATGGCAGCTCTGCATAAAGATAAAGAAATGCATCTTTAAACCTGCACTGATTGATTTTTTTGGCCACTTGAGGGAAGAGGTTGTAAAGACAACATTGACACATTATCAAGTTTATATGGCTAACACTGGCAAACAGTTATCTACTTATACATCCAGCAGATACAAAGCACCATTCATTCAGAGTTGTATTTCCGGCCCCCTAATGAATTAAAGCCCAAAATGCACACTGCCTTTGAGAAATGTCTCTTTAGCTGCTAAATGCTCCACCATGTTCAACAGCTAGTCACTTACTCCGTGTGCCATCTGGTGCTGAGCAGGTAGTGTACAGTCAGTTTTAAGAGCTTTTTCACTCATAAAGCCTGCATGCTGTGGCTGAGAACGACACCATGAGAGCCTGAGAGTGAGCAAAAACAGTCAAGTTGCAGGATGGAAGATGAAAACAATTAGCCAAAAGAAGCTTTAAAGCAACACAGACATGAAAGAGACAGCAGAGATAGTTCTCTGTATGATCATCACTACCAGCGACCCCTCTCACACACAAGTAGTCAAGTGCTTCAGTGTTTTTATAAACAATGTTGATAATAGGTGCTTTAAAGTTTTAAAAAATGGATGCTTCTTCAAACTAAACTAGACTTAATAACTCACTAATCTCACTAATCAAAGTATTTTGAATAAAATAAAAGAGTAATAGGACTGTTGAATGCTGTGCATGCTCCCACAGAGGCAGGAGTATGATTATGTAATCGTTGGGATATTGTTTGTACTGTCCTTGTGAAAAGATTTGTTAACCGTAGGCTAACCATTACCAAGTATTAAACCCTCAGCATTAGTCACTGTCACTGAACCCACACACACACATGACCTGAGCTAAACTAGGCCAAGCTCACCATTTATCATACATTCAAACCGCATGGAGAGACATAAAAGAAGAGGAGTTGAAAATGGTCAAGCTCACTTTAAAAAACACACAGCAACCCACTGTAACACAGAGAATCTATAAGATACTTTATCTACACATGTATTACAGAGTCATAATTACACCGTGATCAGTCAGGACTAGATTATCTTTACTGCTCAGAAGTCATTTTAAGATACTGGATCTATAATGACATTACAGATGTAAAGACACCATTTAATCATGTAATAACTTGACTGGACTGGGGATATCCATAATTCATACATGACTACTGAAAACATTTAAATCAGATTGATCAGATCATATTTTAGCTGGTGAAAAATCCTAATATGTCATAATATATGAATTTGTCGTAATAAATGTTAGAACAGCTGCCAGAATGTTACTGGTGGCACATATGGTGCACAGAAGCTTAATCTGGTGCTATTTTGTCCCACATTGTCTCTACCAGCAAACCTAGCATATTCAGTAAGCCTCACCATGAATATGTCCGCCCACACTCCAAGTTAAGAAGTCATCAGTCCCTGAGGCTGAATAATATTTTTTGTTGACTTTTAGTCTCTTTTTTTTTTTAAATAGGAAGCACTGATCTGCAACTGATACTGTACCAAACATCGGGCCGACGCTGACTCAGGTAGCTGGATTATTAATAACAATTGGGCTGACGTATTTGTTCAGTTGTTTTAAACTGGAATTTTATTTCCTGTTTAAGTATTGACCAATTTGTTGCTGCATTTAGAGTTTTTTTTTTTACCAAGTTGCTGGGTACAATTTATTATTTTAATAACAAATAACAATTCAGTACATTTATATTTACATACTTATGCGTTACATTTTGTTTTACAAAGTTAGAAAAGCAATGTTTTAGTCAAGTCTGATGCTGCCTTATGCATGTAAGGATGACGCCATTCACCTTCACACAGTGAGGCATATAGCTTATATACAGTATTACACCAGGTATCACTGTTACTATCAGTCAGATCGGTGCATCCCTACACTTTAAAGAGAATAACATGTATGTCAATATTTATTACCTGAAAATGACTGCTACATTTCTGGCACCAATAAGCCCTGGATTTTAAGAGATCATTCTGCATGAGTGCATTCAATCTTTAGATGGACACTAACATAAGCATTTAATTGATTTTTTTTCCAGACGTTTTTTTTTTTTGTTAATTCCATTGGCTGGCCAACTGTGTTAATACAATCTTATCATTGAGAGAGGTTGCGGCAACAGCCTTGTACATGGGGCTCTATCCACTAAGCCACCGACGCCCCACAATTTTATCATTGTTTTTAAAATGTCTGCATGTTTAATGTGTGTTTTTCGTGTTCGGTTGCATTATGGGAGAAAAAATACTAGAAGTAGTAAAGTATTTTTGAACTGTCAAACACGCAGATAATCATATCATGGCTTTTACTACAAAAAAGCAACATTTCAATCCAACCTATACATTATCCACATCTAGCTGCTGGCTCAGAGCTGTAGGACTGTTTCACAACCTCATTCTGAAATAGAGCATTTTTGAAATTAGGGTTATGCTGATGCTTCCCTGAGAGGTTTAATAGTGCTCTTCTTTATGGCTGCCAACTCTCAGTTTACCAAACAAAGCAAAGTTTTGATATTTGGCCCTGGAGTTGCTGGTTCTCCTCCCTCCTTGGGAGAATTGCAAAGCAGCCCTGAAATGACTGTGTCGCCTTGGGATGACTCTGTTGCCAACACAATAGTGGCGTGTCACAGAGGGATGGGCACCTGACCTTGAGAAATCAGCGGCAATCCAACACTTTAATGTCTATTTCACACACCATTTCATTCCAATGGATTTAAAACCCTGAACGACCATCACAACAGTTGTTACGATCAACATTTTGACATCCATAATGTCCAGCAGTCGGGATGGTCAAAAACTGGCTCTGCGGTTAGACTGGGAAAAAGCTTGAATGTGTGTGTGTGTGAGAGGGAAGGGGAAGAGTGAGGTCTTCCAATTGCTACGGTAACAGCTGCGATGGCAGCCGCTATGAGGAACAGGCGTATCATTGAGTTTCTATGATGTCACCGGTTTGGCGAGGCGAGCAGATGGGCTGGGCCAGGTACAGAACCTGCCGTTAATAAACACATGCAAATAAATACCTGCTCGCCGACAAACACAAACAACCACATTATGCTTTTCCAACCCACACACACACACAGACTCACACACACACACTCACAAATTCTATCAAAACGCACCGTCACTCATGCATAAACACCTTTTCTCTTCATTTGACAGACTGCTCCACCCGCTAGTTTAAGATGCGACGCATTTCTCCTAATATGCCCAAAGAGCATGCAGCCCTAATCTAATTAGAGTGTCAGTCAGCAGAGTGTTCACCTAAAGAGAAATTAGGAAAGCACAAAATCTACAAACAGGAAAAATCTCCTTGCAAGGATGTGGCATATCTACCTCTCCCACTCCTCTCCTCCTCCCCCACTCCACCTCTTTTTTTAATGGTTTCACAGTCGCCCCTGCTGAGATTCATTACCTGGCCTAATTATAAAGGCAAATGAAATCAGCTCCAATACATTATTAATAGCGGAGCGCCATTAGGATTCTTTTGCAGTATTTGCAACAATATGATATATTCCAACTGTTTTCATGCCTGATTAAAGACACGTACAGATAACAGAAAAGGTATATGAACGTGACGGTGGGTGCGGGGGGTTATGACGCTGGGGACTGGATGGAAAGAGAGATGGAAACGAGAAGAGAGAAAGACAGAAAGGAGGAACAGAGGGAGAGAGGGGTTTTGGCGGGGGTGGGTTGGATTAAAGAGAATGCTGGCTTTTCCACTTGAGGAGGTATTGATGCCATATTGGATGCAGCTACTTATGAACAGGTGTGCTGTGTGTGGTCACTGTGACCCGGGCTCCACTTCCTGCATGGCTACACATCCGATCGAGGTGCATCAGAGCCGGGCAGGGGGAGGCAGACATCAACCCCCCTCAGGCCTAAGATGAAGGGACAGCCGCACTGCAGCTCCCTCCCTCGGACCAGCAGGGAGGGTGGGAGCGGTGTAGCCCCGCCACCCCAAGACTACAGCTTCAGAGTGTAAGCAACCATGAATAAAAATGGACTTTGCAGGGAAGTAGGGCTCATAATTATTCGTTTTAAATCAGTTAAAGCCTTTTCTCAAATATCCCCCAGGAGGCGCTGGGTTAAAAATCCATTTGTGGGAAGTGTACCATGACAGCGAGCTCGTCTCCCTGGAGACAGAGGATATGACAGTAGGGAATGTGCATGTGTATCTGTCGGGTAAGGTTATATGTGTGTGTGCGTGCATCAGTATGCAAGCATGTTCATGGGGCATTTATGTGTTTGCAAATTTGAGACTCAGTGGAGCACGGAGGCTCACAAACACACACAGTCAAACACACAAACCACAGTAATGCCATTTTTTTTTTTTATATATATATTTCGAGAGCGGATCTCTTATGTTTTAAAGGTCAGCTGCAAGAGAATGTAATGTTCAACTTGCTGTGGCCTGTGAAACAAAACGGACAGAAGACTAAAACTGAAGACCAGAAAAATAACAACCCCAAAAGTTAGTAATTATAGTGTGTGTGTGTACATGTTAAGACTGTTAGTGTGTTTTTTTTATTACCACGTTGTCTCTGTGATGCTGATCACATTGTCATTAAAGAGTTTCAAGTAAAATAGGGGAGAACTGCTACATTGAGAGGAAACGTTAAAACAGGTGATGGGAAGAGAAACCAGTTTTGCCTGGAAAAGAAAAGAAAAAAGAAGGAAGAGGTCTCGGAGAAGGAGGGAGAGGAGCGGGTGTCCTACTTTACCGTCACACCGTCTTGCCATACATGCAGGTTCTGAAGCTGTTCCGCCTCCCTGGCCAGTTTCTACAAGGGAACACAAAAACAGCAGTGTGAGTGTCAGAAGTCAATAGGACATTGATTTGTGCGTGTGTGTGTTTGTGTGTGTGAAACAGACAAACAGATGGGACGATGGCGATGGTGACCTTGTTCCCTACAAAAGCAAGTACAGCTGTAAATTAACTGGATAATTCACAGGATTAGGGAGTGCCAAACCCAACAACACTCCTTAAAGTGCTGGTCCAAATTACAGTATGGCACCACAAGCCTTCATCAAAAACTGCTTGTTCACAGACACTAGGTGAGCCAGCTAAATACAGATTTTAAACCCCTCTAGAAGCTGTAGATTGTACCTAAAAAACTGTCTTTGTTTCACAACGTCTGTATCTTTTAAAAACCAGTGAACATATTGATGAATAAACTTTAAAAAAATCCCACACTTGAGAATCAACAAGAAGAAAGTTTTATCATCAGAAATACAAAATTAAATTGGGGAAATTTGAGTGCCATATAGTGAAAGTGTGGTTACAAACTGAGGTGATAATATGTGTGTGTGTCTGTCTGAATAACAGCAGGGATATGGCAGTAACAAGTCAAGGCATGGGCCGCTATTATCTGAGGTAGATCCACACCACTCCAAATCCGTACTGACCGATCTTGACATTTGCAGGTTAGTTGTGTACTTTTCCCGAGGGGATGTTTGTTTGTCAACAAGCATGCAAGATATTTGTCCATGCTTTTAGATAAGTGGCAAACAATAGCTAGGGAGGTAATGTCTGCTGTGACTCAAAATTCATGACTTTGGCTGCTGTCAAGTTCTGAGCGAGTGTCACAGAACGCATTCAAATACAGTTCAAGATACTTGTACATGGTAGGCTTGGGTGGTATCTATTACTTGATACTTTTCTGACATTTCACTCTGCTATACAGTAGATAACGGTATTTGTGTATTAAAAAGAAAAAAAAATGTAAAAGCTAAGTTTTTATGTCACTGTCTAACCCACTGGTTCCAAACCCGGGGGTCCAGACCCCCATTAGGAGTCGTCAAAGCTTCACGCGGGTTGCAAGGGCATCTTTATTTTCGGGGGTATAAGGAAACTTAAAAAAAATTATATATACAGGAAGCCTATATCTCACCATTTCATTCATTTCCCTGAAGAAAACTAAATGGAATCATTTAGATTAGAAAGATTAGATTATGATTCAAGATATTAACTTAACTGATGCAAAATAGAAATAATGCTCAATGCAAATGCTAATAAATAATGCTCAAAATCCATCCAAATTGTTTCTGCAGTTCCTCCAACTTTCTGAAGTTACTGCATTCACAATTGGGGCTAATTATACAGTTCATCAGATGTTCATTGCTGTTGTTCTTATGCATTAAAGATAATATGAAATACCTATGAAATATGCCACTCAGTTGTTAGTTTACTCAGTAGTAGAAGAGGGGTCCAATAAGGAAAAAGGTTGGGAACCACTGGTCTGTCCCACAATGCTGTGTTTCTGATACGCAATTAACCCACTTAGACAAGTCTTGCTGGGTTTATATTCTTATGGCCCATGGAATAATGACCAGATAGGAAATAAGCACCCCTCTTGCTGGAGGACCTGATGACACTTGTTGCTGAGGTGGCTAGCGACACATCAATGAGCTGAACGGAAATGACGTGTTTAATAAAATCATGTATCTAATAAATTGCTTTATAAAGTTACATTTAACAATACTCCGGACAGAGGTATTCTTTTTTTTCACTACTCCTATAACGTTATCCCCACCACTTGCAGTTGCCATCTTTCTCAACTCAGCTGCCTGATCCACCAGTAGACACTGACCCCTGGTGGCACATGCTGTGTACTACATCAGTTGTATCAGTTTAATAGAAAGAGGAGTATCTGTATTACTGATGGTATTGAAACTCATACGTTCAGGATTTCAAAATACCCTGGTATACCCCAGTGTAGGAAAATATCAACATAATTAAGTATCTCTTTATTATTTTTTGTAATACTATATCGATTCTTAGAATACTGTATTCATTTTTAATTAAGAGTTTACATGCAAAAACTTGTGGCAGTGGTTCCATTTTGTGTTAAGTTTAAACCTTTGACCACTAGATCCTTCAGTGTTGTAGTCTATCTTTAGCCATTTGACTCTTCACTCCAGTGTAACAACATATCACAAGGGTAAACACAAAGAACAGGCCTATAGACTAATCGGTTAGGACTTGGTGTGACAATCCCTGGAGTTTCAGCGTGCTTCGTGCCAGAGCATAGGTGTTTCGGCCGTGACCGCCCGGCAGAGCCATCCCCTGACACATCATCAGTTGTGCACCTCAACATCATCGAGGGTTTCAGCCTTTTATCACAAGACACCCTCCGCTAAGGCAGGCCCACCACAGGCTAATCAGGCCTGGGTGTGTGTCAGAAGGTTGGCTCCTCTGTGGTCACCTTGGGGCCCAGACGGGATCATTTCTCTTCAGCCATAGCCGGAGATAAAACAGGCATAAAGGGCACACTGTTAAAACTGACAGTTTTCTTAAAGTTAGATTTTAAAAACTTGCAATATATAGCCCGCCTTAATATTATTTTCATCTCAGACTAGTATCAACCACCACTTACTCATTGATGTTGTCTTGAAAAATATGCTTTAACAGTCTAACATGATTTACCATGATGTAGCTTAGGCTTATCTCTGAAGAAGCTTAAAGTATGTAGGCTTCTCATATAGGAAGTCATCCAAGTGGCAAATATGGAGAAGCCTTCCAGTCTCTCTCCCTCTCCACTCCCTTCCCTCCCTCCCATGCCTCAGTATCTAGGTTTCCCCGGGCCTCTAGGGGGCGATCTTGTTCCTGTCCCAGAATAACGTGATCAGCCATTAAGTCCCAGAGCCCTGAAATTACTAACCCTATTTAGACCCCTGCTACAGTACGAGCTCATTCATTTGTGGAGCCACACTGAAGGAACCAGTCCGCTACCACGGGAGGATTTTTATCTACCGAAAACACACAAGACATCAACTCTCATTATAGTAAAAGCTGTCCTATTTCTATTAAGAGCTCCGCCCACCTCATCTCAGCTGCTCCTCCCACTCACAGGCACACAGACACAATGCCGCTCCGCCTCCTCTCATCACACACACACACACACACACACACACAAGGCCCCAGAATACCAGCCCACACTCTTGTGGATATCGTATAGGGACGTTGGTGGAGCATAATAGTTTAAAGTATGCACATAATATGATATCACTAACCTAATTTGTGACACATAATAGCAGAGTCCTCTGTGTCTCTATGCTTTTGCATTGTGCTTTTAATCACCTGAACAAGCCTTAAATAACAACGATAAGATTTCATTCATTTCCTAATGAGACAATAGGCGACTAAAACAATGAAGTGAGGATCTAATTAGCCCATTGAAATGATTACCAAAGAGTCCATTAGAAAAGACAGTAATTGTGCGGCTTTTCCGTAAGAGAGGGTCAGTCTTCCTAAAGGGCAGCGCCACAGTGGTAATCTCTTGGTGAAACTATCAACACTACATTTTTCAATTAGGGATCAACACTGAGGAGCATTTCCAGCCCTGAGATTAGCCTGAAAATTAAAGCCATATGCTTTCACTCTCTGCCACAACAGCTGGAATATGTAAAAAAAAAAAAACACACACACACACACACACACATATATATATATATATATTAATATGCAATGTTCTTTTTGAAGACATAAAAACATTCGATTTGTTTGAACTATTTCCACACTTTCTCCCCCCCTCAACCTCTGTCATGATCTTTGATCTAGCTCGCCTTTCATCCCCTTGGCTCAGTCTTTTTCTCAGCATTTAATCTGTCAGTAAGAATCTCTACTTTGTCCCTTTAGAAAATCCATTTCTCTCCCCCTGAGTAGCCCACACATCTTTTTTTTCAGTCCTCTGTTTCTCCAGCTGCCTCTCCCTTGGTATTTTTCCTCCCTCTCCCCCTGGTAGGCCACCATTTCTCTGGGACCCTATCTCTTCCCCAGCAGCTTAATGCAGTCCCCCTGCTCCAAAACAGCCATGTGTCTTCATGTGTCTTTCCTTCCTCTGTGTTGGCCCAGATGGATGGGCAACACAAACAGCCAATGAATCAGAGTGAGAGATGTGGGAAGGAGGGGGGCAGGGATATATCATCTATGCTGGTGGCTGGAGCCCAAGCAGCTTAGAGCACTGGATGAGCATAGTGAGATCAGCACAGTACAGCACAGATAAGCTCGGTACAGGCCCACACAACACAGCAAATAACACTACAGCATGCAGGCACAAAGACACCAGAAGAGTTGACAACGTGAGCGCGGTCCTATAATGTTATTGCCATTGTAACCTTGACACAAAATGCATCACATGTTGGGCCATTTGTCACAGAGCCTTCAGGCAAGGTCAAGAACCATAAACACAACTCGGTAATGGATAGTGGCATGTGAAGTACCTCGGCAAGGTCTACAGCCTTAAACAACACACAATGGAGTCTGTCGTGTATGCAAATACCGTACATAATGGTGCAGATGATGATGTAATTGTACAAACGGCCCAACAGCAGGATATGCAGCTTGGTGATGTCTCCGCTGTCCAAGAACCTTGACGGTGAAAAGCCGTGCTCCCTGACTGTGAACTCACGGAGCAAGAAGACAGCAGGAGGATAAAAAAAATATAACCAAAAGCTCAGCATGAGGCGATTAAGATCTTTAATATTCATAACAGTTCAGTTTGCTCTGTTCCAGAGGGGAGCAGTTTAATCACTCGAAGTCATGTTATTTCTAGGGGAATGACAGCGCACCAGGGACGGACAGCGTCATGCTGTGGTGAGCGCCAACTCGACACCGGGCCGCCTGTATGATTGCTGCAGCCTGTTAGGCCCTTCCACTGAGCATTAACTTAAAGGGCACTCGACACACCACACTGTCGTCTGTGTGATCTGGAGGGACACTCCAAAACAGCCCTACAATGTGTGTGTTTGAGTGAGAGGGCACTTGAGAAAACACGACACGGCCTGTACATGTGATTGCAGCCTTGAATCGAGGTACTCAACATGTTCTAAATGACCTCTCAGCTTGGTTTCTGGGAACACTTAAGTCACTTTGGGGACCAAAAGACTGTGAAATGACTGTGGTGAGGTCACTTAACCTTCTAAGAGAGACTAACGCAGCGAGGGAAGACCCTTAGTAAATTTTACAATGATTGGCTGCTGGGGACGGTGACAATCAGCCACTTAGCTCTTTGAAAACGATGTCTAAATATAGAACAGCTTGCTTAAGGGTCCTTCCCACATTGTTGAATTAAATATCCAGACACAGCTCACTAGAAATTACATTTTTGTTACATCCAGTGAAACATAAGTGACTGGGAAGAATCAATATGTTTACCTAAAGACAGCGTATTATGATATTCTCAACCAGAACGCTGTGGTGCACTGATGAGCCCAAGAGTGCAATCTAGTGGGCTACAGAGGTACTGCCAATTGGTTAGATGAAATTAAACACGTAATTTTTTGGTAATTTACTAAGCTTATCATTTTTTAAATGTGCTCACGAAATCATATAAACAAAAAAAATCAAAAATCAAATAAGAATACATCATTTCAATGACCAGTTATGTTTAAACGTCATCAGGTAAAGTGAAGTGTGTTTTGCTACTGTTAGATAGCTAACGTTGCAACAGATGCAGTGACACAAATGGAGTATATTTTAAAATGGAGAAGTGATGTGGAAGACAACTCCGTGCCAGTAAAAACTCCAAACTGTGTTGAGGAAATATGACTCTGAGTTAAGGCTGGGCAATGCATAGATATTATACTGATATCATGATATGAGACTATATATCGTCTTACAGTTTAGATGGTGTAATATGGTTAACTGTTGTCTTTTCCTGCTTTTAAAGGCTGCATTACAGTAAAGTGATATAACTGAACTTCCCAGACTACTGTAGGTGTTCTATGTTTTATCTTGACCTACTTAGTCATTATATCCACACTACTGATGACTGTTTATCAAAAATATCATTGTGTAAATATTTTGCAAAAGCACCAATAGTCAACTCTACAATATCCTCGCAATATCGATATTGCGGTATTTACTAAGAAATATTGTGATATTTAATTTCTTTGATATCCCCCAGCCCTACCCTGAATACTAGGGCTGCCCCCTAATAGTCAACCAGAGAGGTCATTAGTTGGTAAGATTTCATTAGTCACTTAGTCGCCTTGTCAAAATAAATCAAAACCTACATGACTGGACCTTGTAGGAATTTAATTTGAAAGGACAGACACAGGAAGTGGCCACGCTCAGCAGTCAGACAGGAGTCACGTTAATTTACAGGGCTGGTACCTGCAGTTATTACACAGGCTAGTTAATGACATGTTGGGCAGGAAATCCAAAGTGTGGGATCATTTTGAGAAGGTGAAGGACGAACCCAAGATCATAAACGCCGACTACAAACATGACGTATCATCTGAAACATGTCAGTAGCTACATGCCCATTAGCCACTTAGCACAATCATTACTGCTTTGCCGACAGCGTCATTAACAGGCGGTTCGCTCAGTGTGACGTGCACTTGTAGATAAAATATAGGCCTATATTAATGAAGGTTCATTAGTACGGTTTTGTATTTCTCTGTAATGTAGCACAGTGTTAACAATGTTACTGATAGTATTCTTTCTCACACCTTCAACTTAAACCATTGTGTTGCCCTGTCCCAAATATGGAATTTAATAGGGATGCACCAAATATTCGGTAACCGAATATATTCGGCCAAATATTGCAAAAAAACACACATTCGGTATTCGGTGGAATAAGTGAAAAGCAAGGCCGAATGATAGCGGCGTGTTTTGATAACGCAATCAAACTAGGTACGGTGACGGACGGAGTAAAATCTCGGCAGTGTGGCGATATTTTACTCTGTCCGTCACCGCACTCACATTTGCGACTACAAATAGTTTTGTGCGGGCAAAATAAATCATTCAGCACGCTGTGTGAGTACAGATTTTAACCAGCAGCAGAAACGAAACGGCGAATCCCGCCGGTTGTGGGTTGAACGGGGGTCACAGACACGGACAGGAATACGTATTCCTGTCAAATACAGTGGCGCATGATAACGGCTTACCGGGGATGGAGAAGTCCGGCTCCAGGTGAATAACTTGTTGTCATGACTGCCCAAAAGTACCTGAACAGCCGAGCCATGGCGTCATGTGGCGTATCAGAGGAGAAACGAGCCGTTCACATTACTCTTTGTGGCAGGTAACAGCCCACAAACCTCACCGCACTTTAGGGACTGTTCTTNTTTATTTCATTATTTATTTTATTTTGATCCCCCCTATGTTAATCATTTATTGATGCTGTTTTTGAAGTATGAATAAGTCAATAAGTAATTTATTCCACTGAAATATCATTTATGTATTATAGAAAATTGATTTATCTTTTTATAAATGACAAAAGGCACATGCCTCATTCTTGCTGTGGTATCCTGATACTACTCAGAACTGTGATACTTTCACTGGTATCGTACCGTGGGTCAACACAACCACACACACACAACACTAATCTGGAGGGGGTTCATCTGCAAAAACTAATGAAAAACTAAAAAACGGCATTCGGTACTCGGTATTTGGCCAAGCGTTTAATATTATTCGGCTTTGGCCACAAATTTTCATTTCGGTGCATCCCTAGAATTTAATAGTTTAATTAATATTTTTAACATGTGGGCAACTAGTCAACTAATGGCCCTAAATGACGACTACTGGTCGACTAGAAAAATTCTTAGTTAATAGATCACATTTGGATTCATAATGGCAGGCAGTGATAGCTGAGGGCAAGCAGTACATTTATTTTGGTCATTACAGCTGACAGTGTGGTGGGATGTTGGGATATACTAGTAATGACGAAAACCATGATATTTAAAAATGAAACATTGATGTTATTTTAATAATACACTTATGATAATATCGTGTAAATAATCCAGCCCCTCTTACTGATTTCTGTTTCTTGCCATTTTTGCTTGGTCTCCCTCCCCCAGTGCAATCTGGTTGCCTTTTTTTTACTATCCATTAAGTGTAATTGCTCTTTATTTACAATTTTGTACAGTTATGGTTACAGACTCTCTCTCCACCCCCATATGTAACTGGCAGATTCTGGTGTTGTTTGCGTAGTGCTAATATAAAGAGGCCCAGACCGTGGATATCTTCTGGAGGCAAGCCGTTCCTGACAACTCTGACAGCGAGAGGTAAAAACAAAATCCTCCGTCAATTACGACCATATAACTCAAGCCCTTTCACAAATTAAGTGACATAGGAATATGTTCACATATTATAGAATAAATTTAGGCTGAAAAAAAAACAACCTTACAAACGTATCTTAACAGTGCTAGAACACAGAAATTACTATGAGAGCAATGTCGCTTACCTCTCCCATGGAGCACAACAGCAAAAGGGGAGAGGTAAGGCGGGAGACGCAACTGTATAGGCGAGGTACCCCCAAAGGTGACGTAGGGGTACAGACCAAATGTTCAAATGTTCCACATGTTGACTATAGAGGCCTAAGCGTATCAGGTAATAACAACTGAAGCAAATTTTGTGTAATTATATTACTTAATATTACAAATGTACATTTGTTACACATTTTACTGCTGCTTGAGCGAAAACTGCTGTTTCATGGCTGCTGACAAATTCTTGCTACATCAAAATGTCCCCTCTGTGTCATGGTCTTGTGCTGTAGTAGTGCAGAGAGGTGCAGTGTCATGCAGCAGTTAGTCCATTAGGGGGCAGCAGACTGAGCATGCCAGTGAGCCCCAGCAGCAGCAGCAGCAGCAGCAGCCAGTAGAGCCTGTCAGAGTGAGAGCAGTCTGCTTTAAGCTCTTCATTCTGTCTTCTCCACTCGGCCGGGATTAAGGCCAATCATAGAAATCACTGAGTCAGAACCGTCCCACAATAACAGATGGAGGGACTTTCCACTCCAGAATTTTAAAACATCACAGACAAACTCACTTTCACTTCGCCTCGCACCCTCGCCGGCGCTGCAGCCGCCGTCCCCCACCACCTTTCATTCTCTCACCATCCCTTTATCTCTCCTCTTCGCTTGGCTGTTTTATCCTGCCATCATATGCTGTACTCCATTTCTCTCCATCTGTCTCAGTTTACTGCCCTCAAACTTTCTCCCTCCTCTAACGCCATATTAATTCCAACAACACAGTCACAAACCAACTTCAAAACTGTTTAATTGACTTCACATAGCACAGAACTTGACGCAGGATGAAATGGGAAGAAGCTTGAGAACATATGACATGTTTTTATTGCTTGCATTATTACACTTTCTCCTCAGTGGCGTTAATGGCAGAACTTTCCATTTCAAGTACCGGCAAACAATCTTCTGTGATAACAAGAATAGGCGCTCCTTTTCAGAGTGGCCAAACAATGTTAAAGTCCATAATGAGGAGAAATAATGACCCTTAATTCCAGGTCCCTGGTTGGTTTGCGACCGGCAGCTGGGTATTGTAGTCCTTATTAGCTAACTCTGACAGAGGATCTGCATGGATGGGTGGGAGACCCTGTCTTTGTTCTGTGATCCAAAGCACCCCGTGGCAGGCCCGTTTGCAGAGGCTGTGCGTGTAGTGCTATTGTAGCATGTGCTGAGATAATCCCTGCCTTTGTTTCCCCCCCGATAATCTTCCCCCTCCACAATGGAAATGTTAACACTTTCTTTTTTGCCTTTCCCCACTCATCGTGGCGCATTCCCGTCTCCACTGTGCTGTTTCCACGGAGACCGGATCTGGAAGACGCGAGCTGTCACCTACCCGCAGCAACTCCACAGCTTTTCAAAAATCAAACACCAGCTTTCTACACTCCACACAGGCCCACAGAAGCACCATGTTTCCACAGTAGATTGCCAGCATTGTGCTGAAGCTTCTGTGTGTAGTTCAATGGGACAAGAAAGGCAGCTGTCTTTACTTTGGAACAATACAGTAGCTCTCCACGGCAGCTAAACTCCCTCATTATGGTTCTTTAGAGCTACACTGAAAATAATCGACCTTGATCATAAGCTCTTGTGTACTAATCAGTCTACTTCTAACTTTATAAAATGGATATAATCAAAATACAATTATGTTAGAAGCAATGTCACGGGGCAAATGAGCTAATCTAATATATCACTGCTGAAGTAGCTTCATAAAAACAATATTAATTCTCTTCTAATTGGGGCACTTTTTGTTTCATTTGAGATACTCCATTCAAAATAATATGCATTTCGCTCATTAAACCACAGAGCCTTTGAAGCTAAGTGGCAGACTCATCATAGCACAGAACGGGGCCAAAGACCATTGTACTGCACATTATCATTCACTGGAGCAACTACCATTGTAGATTTAATTAAACCTCCTATGGGACGAATGCTACAAACAGCTTCATTTACTCACAGGCACACATGTACACACACAGGTCACGATGCACGTATACAGCACAAATCTAAAAGACGTAAAGGTCAAACAAGGTCACTGCGGGAGCATCGCAGTGAGTCAACACCGCACAGATCTGCAGCCCTGACTGCTCGCAGGTAGCCACGTGTCCTACATGGAGGGGCCAGCAGGGGGCTCAGGGTGAGCGTGCAGGCGGAGCGGTGTGTGTCGGTGGGGCCAGGATCAGCTCAGTGACATGTGGATGTCTGGCTGGTTGGGCTCACCGTCCATTGTTTGACAGATAGTCACAGACATGCCCAAACTGCTGCCTGGCGTTTCCTGCTGTTACTGGCTTCAGTCAGGCAACAGAGACAGAGGAAGGGAGCCTAAAGGCACCACTTACAAAAAAACAAAACAAGATTTAGACGTCTTGTTTTTCTAGCAGCCCGTAAGACATTGACCTTGCAGGTGACTGAGAAGGAGAAAATTGCATTGTCTGGAACAAGCGATAGCTAAAAATAAATAAGTCTAAAGAAGCCAAGTGACATTCCACTAGAAAGAAACAGAGCACATGACTGCTCTTTTAGTTGGTACATCTGTTAACAGGTATGTGCGATTGCCTGGATGACCTGCTTGTTTCGTCCGCCTCCTCAGCAGAGCTGAGTGGGGAGGAGCAGAGTGAAACAGCATCAAGATGCAGGGCAAATGTCTCCTTGATCAGAGGTGAGAGTGATATATACAAGCACACTCTGCGACACAAACACAACAGAACGAGACCGAGAGCTGATGCGTGCACTCAGCCACTCTATATTTCAACAATCTGTTATTTGTGTCACATCTTGACAAAAACTCTAGTTATGCCAAAGCACACACATTATGTGAAAGCACACACACGAACATACGGTATGAGCAGGAAAACAATGGCAGCGGCTGAAACTCCTCAGCATCTTGTTTGGCAGCCAAGCATAATTGTCACGGCATATGTGAGTGCATTTAAAGGAGCGGTATGAAACATTCAGAGCAGAAGTCATTTATCTGAATAACAGCAAACAAATATTTGTAAAGATATGCTGGAGTAATGGCGCCCTGAGAAGAATGAAATCATACTACCACTGTGTGTCTTAATGCGAGCTTCTCGGTGGTCTGTTGTGGCTGACGGTCTGGCTGAGTGTGCATTTACATGCATGCGAATTCCTGTGTATCCCACTGGCTAGCTAATTGCTACAGCTCCACACTGGACTCATACGGCATCCCTGTAGGTCACCCACGGGATGGTGCAAGGTCAATGCCTGGTGTTATCACCATCCCGACCCACGGTGACTGAACAGTAGGGCTGCATGACATATTTGTGTCAGTATAAACTATGCAATGTGCGCATGCGCAACAATCGCAATCCCATAAAGTGCAAGTCAAGTGAGGCAAATCAACTCAAACATGTCATGCTAATTTTTTTTTTTTTTTTTTTTTTGAAGCTTAATACCAAAGGGCAACCTTCATGGTTCTCATTTTCCATGACAAATGTAACTGGCCAAGCCTTCCCCTTGAAGATAAATGTGATGTAGCCTAGTAGTGTCTGTCATGGGAGGTGAGACTACATGTGTGTGTAGGATAGCACCGTAACTGGGCCAGTGAGCGCTGTAAGACCTCATGTCGTTCTTCGACAGCACCGCAGACAAAGCTACAGTAGTTAGCAGAAAGTGTCAAGATAATCTCAGGTTTCATGTTATGTTTTAATGCACATCATCTACCGACCATTCTTCACCACAGAGTCGCAAGGCTGTAAAAGCTAGTAACCAGCTAGGAATCAGGCTAAAACTAATGAAGTTAAGAAACTACAGGTCTCCCAACCAACATTACAGTTTGGAGCCACCCACCCTCTAGATCCCCCCCAACACATCACTGTTGCCATTGTCAGTAGCACTGTGAGCTCCTAGCCTCCAGCTCAGCAACCTCCACATTGAGAGCCGTATGCAGGCAATCCCAGCTCAGACTCTGTTCCACAGCCCTGCTCTGAATGTTGCACACAGCTCTTTAAATGCATAAGCACACACATATACACATTAGGACGCTCTCAATCATCCCTGGTCACGTATTACACCCACACAAACTCCACTGTACACACTGTACTCTTGCAATCAGCTCAAAGAGCCCTCACTAATCAACGTGCAATCAATTACACACTGGTTTGTATTTTCTGTGCCCTTTTCTTTGACAGGTTCAAACTGGCTGCTGAGCTTGGATACAACTACAGTTGGTGAGGGTCAGACATGTTTTTAAGACAAAGGAGAAACTGAAAGAATTTTGGGGGGCAGAGTCTGGGAATCCCTTTTTGGAATTTCACTGGGTATTATTGAATCCAAAATACAAAAACAGTGCTTTAAATAATGTGCGATTAGTTGTCTTGTTATATGTTGTATATGTATATGTATATATATCTACAATGGCAAGTGGAAATGACTAATTTGGAGATGACACAACCCTATATTATTCCCCGGTCATTAAATACTGATGCTGTGACATGCCCCGTGGCGTCTAACAGCAACGCATAGGGCACCCTTGAACGGCTCTATACTGTATGACACACAGCTGAAACGCATTGTAACACTTGATTAATGTTGTGAAACAGCTAGTCATAGTTAGTTTTAGGCAACAAAACTCGTCACGTGATGTTAAAATGACATGTGATACGACCATACATATATGACGTTACATTTACACAACATTAATTTTTGGTTTCACACAGAACACAAACAGCGGTCTCCAGGGTGAGAGTAAAGTTTTGTTTGAACCATCCAACCCCTCCTTCCCAACCCATGCAAACTTTCTCGCTCTTCATACTACAGTAGTTGCTCTTAGCCTCAAGTATAGCCCCGGATGAGTTTGCATTATAGTAAGTTGAAAGCCCTGTGTGTCTCATTAAGATGCTGTGCCTTCGGCGTCGATATCACACACATGATAAAGCATCAATATTTGCCGACCTGGGGATGAGAGCAGGCTGGATGGACAGGACACAAAAGAGGTGAATGGAGAAAGAGAGAAATCCCACCAAAGGAGGGAGGCTGGCGATTTTTTTTCCCCCACAAACCAATATTATCTCAGTCCATCAGCTTAGCAACCTTCCTTTCACCTCACCTCACCACAGCACCGTCTGCAATTCAAGGGCAAACAGTTTATTTTTGCTGTCCATTTTTTGCCCTTTACTTCAATCATCCTCCCTCTTACTTTAGATTGCTGATAGAATAATGAAAGCGGTTACACATTCAGGGCTTATAGGGAGGTTATTATTCAACTAAAAGGTCATGAGGTGTTACCAAAAAGGTATTTTGTGAAGTCTTGCAGATTTACCTCGCTCCCTCCCCTCCTTGCATTTCAGCTACAAAGAGAAAGTGTATGGTATCTGACAAAAGCCTTGTCAAAGTGCCAGAGAGTCCAGTGACAGCAGCTGGTGTTTGACAAAGTGTATCATTGACAGTGTGTGGCCAGGCAATTGTTCGGGATTTACACACATGTGCACGCATGAGTACACACCTTCAGTCATATTCATCCATGCACACACGCACACACGCACGCACGCACGCACGCACGCACGCACGCACGCACGCACACACACTTACATTTGCGCACACACACATCTTATAAAGTATTCCAGCAGACATAAGAGAGGAAAAACATGCAGACACGGCCGTCTCTCAAAGCAATTACAGCAGATTGAAACCAAATTAAATTTGAAGCCTAGAGCAACACCAGCGACTGAACGTCTATGACAGATATGACAGGGGAGGAAGGGGAGTGCTGCGGGCCCAAAGGGTGGAGGGGATGTTGGAGAGAACGGCAGGTGTGGGTCAGAGGAGGAAGAGAGAGATACTTGGATGGGAGGGCAAGAGCAGACAGAAGTAGGGCAGAGAGCTGGTCCCACACAGAGAACACCAGGAGGGGTCTCTGCCTGGATTTCAAGGACCATGCAGATGATTTTGCATGTTTTAGCTCATTAACTGTAAACCGTGTACTCTATATGTTACTGCTGACTGATTTCAAAAGTGCGCCATATGTTCTTCAACTGATTTCCTGCCTTCAGGGCAGCCACTGGTTTACATTTATTTCACCAGGGTAACTCAGAGAGCCTTTAAACTGGCTTGATACAGGTAATCCATCACGGTGAATGTTTTGTCACCTTTATCATGATGTTCTGACATGTGCGACTGCAGAGTGGCAACCTTTTAAATGCAACAAATGAGCAAATTCACACTATCTCTCTCCTTGATATCCATGTTTGTTTGTGTTGTGGCTCCTGAATGCCATGCTTTTTGTTGCAGCAGTGATAAGGAAGCAAGAAAAATAATAATTAAAGCACAAATTGTGCAATATGAACAAGTAAGTCGGTTTTCATACTGTAATAAAATGAATACAAATCCATGGCTGAAAAGCAATTTAAACCATATGGTATGCTTTGGGAAATTGTCGTGAGTAATGTAAAAAAAAATAAATAAAAAATGCGATTTGCGGCTAATGGACCAAAAAATGCACTGATATGTTCCTTTCTGACAACAGGACTAGGTTTACAATGACTGGCGAGTGCACAGATGCATGATTTAATGCTTCATCTATGCAAACTGTGTTAAATATAGTATATCATGAAGAATTACACAAATATAACTAATCACAGAGGGAGAAATAAAGTCTAAAGAAAAACAGCAACACTACATCTAATAAAATTGAGGTGTTTTTTTTTTTTTTTTTTCATCAAAGTGGAAAATGATACCACGTGAGGCAAAATATACCATAAGCTGTCGACCATTAAACAATCACAAACGTGCTCGTTACAGGCATACAGATTAGCTTGGTTTCCGGTTCTCCAAGAGATATCATTTCTCCATTTTCATTATTCTAGTCCAAGAAATGACAGGATTAGTTGTGGCGGCTTTTAAACATCTGATGTTATCTCCCTCTCCTGGGTGAACAATTAATCCCTCTCACTTCCCTTGTTCTCATCACCCTCTCTCTCTCTCTCTCTCTCTCTCTCTCTCTCTCTCTCTCTCTCCCCATCCAGGCTTCATCTCGCCTCTATTTCTCCATTCCTCTCGTCTTCTTCTTCTCTCCCCCCTGCCACACTGTCTATCTCTCCCAGAGGAGATCTTTTTTACTAGAGAGAAATGGAGCTAAGTGCCCTGGCATTTAAATACCTACAGTGTGCTCTGGAGCTATATGAAAGCACACAGTGATGGGGTTTCTGTAATCACAAGTCACTGGTCTTACAGTATGTGCGTGCACTTTAGCTGCTTTTAAATTGACTGTGTATGTTCCTCCTCCACATCCAGAGGTGTTCACGTTTAGATCTTGTGTGTTTGTAAATCCAATCTGAATATACGTTTTCCATTAGCAAAAACAATATTAGATTGATCTATAATTGCAGGAAGAGTATGATGATGACATTTCATCTAATAATCTGCCACCTTTTATGTCAATATGTCTTCTGACTAACAAATGAAGCGGCCTGTTTTCACTGTGTGCAGCACACCTAGCTCGCTGTCAGGTTTCATATGTTAATGCAAACAACATCTGGCTAACAATGTAAATGTTTGATCTCGCTGCTGTGGCTCGTCCTCGTACAGTCTATACTGTATGAGGACGTTCTCTGAATATTCAACAAGGGGATGATGCTCAGCATTCATAAGTGCTGTGAGCGGTGGAACCACAATGTAAGATCTCCAGTTTATATAACTAACCACACCTGAATACATACAGGGATTGTTATGTAAATACGACAAACAATGTAAAGGTTTGTTCAATAACTAATAAATTATCATTGCTCAATCCCTCTGTTTCATTTTTAACTCTCTTGATACTGATTTGCTCGCTCAGTCCTGTCTAAGAAAATAATCCCACAGCTTTCTTTCATGTCTGTCAGATGTGGATTGAGCATGCTCTATTTTCTGAGCTGATAATTCTCCAGAGTGACGTTACTACTGTGTGCGATGTATTTCATCAGTGAAATATCATCTGGAGTTCAAAGCACCATCCACGAACCACCTGCACTTTGTTATACGTTTGTTACGACTACAGATTGTTCAACATGAATGCTCCACATTAAGGCTGTACCAACGGTCTTTTTTTTTTTTTACATTCACAGTTTCTATTGACGTTTTCGATTGTCATATTTTATGATGACATCACCCTTAAAAAAAAACTCAATTTGAATACAGTAATTCATTGGATTAAATGAGATGGCTGGTTGTAATGCATGGTGCTGTTAGATTGCTGCTCGACCGCCCCATTAATACAGGTGTGTGCCTCCCAGTGTGTATGTGAGAGCAAACAGTTTTTTGTCTGCAGTAAAAATGTTGTTTTTGAAAGGCGAAACGCCAACAAATACGGATTGAAGCAGAATATATTGTTAGATAAAAACATACTGTGAATTTTGGAAATGATTCTTTTCAAATAAATTTTGACTTTTGCTGTAGAATTAGTGGAAACGTTTGAATCACATGACTTATGAAGATGTCTTCGCAGCCACCACTGGAATCTAATTCTATTAATAGGAGAAGACTACGAATATTATTGTAGCTTAATCTAAAAAAACAAAACCCTGTGCATCATTCAACTGTAAATTTAGAATGTGAATGTCAACCTTATGGATAAACCTTTGAGGCTTTGAACTATTCGGTACAGCCCGACTCCATATTGAGGAAAAGTTTGAAAAATGTGCTGTTTCTGTCTCATCCAGAGTCAAATGTGAAAATCAATTCAGTTAAAACACGAAGAAAAGAAAAATTAATATACAATGGCTGTGGACTGTTCATGAGCATATTTTTTCACATTGAGAAGTGTTCCCTCTGTTTCCAGTTGCATAAAGTGCTGCATGATTCCACCTTTCAATGCACACATTAAGCTGTGTACAAAAATTGCTTGCTAAAAAGAAAATGCCTTAAAAGGTCCTGGATTTTTCTTGAAATACAAAATGTAGTACACCTGGCTTTAAAATGTTTCTCACATGCTGGTTGTATATAGATATGACTTAACCTGATTACATGTGTCCAAACTGAGATGCAACTGAGATCCAAACAACCTAACATCAGCCCTTTCGTTCTCCAGCACTTGCTCAGCCATTGCTTCATAAATGGTTTCGGTTATGATATAAATTGCTAAGTTTTGCTTGTATACATTCGTCGAACCAAAGTGAAAAGATACACTAAATCGCATCTTGACTTCATCCACGAGTGCATTGAATATTGACAAAAACAGTAAAGTGTCAAGCTAGCCATTGGGTCTAAGATATGGAGTAACCACAATGACCCTTGTCTTAATAATCCAGGAACCTTTTCTAACATGTCCTCCCCCTCTCTGTTCCCAATGTTAGCTGAGAAAAACGATAAATGATGCGTGAAGACAGAGGAGACAAATCCATTCAATAAATTGACATTCATGCATGCTAAGGTGAGAAACAGATAAAATGCCACTTCACGCTTGTTTAACTACCCTATGTAATCTTCCTCCTTCCTCTTGAGAATAGTCACATATCATAGATTTGAAAATTAGTTCAAAACATGAGCAACATAGCCCTGTGACAGGCTGACGTCCTCTTGCCCAGTGTCAGCTGGGATGGGCTCAACCCCCTCTGCGACCCTGAATAGGGTAAGAGGTTACGGATAATGACTGAATGAATGAATGTACAACATTTCAATGGACAGTGGACACATAATTACTGCTCACCTACTGAAGGCTAAACACATCCCTGTATTGAACGCATGCAATTCATGTGTTCACCTGACTGTGGATAACACAAATTAGGGTCAGGCTGCTCCTGTGATGAGAACTACCCTAAAGTTTCTTTTA
This sequence comes from Epinephelus moara, assembly GCF_006386435.1. NCBI lineage: Eukaryota > Metazoa > Chordata > Actinopteri > Perciformes > Serranidae > Epinephelus > Epinephelus moara. The sequence continues at coordinate 30,005,621 of NC_065529.1, forward strand.
TCTCAGTTTATTTGTCTATTTTATAGAATTAAGACATTATGGATAAAGATGGTTGTAAGCAAGCTCCTCCCCTCGTTTCTACCGGAAAGAGACTCTCTCTCCATTTCACAACATAGTCCTTAAGTATGGAGAAATGATCCCCCCGCAGTCAGGGCACATGGATACTTCTTTAAGGCTTGCCCGGCCACACCTTATGTATAAAGCACCTGTGCCGGCGTGTATTCGCTGATAGTTTGATTGGAACCATCTCCAAGCAGCCTAAAACCTGGAGAGATAGTCTCTCTCTCTAGCAACTACATTCCAATCTACGATGAGACTGACTTCATGATGGAGGCAGAAAATGGCGTCCCACAGCAGAGAGGGCGAGTAATGATTCCATGAGATAAAAATTTGTGACAGGTAACTGCATGGTGACCGCTCCACTGCAGTGTGTCAGCCCTGGAAGTCAAAGGTTTTCTTTAAATCCTTTAAGTTGTGAAGAAGACCTCGTATTTTTTCAAGTGTAATATACACTCCATTTTTAAGGTGGTGTACACGTGAAGAAGAAATAAACTTCATTATCATCAGAATTCTGACTGTCTGCTTTGTTATTATAAGCATTTACTTGCACTTTTACTTTCAATGTTTAATTACATTTAATTTAATCAAATTACTTTTGATACTTAAGTATAGCAAATATCAGATATTTTAAGACTTTTACTCAAGTAAAATTCTAGGTGACTTTAACTTCTACCAAAGTAGCTTTCTGGTAAGATATCTTTACTTTTATTAAAGCATGGCTTTCAGGTTCTTCATCCACCCATGACTCAAAGAACCAAGGTTACAATGTAACCATACAATCCCTGGGATCAGTTGCAATCACCAGAAACCCCCAGTGTCAAGGGTAACTGCATCATCATACATAAATTCGCCAACACTACATGAAATGATCTTTTAGAAAACGTAAAGGTGCTGTATGTTATTGTGGAGAAATATAGTTGATTGATGAATCTCATTCTAAAGTCATTAGTACAGACACTTTGAGTTGGCAGTCAGACCGAACCAGCAATCCAGAGCGTTGGTATTCGAAACCTGGGAATAAGACTTTGTACAGAGAGCTGAAGATGGTAAATTCACTCCAAAGTGGCTGTGATATGTCATGTGAGATAGAAGAAGTGGGCTAATTTATGTTGACCATAAGAATAAAGCAGTGCTCATCACAAATACAAGGCCATTCAAGTCCAATCAGCCTAACAAGGGTGAAAACACACACATTCGAGACGTCTTAAACTCACATTATCAACTTAAAACTTAGGCGCACATGTACAGACTCAGAAGTGCACACAAACGGCTCTCACCCAGCACTAAGATGCACAAAAGCCATCCACATGCATCTATTTTTTAAGAACTCAGGCACTCAGCATTGTTGAAGGGCAGGGAATGAAAATACCTTATTTAAATCGTTCCACAAAGAACAAACTCATTTTCGAGGAAGCTTCAAACGCACAGCTGCCTGCTGTTGTATTCAGTATCATTATAGACCAACATTGGTCAAAGATTATACTTTGCAGCCCGTTCTGTCTGTGTGTATGAAGTCAATTTACTAGATGGCATTTTCAGTTTCTCATTACCTGAGTGGTATACACTGCGTGCCTTTTATCTCACCTATAACGTGCTAAACATATCTGCTATTAGGGAAACAACACGCTGACAGAAAGACAGCTATATAATATAAAAGAGCAATGTGGAATATGTAAAATTACAGAAAAAAAACCTTGGAGGGGAGAAAGAAATTGTGAAAGATAAAAGGAGGGAAAGTAGAGGAATTTAAGAAGATGAAGAAAGCTAAAGTGTGACAGGGGGGAGAGGGAGAAGGAGGGAGCTAGGCAGCTCTGAAGCAGTCTAACCTTGACAGAGAGCATCTTCTGACAAGCATCTGCCTCCTGTAATAATTTAGAAATAATCTCCATCCACAAAGGCCCAGCAGTCTGGCAGAGCAAATGCTCTGTGCCTGATCGATCACTCCGATTCAGCCAGCTGCCGGTCTCTGTGTGCGCAGGCCCAACATCGATCTCGGGCCCTCCCTCTCCCCCTTCTCTCTCCGTACAGAGTAGGATGATAAAGTGAAGAAGAGGATGAAAAGGTGAGACTAGAGATGGGGGTAGTGATGTCAAACTGAGAAAAACAAAAAGGGATACAGAAGAGGGATTCAAAAGCAGAATTCAGGAATAATAGCGCAAAGTAAAAAGCAAACGATGAGAGCTATTGAAAACTGAAAACAAACGTTTTATAACAAAGCAATGGATGCATCTCCACAGACTGAATCCAGGCTATTGTGCTGCCTTCCCGTGATGCTCTGCTTTATGGCAAATATCATTCACCGGGCAACAGACTGTCCTTTTGTTGAGAGTTTTTGGAGGTGTAGTAGGTGGCCACCCAGTTTCAGACGCGAGGAATACACACCAGCGCACACAGGCACATCCCATCAACACATCCAATTACTACTCAGCGTTGTGACAGCATTAACTGCCACTGTGCATTTGGCCCCTAGCAATTAATTGACTTTTAAATAGTCTGCCATTAGCACCAATTTAAATGAATAGATGTACTCCTCCGCCTTCACTTAGCATAGTTTGCCGTGGCTGCCCTTAAGAAGCAGCTCCACTGTGTCATCTGAAATGGTAGTGCAACGAGCGAGGTCTCAAAACAAGAGTGAGGACAAAACGAAGCACGCCCCCGAAATGTCATTATCATGCATATAAAGCAAGATTACAGTATCAGATTAGACCTTTAAACTGGAACACCTGCCTACAGAGTGTGTGAGGTATAACCTAAGCCTTCAATGCTCCGCCTGATGTAATGTAACTGCATGAATTGTAAGGGAGATGCAGGGAACTACACTTAGGTGAGTGTACACCACTTTTACAATTGTGGCCTGATTCCCTCCTTAAAATCTTTCTAAACAGTCTTCTTACTGTTTATTTTTAGTTGAGAGAAGAGAGGAGATGGTACAAATGTTGATATGCTCATCTAGGTTGCTTTCACTTAATTCCTGCACACTTTACGAGCAGCAGGGAGTGTTTTTTTCTTACTATTTGGACTTCTATGCCCAGTGTTTCACCTCTCATGCTAAAAAGAAGCTTCTATTTTACCCTCTGATTGGTGGATGTTTATAGCTGTAGCCTGAGAACCAGAGCCCAGGAACAGCGCCGGGCATTGAAGCCAATTTGATATAGTGGCCAAACTGTGGGATAATAATTTCTGGGTCCGCCACGCAATGCCACGAGGCCCAAAACGACCTTTTCCCATAGACTGACATTATGAGAGCGTCGTCTGTAAATCACTGAATAAATTTTTTTGAGCACCAAAACCTCATTTCACACTCTGAATTTGACTTATTTAGTCCAATAACATTTCGAGTCTAGATTACATTTTTTAAATTCATCCTTATTTAAGTTAGCAGAGGTCTAAACCTGAAGTTAGACGCTTAGCCGATAGGAGACTGCTGCACTTGCTTTATGGACCCCAAGATGAGAAAGAGCCGAGTAATTTTATACCCAGGAAGTCAAACTCTTGGTTTCATGCACCACTGAGCAATGTGTATAGGAATGAACAGGGCCCTGCCTCCAACGCTGTATCCAGCTCTCTTTATACATCAATGCCTGAGACGAGGACTGAAGGCCAGAGTCATGGCTAGAAATAAATCATTTGACTCCTCTGCTTTTTTTTTTTTTAAAAGTAAAAATAAATGAATACAGTGGAAACTGCTTATAGCGGTCACGGTTACAGTGATCAACCACTTACATGGATTAAAAAGCTTCGGACAGAAATATTCCTATACAAATGCTGTTTAAATAATTTGCTTAGAGTAATCAAGCAGTCCACTTACAGTGTTCATTTTGGATGTATATTTTACAAAAATGGGAACATATGGAAAAGAAAATTAAAAGTATGGTTATTCTTCATTTTTTTATTCATTTATTTCAGTTTACTCCCATGACACTTTGCCTCACAGCAATACATGTGCTTCCAGCTGGCTACCTGAGGCTAGTGCTACTTGCACACTGAGATCATGACAGGAAAACAAAAGTCATCTTTTCTCTATGAAAAACGTAGTTTCCTTGAAGCTTATGGCTGCTAATGATGGAGACAGAAATGACAGTTTTTATCAAATAGTGAAGCTGTCCATTTCATTACTTTATATTCAAATAATAAAAATACACATCAGATTGATAATGTGCATGAATAATGAAGGAAAATCAAATAAAATTGGTTTTAATAATCATCTGCACATAGTGATCAATCTGACCCAGACGGACGTGATCGTTATCAGCTGTTTCCACTGTAACTGGAGCTCTATTTTTGTTTACAGTCAATATTCTGAAAGGATGCTAGAATTACACATCATTCAGAGACAGGGCTGTGTAGGATAGTGCTCTTTGTTGGAAAAATACAAAATGTATCATTAAGTATTGATGAAAACCAACAGTAATAGTAATACAGCCATGAACACAGTATTTCAGATTCGCTGTAAAACCAAAACCTACAGTACGCCCTGGGTGTGTATACGTGTAGTGTACGGTGTTGAGTGTTATAAACTATACAGTATGGGAAGAGGGGGGGGGTCAAATGGTAGAGGCTTATAGTGATAAGCTGAACCTGAGCGTGTAAATTTGTAATCAATGATAGGGATTAATGAGTATCAAAGAGAAGAAAAAGAGCCAGGTTGCTTTTATCTGAGGTCGCAAAGATTACAGGAGCAAAGGACACACATGAAAAAGAGAGAGGGAGACATGAGGGGAGAGAGAGAGACAGTAACGGAGGCAGGAGGGGAGAGAGGGGGGTGAGAAGGAGAGGGGGACAGACTGAGATAATGATTATCATAGAGGTGGTTTTCCAAGGTCAATATTTGAGATTCTCCTCGACTGTCTCTCTGAAGCATACCCCCCTCCCCCCAACCGTCCCCCCGGCTCCCCCGCACCCCAACCCTCCCTTCAGTACCTCCTCTCTCCACCGCTGCCTCCAGGCAAACTCCTATCTTCCTTTCCCTTCTTCTCCCGCCGCAACGCCTTTCCCTGTCACTCATTCGGCAGGCAGTGTCCCATCCCCCTGGTCACTGCCTCAAACGAGCCAAAGCTATAGCCGACAGCTGCCGTATAGCTTTTCAAACACAGGAAGAATTAAATGGGCGATAAACAAACAAACGGGCCTCCTGTGTGTGTAGTTTGGGGAGCCACCTGTCAGTCACAGAAAAAAAAACAAAAAAAACAAGGTAGCCGTGCATCAAAACACATCTCCGAGCCCCTATACTTCATTGGCCTGTGAGGAAAAACACCTGCCAATCATGAAAAGTGTTGGGTCATTATGTTATGACAGGCTGTCAAAGCTCAAGACAGTGGGGCAGAAAACAACGATGAGGAGGAGAAAGAGGAGGAGGAAGGCAATGGGCTGCGAAGGAGAGGCAGAGTTTGACAGCGTGAACTCACAACTCCTCCTAAAGACTTGAGCGTACACAAGAGACTGAGTTAATTTTAGCACAGGAGTTTTTCACTTCATAAAAACAAATGACAATGAACACATGCAGTACAGAGGTTCCAACAGGTTTTCGGAGTTTTGGAAAGTTTGTGAGCAAAAATCCTGAGCAGAATTTCCCTAAAAACACAATGTATAGACTCATACAGACGTAATTAATCCTTCTCAAGCATCACTTAAAACCCACTAGAAGTGTGTGGTAATCTATTTCTCTGCAGAGACTCTGCCGTCTGAATCTAATTTCTTATTTTCTCCTCATATTCTGTGCTTGGGACATTTATGGGCGTGTATCGCCACAGAGCTCAGGTGAGGTCGGAGCTTCCTGAAAACGGTAGCAAACAGGTGCCAGACTGTAAGCAGCAAGCATCCAAGAGACACAGCGCCAAAAAACGCAAATATAGCAAAGCAAGACGCCACAGAGAGTGAATCTGGGCTTTTACTTTCAGTTTTGCTTGAGAGCGTGTTCACAAACAGTAACCACCATATATATATATATATATATATATATATATATATATATATACCTTTTAAGTCAAAATGGCAGAGTGTCTTTATCTTCTGTAATGTGACGTATTTACAGATGAAAACGGAGGGATGTGGAGCTGTATAGGAATGCTGGCCTTCTGGAAATGTATCTTTTTATTGAACTGTCTTTGAACAATTTTTAAATGAGTGTAAACATTTCTGAAAATGCAGAAAACTCAAACATCTTTGGAAAGAGGTGCATGATCTGACTGTTAAGGCATCAAGGATCAGTTAATTGTTGTTAATTGTCATTTGTAAAAACAGAAACATTATCTGGTACCAGATGCTTTGATGTGAGGATGAGGCTGCTATTCTCTGTTTTACATCACTGTGAATAGGTTATCTGGGGTTTGGACTACTGGTCAAATAAAACAAGACATCTGAAGATGCTCTGGGACATAATAATGGAAATAAATCTTAGTTGCAGCCTTAAAATAAATAAATGTCTATGTGTAAACCCCAATACATGCATTCAAAAGCTGATAAATATCAACAAGCAAAGCTTTGAAAGTGACCAAAAAGTCTCGAACCTAATGTGTGGGAGGCCTGTGGGAACTCTGTCGTGCGCATGCACACACTGCATGTGTGAAAGAGTGCCACTAGGGGGGCTCTGGGCATTTGCCTCTGCAAATGTGCTCTAACGCCAATAAGAGCCCCGTTTCTTTTTTGCATAACCACTATTGCAGGCCAGTGCCACAACTGATATGAGACGCTGCAACAAGTTGAGACAGACTCTGAACGGATTCCACTTAAGACACAAACACAACAGAAGAGAAGTGACAGCGCTCTGCAAATGAATGCAAACTTGGGAGAAATGGAACAGGGAGAATAATTCAATCTGCAGCCACCTCCTCCAGTCAGCCAAGGAGAACTGAGCTGAGGGGAATGCGAGGGGAGGGAGGAGGAGGAGAGAGGGCTGAGGCGTGTGATGCCTTTTCTCCCTGGGTAGGGGGCTAGGGTGGCAGGCGCCCAGATAAGCTGGGGCCGAGCAAAGATTAACTGCTTGGTCTGATGGAAGAGCAAAATAAAGGCGAGCCGACCTCTGCTTCCCTTGGCCTCTCTGCGTGAGCATCCTTACTCCGTGGGGACAAGTGGTGGGGATTGTGTACATTAACCATGATGAGAATGTTTAAACAGAGTCAACAGCAGCCCAGGAAGAAAATAAACTAATGTCATTCCTCCTGTGAGCAACATGAGCTGCGTGACCTCTCATATCCTTTCAAACTCATCTCTTTTTGTCTTTCACACACAGTCAAACTTTTGATTTCCCGCAGTCCTCCACTGCAGACTTACACAATAGCCTTGGTGGGCACACATGCAGAGCTTCTCTGAAGATCACGTCTAATTGCTGAAGCACAGACGTTACAATAAGACAGAGCTTTCCTGGTGAAACGGAGCTGCTCTGTGAGAGCCGTACTGGCCCAGGGAAGCTGATTTCTTGGATTTTTCTACTGCAGTTGAGCTCAGTGCTAAAGCTCTGTTAGCTCTGCAAAGAATAGATCTTTCTTTTCACCCCAGGCACTTTTTTCATCACTGCTTCAGTTTTCCAGAAAAGTCAGTGATCAGAACAAAACCAACATCGGGGACTCAAGCTTTTAGTGCTCTTTTTTGGAGACAATCTCCACTCTACATCACTAAATTAATAAACTAGATTTGTGCAGTCATCAAAGGAATGCCTTTTGTGTTTTGTAGGATGAAATACATAGAAAAGTATCTTCTCTAACTAAAAGCATGAGTGTTTTTACATAAACTTAGGTTACAGAGTTACTCCTGTACATGTTTCTGCAGTATCCTTCTCAAACATCCTTCTTTCTGTAATTAGGGATCAGAGAATCTCGATCAACACATCTAGATATCTATTGATAACACCTGACTGTTTTGGTCATGTACTGTGTGCGTATATTTAACTGGGTTTCCAAAGGGTCTAGGTGAGTGTTAGTGGATGACAGAGACGTCAGACAGTGAATGCATCCTGTGAGAGAGCAGCGTGTGGCGGTGCATTTTGATATCCAAAAGAACTGCATCACACACATTTGCACTGTAAGAAAGGCCAGTGCCTTCTCTCACAACAGAGATTACCTTCTCATTGTGTCACTATCTAAATGCTTCATTTACAAAACAAAACAAACAAAAAAAAAAGTATCATATATATAAAATATGTATAAACTTATCAGCTGCCGGTAAAGGGTGGTTTAATATTTACTGTAGTAACTGTTAATAAATTCCTTAATTTCTTGGCGTAACTTGATTTGTCCCAGTAACCTGGTTTCTTATGTGAATTAGAGCTACAACGATTAGTCGAATCAATTAGCCAGTCTACAGAAAATTTGTTGGCAACTATTTTGATGATCGAATAATCATTTTAGGCACCTTTTTAAGCAAAAAAGCCAAACGTTTGCTGGTTTTATGCTATTTAAAGAAGTATATCACCACTGTAAAGATAGTCTTTCCATAGCACTAGGCTGTCAATGCACTAGGCAGATGCAAATACTTTTGAAATTGGTGCTATATAACCAGAGAAAACAGCAAAAAGGGAATGTGGCATTCGCTTTTGCCCGAGAGGAAGAAAACCTGCAACTACCAGATTGCTCCTGCTGTTAGGTGATGTAATGCAAACTTGCCTATTTGACACAACGGCTGGCTAGGACCAAAAACATTTTAGGTGTGAAATAGCCAATGCAGTTACAGAATCTTGGTTCATGTCCAATCAGTGCTGCTTAGTTTTACAGTTTGATTGGAGTTTGGTCTGGGTTTGAGAGAGACAGAGAGGGGCGGGTCTGTCTCCTGATCAATTTATACAGTAAACTAGGGCTGCGCGGTATAGAGTGTCTAAATCACGCCCCTTCCGGTAGAGCTCATGGGACCTTAGATCCGAAAAAATATGAATGGCAGTGAATGGGGAGAGCAATATTATCTTTTGTTCCCGTTTGAGTTGCGACATGAAATCTAAATATGTTGTTAATGAATTTGAAACATAAATTTTAAGGTCAAGAAAGTCATACTTTGAGATATAAGCTTTTGAATTAGAAAGACTCAAGAGTACACAGGAGGAGGTCGCGTATGTGACGTCATTGCTTTCGCTCGCTTCCTGCAGCTTGGCCTCCCCGCTGAAATTCCACTGTTTTATGATTAATCGATTCATGATTGAAGATGTCTGTGTGTTTTGTGCCAGGTTGCAGTCACTCCAAGCTGCAGGAAGCGAGCGAAAGCTATGACGTCACATACGCGACCGCCTCCTGTGTAGTTTTTCTAATTATGTTTTTTTCAAAAGCTTATATCTCAACAGTTTTACCACAAAGTATGACTTTCTTGACCTGAAAATTTATGTTTTAAATTCATTAACGACATATTT
>NC_065529.1:30015353-30170935 GCF_006386435.1 Epinephelus moara
CGGCCCTCCCTCTTCCCTCTAACGTTTATACATACTATATAACGTTTTATACACAATAATAGATGGATTAGCAACCGTTTTACTTCTGACAATAAATAGTTTCCATCCTAGACTTGTATGGCTTTTTAAATTGTTTTATTTAAGGTGTAAAAAAAAAGAGAGAAGACAATACCGCGATATACCGTCACCGCATCCCCCCAATATAATACCGTGATATTGATTTAAGGCCATACCGCCCAGCCCTACAGTAAACTCTTTCTGTCCATGGTGGCAGCACGGGTGGCAGGCAATATGAAAATGTAGAGGTACAGCCTGGAGGTTGAGCAACAGCCTGAGAGCCAACGAAACTTCACCAAATGACATGTTTTGTGTCATCCAGCGGAGTTTGAGGGGGGCAAGGAGAGCAAGGCACTGGTTAGATGGAGGGAAGATTACCATAGTTCACTTACACATACTACCCACATTGTTATGAGACAAAGCTGGTTGAAAATTGGCAAAATACCCTTTTAATAATAATAATAATACATTTCATTTAAAAAGGCGCCTTTCAAAACATCCAAGGTCACCGCACAGAGCATAAAATAACATACATAGCAAACAATTAAATGTGAGAATTTGATGCTTGGATGGATTGTTAGATTGTTGGTTGGATAGAATATATAATGTTACCTTGGCCTCTGGGAAATTACACGGGGTGTTTTATCCTCTTTTCTGACATTTTATTGAGAAGACAATTAATCAAGAAAATAACAGGCAGGTTATCGATAAGGAAAACAACAGTTATTTGCAGCCCTAATGTGCATGTAAATGTAATGCATGAAGTTCTTTCATTCAGGATGCAGGAGACTCTGTTGTGTTCAAAAGCCTTGAGTCTCACTTAAACTGATTTGTCTATATCTTTGTTTGCTCTGCAGGAAAGACAGAATACCCTGACAAATGTAACCTCTGTGCCCAAAACACAAAATACTGCACAGGAGACATTTGTTTTTTGATTAACATGTATTTTATCACTTGATGTGTGTGTATGCAAGTGTGTTTGTGGTTATGTAAGAGCGCCATACTGTGAAAACAGCCCCTGTTGTTCTGATCAATGGTCTGTCAGCAACTAACAGCTCCTTTTCATGACACAAGCCCCTTATTTGCCTCTCTACTCTTGTCCATTTCACAAGGAAGAGAAGAAGGGGCTCACTCAAGCAGAACCCGACTCTCCATCACACTGGAATTAAAGCACAGCCTCCCAGGGTCAGAGGCAGGCTATGGATATCAGGCCAACATTCAGATAAGGATTATTTACCTCACCACCAACAGCGACTTCGCCCACAAGCAACATCTGGCCTCCCAGTCGCAATCATGTTACAAAGAAATGTGTTATCATCTACAAACGGCATAAATGCTTCCATTGTTGAACCCAAATTAACTTTAAAAAATGTACACGAGTACTGTGCAATTTCAATGCCACAAAAAAAAATTATGCAAAGAACCACTAAGGCAATTCAGCAGTGTTTAATACTGGATTAATTAAAAATGGGAGGTCTCTCTATCTCTGTGGTCTGTAGCCACAAAAGTTTGCACATCGACTTCCTGCCATGGGAATCATTTTGCTATATGGCCTCTCAGCTGATGATGCTGATAAGAGAGAGCTAGCGGATAATCGCCAGGATGAAAAGGAGGCAGCGGAGGAGGAGGGATCTAATAGGGTGGAGAGCTAGGGGATTGGAGGTGGGCTGGATTTGACCTGCTTAGAACAGTGAACCATAATGACATATTTTATTTTATTTTTTAAAAATGACTGTGCCATTCTACAAAAAGGATCTCACCATTAAAAGCAGATGACCGCGCCGTGCTGCTTTGTTATCCGAACAAGGCTCTATTTTTGCGCAGTGCTTATTTCATTTTTGTCACCACACAGCGGTATAACATATATTTTCTGTTTGATTGCTGAGGCGTTTTTTGAAAAGCCCCTTTCATCAAAATGATCTTTTTCAATTGTGCCCTCTAGGAAAGAAAACAACGAACAGACAAGAGTACTGCCTAGCAATTGAAAAAAAAAAAAAGAAAAGAAAAAAGCGTCTGCATTTTAGCACAGCGATTCCTGATTCAAGTGTCTCTATCTCTCTGTTTCTCTTCACTCTCTGCAGATACAAAATCGCACATGGGAGACTAGAAATATATGTTTTATGCAGCTTGGAGAGACGGCTGCATAAAAGCACAAAGCAGTCATTTCTATTCATTTGTCTCTTGCTGACGGGGAAATGACGGAGTGAAGCAGATGCTATTGCTACGTGAACAAGTTGCTTAAACACAGAAAGCATTTTTTTCCTTTCAAGAAGAAGTTGGATAATTAGATGCTGAATCAACCCCCCCCCACACTTCCTGCCTGGAACCCATATTGTCACTCAAATGAATGACTTTGTGTGAGGCAGGAACACGGCAAAAAATATATATATATAAATCTTCTGCTGTACACTGACATTTGTTTAGGAGAAGAAAAAAAGGGAAAGCAGAGCATTCAAATGGAGCTGAAAATGGTACAATCGGAGCTAAAATAAATGTGTGCATTGACGATGTGAAGAAAAGTGCTGGAGGCAGCTTACTGCCACGAAGCAGATCAGGTTCTGACATTTTGTCTAATGTGAAATGCTGCCAAGAAACAGTGGGTGGGATGTTGTGACCTTTTATCAGTGGGAGTGATAGAATGACCCAATACTATAGATAGAATAATCTAGAGACAATCTGTATTTACAACGCAACGCTACGACCTATTCCTGCGTGTGTCTGTAATGACCTCCACTCAGTCTGTGTCAGTGTGTATGTGTTGTGTGTGTGTGTGTGTGTGTGTGTGTGTGTGTGTGTGTGTGTGTGTGTGTGTGTGTGTGTGTGAGCGAGCATGAAGGTTGCTGACCTTCTGACGCATCTGTAGTGGGCAGCAGCATAGTGACGCTATCCGCAGGTGTTTGTGAGTTTACAGGTGGCTTCACCTCTGAAGGTTAAACAGGCGATGCTTCAGCAAATTCTCTTAAGGCTTCGAAGAAGTTAGTCGGCCATACGTTGAGTGAGGTGAGTGTGTCCATTCAAGTGTGTGTGTGTGTGTGTGTGTGTGTGTGTGTGTGTGTGTGTGAAGTGTAATAGCTTTGCTGCAGGTTGTAACAGATGGTTGCTAATGGAAGTTCATAGATCTGAATGACAGGGACCAGGGGATTGGGGAAGAGATTATGTGAGGGGATGTGTGATTCAGTGCGTGTGTGTGTGTGCACGTACGGAGCCATGTGTTGGAGTGTGTCTACCTCTGCGTACATATGCACAATTAGTGTGTATATCAGTAAGAAAGTAGACCAACTAATGCTTCTAGTCCTTGGGTAAAGGAAGATAAATGTTAAACAGAAGTTTGCGTAGCCTCGGGATAATATTTATCTTATGGCCCATTGGTTGGTCAGTGCAACACTTTCCGCTAGACTGAAATATCTAACCTGGTGCCCAAACCTTCCATGTTACTACGATGTAATGCAGTGTTAAAAGGCTGTGGCCGTATCACATATTTCTGTGAGATCATGCTGAAAATATCTCAACAACTACTGGATACACTGTCATGAAATTTTGTACATTCATGGTACATTCAGTCATTCATGGTCTCCAGAAGATGAAACGTCTTGACTTTGGCGACCCCAGCAGGTCAAAGCTCATTTATCCCGTGAAATATGTCAAGTGTCTTGACAACTATTGGATGGATAACTATGACATATTGTACAGACATTAATGTTCCTCTCAGGATGAATTGTAATCACTTTGGTGATCTCTTAAAAGTGTGATCTAGCACCATCATCAGGTCAACCATCAACACTGATTTGTCCAATGCATGGTTTTATGACCAAATGCTGACCATAACTAATTACCCTCCCATGAGCCTCAGCTGTAAGTTGCGTTTATGCTGATATGTATTGCAATTCGGAAGTCGATAGCTCCGAGTTGGTATTCCCGACTTCCCCTCTGAATGCGTCTCAGTGCATTGCCTTCATTCGCATCTACAGATGACCTTATCTTCACTCATTCAAACAGCGTACAACAGCTCAAAATGGTGTGAACGGTTACTGAGTTAAATAGTGTGAACCACCACAGTCAATAGCATGAAACTGTTGTGTGCATTTCTTTCGTGTGGATGGAGATGGAGAGCTGCATGCTCACAAAGATGTCTATCAAGCACTTATCAACTAGCAGCTACAATATTGTTACAGAATGTTTCACAACACAAACATAAACCTCTATTAGAGACGTTAACAATGAACCGTTAATTGGTTAACCACAGAGAATATGCGGTAATGCATGCAGTCCATAGGTTAATTTCTCTGCTCTTCAGTTTACTGCACTATGCATGGCCAGGGTCTGGTGGGAGCTAATAATAGCTAGCGACGCCACTCTTTTGACCCGAGTGGTGTGCAGCACAAAGTGGCCAAGGTTAACATTAGAAAACCAGTGGAGACTAGTGTGGATGCTATATTTTCGCATTTTAATGAAGCCAGCCGACTGTCTGTCAGCAAAGCCAACAGAAATTAAAAATAAAAGGCACGACATTTACAAGACAAACATTAAAATTTCCCCAACTCTGATTGGATAGCGCTTTAAAATGCAGTGCGAAAGCTCAGAGAGTCAATGGAGTGCCGGACTACAAAGAAAGGCCTCTTGTATTTCACATATTTTTTTCTTAAAAATCAACCTGTCAGTTATCGTTAATGGGTGTCAGGTTATAATAAGCAAGATTAACCAAAACCGACATCCCTAACCCCTAAATAAATGAAAATAAATTATGAAAAGGTCATTGTGCTCGGTTCACTGTGTGCGCTGCCATGTTGCCGTGACAGGTGTGTTTATCTTCACAAACTCGGGCTAGATGGATGTTGTCCAAATTTTTGAATTGAATGACCGTGTTGAAGGTAGTTTTTTTCTGAGTTACAGCTACAATGGATTGCAACATAGGTGCCACATAGCAAATGTTAGCAGCCTGTCAACATGCTAAACTAAGGTGGTAAACATAATGAACATTAGACCTGCTAAAACAGCAGCATTGTCAATGTGAGCATGTTAGCTAAAAAACATTACTGTGCCTAATACAGCCCAACAGAACACCTAATGTAGCTATGGACTCTTGTGATGCTAAGTCTACTGTCTTATATGAGTATACCTCATTGAACTGGATGGCAGTGGGAAGTCAAACTGGAACTGTAATTCATGCTGACATTTTCAAGTAGTCTCAGCTCACTGTGGGTGAAATCTGATTTAGACATTGCTTTATTGTTCAAGGAGACAATAAAACATCAGATTAAGACCGATAATATTAAATTCTGATTGTAAATACGATCCTTACGTTACGTTTGTGACATTTCAACGATCATGAGGTGTACTAAAAACACAGCAGAGACATTTCACACATCAAACATTTTCCTCCAATACAATATTGCATCTGAATGAATGTTTTAATGGTTTTTGCAGTTGTGGAAGAAATGCCACAACATCCTTCAAAACATCAGTTTGAAGGAACAGAACGGGACCCCAAAGGCATATGTAAAAGATACCACAAATGGTGTATGTCCTCAGGAACATGATGGAATCTCTCTGAACTATACCGACAGAAATTTGATATGCTTTTGCCAATCAGTGCACGCTGCAAGTTGTAAAGTTTTCTCTGCTATTTTTACCCAAGTAGAGCTCGGCCTACTTCCCCAGTACTTCCCTGATGGGACCTGAGAGTTATAACTGCCTCTCCAAAGGCCTACAGGAAATGGAAAACCAAATTACTTTGTTAGAGTCTCACGGTGGTGGTGGTGGTGGTGGCGGCAGTGGTGGGAGGGCTGGGCTTGTAATATGTAGCTATGTCTTCTACAACAGCATATACAAAATGTTCCACGCATGTTAAAGTTCTGACTGCTGATTGGGTTCATTAGTTATTCAAACCATCTGACCTCCCCACAGCACTGCTCAGACACACTCATTATGAAGCCCTTGTAATTCATTAAGCTCCCTAAATGAACACAAGCCATATCGAGGGGTGCTCGCTGTTACTGAGTGGCTTGCAGTGCCTCAGGGAGGTTAACAGTAAGTGTGTGGATCAAGTTTTAATGCTATGATGAGGCCAGGGTTGGACTTTAACTGACTGACATCAGAGGGATGGTGGGCTAAAGGAGGAAAATAAATAGTGGGGGTGTAAAGATATTAGATATGTTTGTGTCAATGCAGACTTCACTGAACATTAAAGGGGAATTACGCCAATTTTCAAAATTCATACATGTTATTCCTACGGTCTAACACAGTCAAACAACATTAATAAACATGGGCAATTATCTCCAAAATCCAAAGGTTAGAGTGCTAAAACTCAAATTTGTGACGTCAATAAGTAAAAAGTTATGTACTGCTCCTTAGACAATGAATTGGAAAAGATGTTATAGATTAGAGGTCGACTGATTTACTGGTTTGGCCAATTTATTGGTGTCGATAGGACATTTTATAAACTATCCTTATCAGTGGAACTTGCCTCTAATAGCCCACCTGTCACATGGGGACATTCATCAAAACACATACAAATTAAAAGCCCTAATTTCAAAATAAAAGCCCTCTAGTGTTTCATACACAGTCCAGTTATATACTCGGTTTTGACTTTGCCGGTTTTTTTTATGTTTTATGATTTAATGGCAAAGTATTTTGAGTATTTTGATAACACATAATCTACGCTTAAGTAGTTTCAAATTATATTTGATCAATAAGAATTACTCAAAAATAATTGAAATATGTGTATGTGTATTTCAAATACAAGTAACACAAGTACTGTCCATTTCACATCATTTTGCATCGAGGCTCCATACACAAAGTCAAGGTAATGTCCTTGTCCTTGATTTATATTTTTATTTAATTATTACTTTGAGTTAGATGTTTAAGTCATTTCCGACACTGTCAATTTTTTTTAAAATTTTTTTTGCAAGAGGAGGATGGGGGTGTAGGTGTGGCGGCTAATCAGCTATCTTTTTTTTTTCCTGTTCTAAATTATCGTTATTACATTACACTTCAAAAGTCCAATACTGGTCAACCTCTAATGGGTACATTTTCTGTTTTAACACTGAGAACACTACAATGGAATAAAGTTTATGTGGATATAAAAAAAGAAAAGAAAACAAACATTCTGTGGGTCCCCAAAACCAGGCCTCTACTAATTGTCTAAAGAGCTGCTCCAGACTTTATACTTGATGACATCACAAGTTTGAGACTTTCCTCTATGGTTTCTTACTTTGAGAGAGAGTAGCTCATGTTCACAAATACTTTCCTAGGCTACTGAAATAACATACTGGAATTGTTAATTTAGGTGGTGTTCCCCTTTAAGTGCTAATTATCATGGCAATAAATAATACAGACAGGAAGGATACACACATACCTTGTATAAAATCAACTTCTATGCTAGGAGACTACTTTTTACAGTGATGGTAATTATGATCATAGCACACACACTTCCATATATTCTCAAAAAAAAAATTGCCTTAAACGTCACCTCAGAATGAGGTGTGAGGGGAGCGAGGCTGCAGGGAGATCTCGCTCTCTCTGAAAGTGAGAGACAACTCCTCCATTTGTCATCGCGTCACGCCAACAGGAGGGATATAATCACTTGCTGCCGGTGGTGTAATTCATTGTGGGCACACCAGCTGCTGTCGTGCTGCTGCTGTTGGGAATGACAGAAACTTCGAATCCAAGTGTTTCAAGTGATTTAGAAAGCCTGGCAGTGTTTTTAAAGATCTCCTTTAAGGGACTGTATACAGTATTTATCAATTTACACAGCACAGCAGGCAACATGCAACACAACACAGCACTGGCTAACTGTCTGAAAAGAATCACTAGTGGCCGTATTAAAATCAGTAACCAGACCCACGTTAGACAAAGGAGGGCTTCACTTTACTAATCCTCCAGCTGTAGTACACTCTACCACTGAGGACCAATCCAGATCCGAGTGACAGCTCTCACTACTCACAACAGCTTCACACTGGCGTGATAGCGGGAGCCTCATTTTTAGGGCTGGTGGCCCTTTAAAAGACTGAGGGCTAAATTTAGCTGTTATAAATTGGTTATTTGTGCCGGATGCCTGTTCAATTAAAGCCAGTCACTGAGGCGTCTGAGATCTCGCTGGGATGACGACTCAAGTCATCAACCACACACTTCAAGGAGGTGGTTACACTGCCAGTTACTGCAGTAACTATAATTAAAAAGGTTGATTTCTTGTTGTTGTTTTTTTGGCCTGCCAAAACAAACAAACAACTGTACAAAATATGACTTGTGATTAAAACGAACACAGTTGCTGTCTTTTCATTAATTCTCAAACTGCTAAATGATCAAAACTACAGTTCTGTGACGGAGACAGTTTTGTCGAAACATTAGTTTTTATCCTAATAAGTATGCAACGGAGCAAGAAGAGTGTGGGCAGCTTCACCTCCTTTTTGTCTTGATAGATTATTTGCAAGCTAGCACCTCTTCAACTGAGTGTGTGTTTTCACCCGACTTCTTCAAAGTCTCTTTTCCCTGGTGGAAACAATAAGTGAAATCAAAAAGGAAGTTGCTTCACACTACACAGTCAATTTTCCAGTGTTCACCAGGGCTGAGTATTCAGTGACTTTTGTGAGTTATGAGGAGGTTTTTGACAACTCATAAATGTGGTTAAGCTCTGGAGTTGTCTTTCAGAAATCAAAACTATTAGAAGTATAAATTGATGGCTGCTGAGTTTCAAAAACACACAATAGTGTCAAAAAAACTGACTTGAAAACAAGGTTATAAGGAAGCAAAGAAAGCGCACGACCGACAGCCTGCTGCTAGCATTTTGCAGTTTGATAAGTGTTCAATGTCACCTTTAATTCCCTCCGAGATGTCGTCTCTGAGCACTGCACAAATGTCACTATGCCGCAGGTGAGCTTAGTGTGAACAAGTCGCTAAATTCACAAGTGAGTAGATCCAAATGTTCACACCTTGGCCGACACATGCGTGCTCACACTCCTCTCAGCATGTATGTTGGCTGTGCGTGCCACGCGCGACAGTCTGTGTCTCGGTGAATTATTAATGGATGTAATGTGATGACAGATGACTCGGAGTGGCCCGTCCCTCCCCATCCCTGACCCGGCTGTGTCGTCTTGGTTTCCACGGTCAGGAGGAGACGGAGGGCCCACGCAGTCTGATTGATTAATTCTGTCAAGCATACTTTTGCTGTCCCTGCACAGTGTCCGGTCCGAGCTCTCCTGCAATCTCTCACAATCACTATCAGCGTGACTGCAAAAGTCACAGAACATCTCCGTCATTGCTGAAAGAGAACCTGCCCACTGTCCACCATTTTATCTGATTCGCTTTATGTTCCTCTGCAATCAAACTGGCCTGTGAGTTCATGTCCCACTTGTGAGTTTTCAAAATCTCTTACTGCTTTAACCCATGTTGGTTTACTGTAACTACAGACAAAGCTCATTTTACTTTGGAAAGTGAACTATTTTCACATAACATACTATTTTTACTTGAAGTTCTGAATCAGTGAAAATCCCAAAAATATGTTTTTTAATTTTACAAATCTGACCAAACTTAACTAAAGATCCACTTACTAGTGTTAGACA
This sequence comes from Epinephelus moara, assembly GCF_006386435.1. Lineage (NCBI taxonomy): Eukaryota > Metazoa > Chordata > Actinopteri > Perciformes > Serranidae > Epinephelus > Epinephelus moara. The sequence goes on from NC_065529.1 coordinate 30,024,968, forward strand.
AGTTAGTTAGGCATCTCCATGACAACCAAGCAAACTCCAGCTGCTGAGGAAGGAAGTGAGAAGTGGTTGAAAGCTCCTAAAACAATGGAGATCTTGACCTTGAGATTAGGAATAGATCAGCATTTTGAGGAATGTGTTTTTTCACTTTCTCTACCAGAGTAAGATGAGTTGATCAATGACACTCTCATATCTGTATTTAATATTTAATATGAAGCTACAGCCAGCGGCTTAGCTTAGCATAAAGACCGGAAACAGGGGGAAACAGCTAGCCTGGCTCTGTCTTTAGAGGTGCTAGTAGACATCTTAGATTTTGGATACTGTAATATTGTAAGTGTTGTCTTCGCCTGGTTTCAAAGGCTACATTAAAGTAAAGTGAAATGATTTTCTGAAAGTTCCAGACTGTTTTAGCTGTTCTATTTATCTTTACACACTTTTGTGATTGTCATTTTGTCTACATTACTATGATTATTTATCAAAAATTTCATTGTGTACATCAGTGATTCCTAAACTTTTTCTGCCCTGTGCCCCTTTAGAGGACGAAAAAATGTTATGTTCCCATTGCGATGTATCTGGACTTGCTGCACATCTGTTTTTGTTTTCAACTAATTCTGGTCTATAGGATTATGAGCTGATACTGTATTAACTTACAACTGAGTTATTTCTATAAAAATGCTCACTACTTGGGTCTTGCAGCAAGTATTCGTGGACAAACCGACACTTACATTGTACATTTACCACTGTTGCTACTACAACAACTGTACCACTAATTTCTCCCCTGCTCTGACTGAGAGATGACGAGAGTCTCTCTGTGTGTGTTCTGCAGCGTTTGTTCATTTTACTGTATTTGCGAAAACAAATACCTGAAGTGAAAGTTCTGTCAGACCTTTCTGTACCTACAGACTATCTGTCTAATATATATTTCCTTTTCTGCCATGAAAAAGATTCCAACATCAAAACATTAGTTCACATCACATTTCCCCTCAGGGCGCCCACCTGTCATGTCCCTGTGGGCGCACCACACAGTTTGACTCATGCTGGTGAAAATAATTTGTGAAAGCAATACTCAACCCTATAATATCGTGGTGATATCAAGGTATTTGGTCAAAAATATTGATATATTTAATTTTTTTCTCCATATCACCCTGCCGTAGGTTGAAGTAAGGAGACATAAGGTAAAGGATCTCACTGCTTTGTCTTTGCTGTATTGTTAATAAAGCAATGGACCAACAGACAAAGGGACAGACAGACAGACAGACATACATACAGATAAATAAAAATAGACTGATATTAAGTTATATACATGTATTTGCTATATTGTCGATATTGTTTCATAAGCGTTTGGATGCTATGACTTATCTTAAAACATCAGGGAAGCTGCTGGACTCGGTACAAATACTCCTCAGGTGTGAACACCCCAGGTGCAGCTACACAACACATCAGTTTCACCACCAGTCCAAAGGTATTTGCTGCACGTGTGCTGTCGCTGAGCTGCACACAAACCTCAGAGTGAATCATATCTATTTATATGGCTCAATCTTTCATTTCCATAATGCTGGAGTGAACCACAGATCTCAACATGCACACTTGTTTGACTAAAAGGCCTCAGTCCTAACAGTATTTTTCCCTTTTATTCTATCTGTACGCCTGCTGCTAAGGTTTTCCTCTCATACTTGTGGTGCTTGTCAGTACATTTCCTTGGCTGTAATGCTGTGAGAATATTTAACCAGGCCTCGTCCCTTCACCTTCCTTCCTCATCTCCATGGTTTGACCCTGAAACCATCTCAATAAGCAACCCATGAGTGCGCTGGGTGTGTATCCATCAAGCAGCGAGCAGCCCAGAGGCAGCCATCCTTCAGCCTTTAAGTGGTATTGGAATAGTATTGAGATCTGTGTAATTGGATTAGACCAACCTTAGTCCCCTCTCTATTCCACCAGTTCCCTCTGTGAAATCATAACTTAAGAGCTCTGACAATGGTAGTTTTGCTGTGCGGCAGCTGATGGGAATGTAACATGATCTCTGTCTGCAGCTCCTGGCCTCATCTTCCCTCCCCGAGGCGGGAAAATCCCAGCAGCGGCCTGACTGACAGCTCGAGTCTGCCTGGTTTTGACTGACAGCGTACAGGATGCTGTGCCGCCTCAGATGGTTCTGCGGTGCCCAACTGATCTCAGGCCTCTGTGGCGATCATATGGAGCATCACAAAGAGGAGCACAGGAAGGGATGAGGGCTCAGATCAGTCTGGGAGGTCTATCGCACCTGTTTGGCTTTATACACATGACAGGTTACATGGAGGGCTGTGTTCTCTCTGGCTGCTCTGGGTTAAAAGGCCTGTCAGACAGACACTCTTGTATCATCGCTCAGGTGTGAGCCTGTTCCTCTGATAACACATACACAAAGGAAGACACAGTGACAGTACAAAGAGGCACATACAGGCTGGTGCATGTGATGTGCACACGTACACAAACACGTACAGAACAAATGCTACCTGTTCAGTATATGTAACCTATCAACTAATGATCTTAGATAATCAAGCTGGGACACATATACAGTATATCTCAGTGTGTGAATCATTACATTATTTCATACTGTGGTTAGACGGTATGATACCTGACTATGTTTGCAAGGATTAGTCAGGGTCTTGTACAGGAGATAGTTATTGATTATTAGATACTAATAATAGATGGATATTGTATCATTCATTTTCCATAGCTGCCTTATCCTATTAGGGGACGCGGGGGGGCTGGAGCCAATCCCAGCTGACATTAGGCGAGAGGCAGGGTACACCCTGGACAGGTTGCCAGACTATCACAGGGCTGACACATAGAGACAGACAACCATTCACACTCACACTCACACCTACGGACAATCTAGTCACCAGTTAACCTGCATGTCTTTGGACTGTGGGAGGAAGCTAGAGTACCCAGAGAAAACCCACACTGACACATGCAAACTTCCCCAACCCCAGAGTTTGAGCTTCCCAACCTGGGTTCAAAACCAGTTGCCCTGTTGCCGTGAGGCGACGATGCTAACCACAATGCTAACCACTGCACCTCCGTGCCACCCCGGTTTAAAATGCTTTATTTTACAGGTGAGCAATTTCCTAAGTAGTTTACTTGAAAAAAATTGCATTTCATAATTAGTAAATATCAATTAAACTTTAATCTCCATATAGATCGTTTCACTGGAATTACATTGCTAGGCAACAGCTCCATGTTTACTTCCTGTCAGCTGATGTCAATCACATATTCTACGTCTGAAATCCCATACTATGCACTACATACTGTACCCAATATGTCTACTATCATTCAACATACTTCAACTGTGTAAATTAATAGTAGTGTGTACCTTTTCCAACGCACTGAGCTGTAATAACCACGTCACTTCCTGGTTGGAAACACTTACCTATCGTAACCTGTTCCAACATCAACGCTACTGATCATTTTTGATTTTTCAAAGATTATTTTTTGGGGCTTTTTTGCCTTTAATGGACAGGACAGAGTGAAGATTGTGAAGTGGGGAGAGAGAGAGAGAGTGGGGGGACGACATACAGCAAAGGGTTGCAAGCCAGAGTCGAACTCGCGACCACTGCAGTGAGGCATCACCTCTATACATGGGGCGCCGGCACTATCCACTAAGCTACCAACGCCCCAGAGCTACTGATAATTTAAAAATAATTTTGAAACTATGTTATTCCTAGCAAAGTGAAGTCTTGCATTTCATGCTGGCATAGTATCCAGTATTTGCATATTGTAACATTTCACCGGAAATAATATGCAATTCACGTACTATTGTTCTCATACTAAGGTTTCGGACATACTAAAAACTCTACATACTGTTTTAGCCTAAAAAAAGAGCATGTTGGTGTGGAATTTTTGACACAGCAATATATTGCAAAAGATTCCAACAGGAATGGGGCCCATATAGAATTTTAAAACATGTTGAATTGTATCCTTGCTTATAGATAAATTTCACCTTGCCAAGTTCACATGTTCAGCTGACCTGTTACAGACTGACTAAAAGACTACGTAGATTATGCTAGCTATAAATTGGAATAATTTTTATAGAATGTAATTTCCCTGTTTTAAGTAATTCACAGCGTAGGCTAACTTCAGGAAACTTCTTGGATACCATCAGGATATTATCTGAAAATGATGGCTCAGTAAAAAAAAGTCCTCTCAAAGAAAAGTTTCTCAAGGATATGACTTGACAATCACTTAATTTCCTGCTCAAACGTGTCTCAAACAAAAGCTGTGTATAATGGAACCTGCACAGCATAGCAAACATCAACACAGAAAACTTGGGAACGTACAGTAACTCACTAAATTCAAAAACTGCCTGGCTGCGAAGTCAGCTCATCTATCCTCAAATAACAAAATGGGTCCAGGTGTCAGCTGCGACTCACAGGGCCACTGAAATAAGCTAAAATTTTAAACATCAGAGGAAGCTCCCCTGAATCATATTTCAACCTGCCTCGGCAAACAAAGAGATTTATATAAAGCGTCCAGCAGCAACATGGAAGCCTGTCAGCCTACCGGGGTTTGTGTTACATTTTAATTTTGGCACCAACCTGAGAATCAGATCATTGTTTGAGAAGACGGCTGGAGCCAGAGGCAAGAAAGAGAGAGCAGACAGGGACATGGAGTGGAGGAGATTAAGACAAGGGAAGGAAACGAATAAACATGGAGGCTTTTGACAAAAAAGTAAGTCAGCTTATGCGGATTCTATTTTTTGTTTGGGGAAAACATTTAGTACACCGCACTTTGAATTATACTTTAAAGACATTTAGATACCTATTTTGATAATGGTTAGATGAAAGTGAGTATCCATCTCTGTGTTAGTTCTGCCAAATGTGGATATTCTAGCTGAAATGTAGGACACAAAAAGACTGTGTGTTAATTAAGCTGACTTTTGCACGGCATAAACTGTATCTTGTTCATTGCAGTAATAACCCCTGCCATAGTGTGAGCCCAGGCAGGTAAACAAATAAACCTTCTGGATTTTTTTCCTCACTTCTCTCCAAAGAAGCAGAGCATTTAAATGATTAAAATGTGCTGCTAATTTAGGAATTAAGGCTAAAGCAACTAAATCCAGGGCGCTAAGAAATGCTTCCCTCCCCACTTTATATCAGTAACTGAGTATTTAGAGTCAATGTGTATTTTCTCATTAGTAATATAAACATGAATTACAACAAAATCACCCCAAGCAGTATTTAAATAGGTTGCAGAAGAATAATTTCTTCTTGCATGCGTACACACGACCGCACACACACACACACACACACACACATTTTGGGGTTTTTTTTTAAAATAATGTGTGGCAGGGAATATTTGGGACTAAATAACCATTACAGGGGGTAGAAACAGGCTGGAATATAAAACGCTGTCAATACTATGCTGAGCGGAGTTTGAGACCTTCTTATCTACAGACTGCATTAAGACATGGCTTTCACTTTTCTCCCCGTATGAATAATAAGTCCACATGAATTTATTCGCTTACGGTCCTGAATTTTTAGTTTTAGTGGGGGAAACAATTAATCCTAACCTGCCTAAATGAAACATATTAACTTGTTGCTTATTTTTTCTTAAGGTTTGTATTCTATAATGACATAATGACACCAGATTCTGTTGCATTGCTCGCTCCCTTTTGCAATTTTATCATCCCACTCTCTTTTCCTCTCCTCTCTGCTTTCTTCTTTTGATTTTTTCCCCCCGAACTCTTTCTCTCCCTCCAACTACCCATCCGCTCCCTCTCTCCTACCCTCCCGCTTGCTGCTCATTTTTAAATCTATGAATTTCTGAACATCATTTTCTTGATTTTTCCACGCCCCAGGGAGACATTCTCATTCCAGCCCTTCCCTTTTTTCACCTCATTTCCTCCCTCCTGAGTGAATCTCCCAGACAGGATGTGAGGTGACAGTGTGGCCCGTGGAGGTTAGGGTGGTGTGTGTGTGTGTTGAGGGAGGTGGAGAGGGTGAGGGCAGGGGTATGTACTGCCTCTCCCTCTTTCAAAAAACAGGGGTGGAGGGTCAGAGCCTGTCTAAATCCAATCCTACACATGACCACAGGAGACATACAGTAACGCCTTCTTTCCTTTTAGGATCCAAGCTGTAGAATTAACCGTGCCTTTGAGAGGCTTCTACTACTTTGCATGAATGTGCCCCATCCCGCAAGACCTCATGCTCTTAAAAGATATACACTTCTGCCCCTTTATAAGGCTTCAACTGTGTTAAAAACGGTCAATGTTTTCACCTTGAGTGACCATATCTGGGCAGAAACAGAGGGAGAGAAAGTGGACAGTTCTTCGGCCACAAATTAGGTGCCATGTGGATGAAATCTGAATCATACCTTGCACGTACTGAGCATACACTGATAAAACCAGTAGAGTGGGCTGGTGTAAAAAAATTTAAACCAGTTTAATATTAAGCCAAACACTGGACCACACCTGTCTATCAAATTATACCACTAGGTGTCGCTCTTCACTCAGCAGCCGCTCCTGAACGTCCAACTATCTCGTTGCATTGCATGACATCAGGGCTCTTAGCAAACACTAAATCCATTAAATCTGCACTTCTGTAACAACATGTAAACAAACCACGTCAATATCAGCTTTGCGCTTGAGATGATACTGGAGACGTTACCACCGAAAAGATGGGTGAGTACTTGCTATATTCCAACATTTCATCTTTTCAAACAGAAAACACACGATTTATATTATCACATTTACTAGAAATTAGCATGTAGCAAGTAGCCTAGCTTGTTATTAGAGATGGTCGATTACCTTAGCACCTTAGAGACTTTCAGCTGCCAGTTAACATCTTTCCAGCTAGCTGCTACATTTTTTCCTTAGTCATTAGTTCAAGGTCCACACAGTTTAATATATTAAGTGTCATAACTGCATTTGGCCGTGTCGTTGAGCTAGTTTACGTCTCTGTTAAGTAGCTGTCCATTATTCACTCACTCTACAGCAGGAAATGGGACTTCAAAATAAAAGCTTTGTGCTGGAAATTCCATGTACTTCAAAATGAAGTGTGTTTTTTACAATATTTTGTGGCACACTTGCAAGTCACTTGCGGTCCATTCAGAATGGACCCGCAACCCACTTTCAGACCATGACCCACCAGTTGGGAACCACTGGTGTAGATAATTCCTCATTTCAACCTCATGATTCCGCAGTTTCTCGTCCATTGCTGCACTTTCAAAGCAAGTCACAGAAATAAATAGAATCAGGGCGTCAGTCAAAAGTTCAGCTCAAAACAGCAGCCTGACATTGCTCATGGCCAGTTAAGACACCTCTTTCATCAGCTTCAAATCCAAAAATGTGCCATATTGGAGCAGTTTTAGCTCCCTTGAGAGACTAACTCTGCCATGTCTTGTTTCATCACCCCAGAAAACACTTAAACTTTCTAGTAAACAAACACAATTTGCGCCACTTGCCCTCGCTTCCACCTCTACTGAAATTTTATCTCCTTCATGTTGGCAGTGCTCAGCTTACAGCCTGTCAGACACTACTGGCTCCCTTTGTCCATTTATAAACATAATATTATGTTAATCACCTTGTCATATTTCTTATTATTAATATAATAAAGGTTGGCACTGTTCCGTTGGCACAGGTTGCTGATGTAGACTTTGTAATTTGCCAGAAGGATTCATAATAGCAAATGCCATTTCAGCCGGTTTGCATGAAGTCAAACTGGTTTAAGCTCGTACACCGTACCGGACCAGCAAAACCTGATCAACAGAACTCTACAAAGCAGTGATCAGTTGTGTACACCAAAGATTATGTACTGTTTGTGAAAGGGAAAATATGCATACCTAAATGCAGGTTAACGTTTGAATGATAGGTCTTAAAAGCACGACAGCCTCAACAATTTCAGTGTATGTGTGTGCGTGTAGCTCATGCAGGCTATGATAAGGATGATCACAGTGATTAAAAGGAATCAGTGTGTGTGGATGTGTGTGTGCAGCTGCGTGTGTATATGTGGGTGGAGATGATGAGAATCACCAAACTGATTAAAGGAGTGCCTTGCTGCCATTGTGGGGAAAAAACGAACAAATTCAGCTTTAAATAGCAATAAATACAAATTCTAATCAGGTAATTTGAGAATTATATGCTCTCAACATTTCCTGTTATTTTAAGTGTGAAGATAATTTGAACAAAACTGTGGCACAGACTATTAAACAGGGGACAACATTTTGATTTTAGAATCCGAATGTTCAGGATGAGCACAAATGCTCCGTTTCTTTATCTCGCCATTAAAAATTAAAAATTGATTGTGTATACTTTTCTCATTTCCCTCCTTGTCACTCAGCCTTCCTGCCTCTGTATCCCCCCTCTCTTCTCCTCTGAGGGGTTAGAGGTTCCCCACTGTGAGAGCGAAACAAATTTTTAACTAATCACAGGGCTGTCTGAGCAGAACGGTAGTAATAATTATACCCCAAAATGCAGGACATTGAAGTGATAACCTATGAAATAACCCTTCTTCTTATGCCACACACAACTATCCTTCAGAATATATGCCTCCAATATTGAACAAAGAAAAAAAAAAGCTCAAATCTCGTGCTGCGCAAATGTTAATCTCCATTTTTGTCAGTGACAAAATACAATCGGCCTGAAATTGGTTTCAAATATAAAGGATCTCCTTCCATCCCCAAAATGTGCATGCACATGGAAAATAATTTCACTATGTTCCAGTGTAAACTAAGATAGAATGCAGAGGAAGACTGGAGGACTCAAAAATAAAAACTATGAGATGATAGCCGATTCAGAGCGTGCAGATAATCAGACAAGCTCAATTATAGATGATGATACTGTTGACAAAAAAATGTTTCTGCAGTTTTTTTGGTGCTATTTTGATGATTTATGGTCTTACCCAAAACAGACAAATGTCTATTGAATGCAGAACTGTCCTAGCAAACATGTTTTGAGATTGCACTGATAAAACCAGAGCTCAGAGAATTTAGAGTAACTACAAGTAACTTTCATTTTGTGTTGATTTTCATAGTAGTAGTGTTTCCATGAGCACCACAGCCTCTTGCTGTAAAGATATTGATCTGGCTGGCGCATACACTTGTTTTGTAAGCAAATCAAAGAAAGATGAAATTTATTTTTAAAACTATTTTTCTTTTTTAAGCAGCTGTCTGAAGGATCCATAGTGATGAGGTAATGCATTTATTCAAGGCTGTGAGTAGTGAATGGGTGTATGATTTTGGACACAGCCTTTGTTTTAGCCACCAATGTGAATTTATATAATGATTTAAAACCAAGAGGCAACCTCCATGGCTGAAAAATGAAGCCAACGTGGACGAGCTAAAAGCTGCAGTTTCTTGATTGGCCACTTGAGGCTGGCTCCAGAGGCAGTCCTTATACATGTAGACCCCAGTGTTAAAAAAGCCCAATTTCACAGCAGACATAAGCATTTTGACAACCTGGTACAAAAATGGTTTTGGTCTCTATAGCTAATTTCAACAACTGTACAGGGGGTTCATTTTTATATAACTTATGCGTGAGGGCAGGGCCGCTTGAATGACATGCTCTCTGTGAGGCATCGCTACAGTCTATGAGTCAGATCCACCCCTTGCTTATCCACAGCCCTACCCACTCGTCTAAATTTGGTCCCAAAATATACATGATAAAATAAAACATTTAAAAAAAAAATTCTCCTCCTGCTTTCTTACAACTGTCTGTCATATTAGTCACTGCCAAACTTTGCCTTGGAAAATGTGAACAAAGGCTCGTCTAGTCTGCATGCTGTGAATCATTTCATCTGATTTTGCATGGAGTCGCAACCGGGGACAGGCATTAATAACTATAGAATCAGCCATCTGATGGTTTTGTTTGCTTATGCAGGTCATACAGAGGCATCAGTATTAAATTGAGACTGTTTCATAACCAGTTAAACACGTCTTGTAGCTGCTTTAATGACATATTGCTTTGTGTGCTTATATCTTATAGTGCATGTTTGTACACAGGTGCATCATCCTCTTACCTCCAGGGCTTTCCTCTTACTGTTGAGCAGCTTGGAGATGTCCCGTGCCACCCTCTCCACCAAGTCCTTGGGGTTGTTTCTCTTGATTTCAAACTGGCTCTTCTTCTCATTATAAATCTGCAGATGGAGAACACAGGGAATTAAAGGTCAGATAACCGGAGCCATCAGTTTAATTAAGAAGACCACCGAGGAGCTGTTTGATTATTCTCAAGGTAGCACACAAGATGGTAAACATTTACTGTAGAGCAGGCAGTATGCAGCCTGGCGTTATACCCATAAGCCTCAGCACTGTAGCAGAATTAAACACAGAACAGAGCCCTAATGGCAAAGCACTTAGCTAGCCAGCTGCAGTCTGGCAGTCAGGATCAAATTAAATAAACGCAAACTCCAGCAGATCCTCACTGCTGGGTGAACACCTTGTATCTCCACAATCTTAACTCCTTTGGAACGTACACAAGCAGCCTTATTTACAGCTTGGTGACAACACATTTGTGATTTAATCCAACAGATTACTGAGGGCTATCCTACACCAAACAGGCCGGAGAATATTTGCAGCCTGTGAAGGACCATAATCCCTTTAGTTAAAGTGCAAGGGGGAATTACGACATTTTCACTCAGAAACAGCAATATATCAAGCGCTCTTACTGGGGCGTTACCAGGATGAAATCAGGTGAGACCTATTAAACAGACACAGACTTTGCAAAAAACAAGTACAAGAAATGGTTCTCAGATGCCACAAGGGACTGGGATGTTAGAAATGGAAAGTAGGGGCATCCAGAGGCAGAACGACAGATGCTTGGACCGCTGACAGAGGAAGGTACTTGGGAGATTAGTCTGCTCCCCCTGGAAGAATTGTGAAGGCTGACTCAGCGGCCCGAGCTCTATAGGATCTGTAGTCTACAACAGAGCACCACCCGAGGGATTACCACTTATCCTGCTGCCCTAAGACACCGCAAGACCCACATTCACACCATAAAACCATTTTGTATAGGTCTTCTGAGGAAAACCCAGGAAAAGCCTGTTATTGTTGAATATTTTTAAAGCAATTAGGGTCTTTTTTAAATCTTAAATATGAGGCTTAAATGCTGCATGTACTCAGGTTGTGTGTGTCTGGTTAACTGCCCTTAGTTTGAGGTACTATAAACTCACTTCCTCAATCATTCACTCAAGTAATTACACACTTTAGGCCCTTTGTACATGATGATATGACGCAATGCACTTCACATAGAATAATTACAATTGAATAAAAAGGTGTATGTTAACCTTCAGTTTAAGTCTGAGGAGCAAAAGGGAACGTGAAACGTCAGCAGCTAAAGGAAGCAACTAAAGACCTTATACAGTACTTGTTAAGGGTGTAGCTAAGGTTTGGGTGGATCTTGGACCTCCTAATTAACACCAACTGAAGATGTTATCATTGAATTTTTCTACTTATCTATACTGCAAAATGTATTTTCATGTTTAAACAGTGAGAGGGGAGGAGCTTTGCAAAAAAAAGTGAGTGAGCCGACACTGGTGCTGCAGGTACAGGCGCTGGTGGTAAATCTGCAAACTATACAGTTAATATAGTTGATATAGCTCATTCCGAACTTCGGGGTTCACGTTGGTGTTTTCTCAGCAAGACCTAAGACTGTCGCTTCCATCAACAGCAGTCTGTTAATGTGCATGTTGGTTTTTCTGTGTATATCTGACAATCAAACATAATGACCTTTATTATGCCTCTCAGGTGGCCAAATGGTTTTTGCTACATTCCTTATGTAAGGCTCAAAACTTGTATTAAAATCTATTTATTTACCCTTAATTAAATCACCAAAGCTCTTTTCAGGCCTGAGTAATGTTGTATGCAAAACATACAGTAGATTATAGTCACAGACTTAGTTAATGAAGCAGTCCTGTCAAACATTATCTGGCAAAACACAGATGTAAAGCTGTGTATCATCTGCACGGCAATAAATACTAATATTATGCTTACTGATGAGGCAAACTGAGCCTTACAGCATGCCACACAGAAAATAACTTTGTAATGAGAAATCACACAGAGAGAACTGATACAATCACAATGCATGAGCAAGACTGTAACACATCTACAGGGAAAAGGTGAAATGGTCAGCCACACAATGTATAAACAGTTCTTTATTCTTAAATGTAAAATTTAACAACCAAAATCAAAATACATATTTTACCTTTCACCTGTAGTGCTTTTAATCATTCTAGATTATTTTGGTGTGAGTTGCTGAGTGTTGGAGATATTGGCCGTAGAGATGTCTGCCTTCTCTCTAATATAATGGAACTACAGTAGATGACCAGTAACTCGAAAGCTGGCCCAACCCTTACCTATGGTCATGAGCTATGGGTTATGACCTAAAGACTGGGATTGTCTTTTTAGACGGGCATTTTTCCGGCGTCTTTTTAGATGCACATTTTTGTAGATGCTTCTTTTTAGACGCTTCTTTTTAGACGCGCGTAGACACTGAAAAGTTAAAATATTTTCAACTTTTTGAGCATCAGACGCCAGTAGCGCCATTCGTCATTGTCGTCATTGGCCCAGGCAGCCAATCTAATCCTCCTTCCTGTTTTGTTGTGGCAGTTACGGCAGTTTGGTCAGTTCCAGCAGTTTTACGGCAGTTACGAGCGACAGACAACACAACACAATGCAATCCGAAGACGAGAAATTTATCCTGACAATATTTGATTTTTAAGAATTATACAACACACGCACACCTCAGTACTCGAACAAACACAGGAGGAGACACGCATGGAGCTGTGCGAGCAGCGCAACGAATTTGTCTGGTGAATACAATGTAATTGACGACGACGATATTGTCGTAGCAGCTAGTTAACTTTCAGACAGTGGGATATGTGAGAGGGCTGGTGACCTTATTTCATAGTTCACAGTTTTTGTGCTGTATTTTTATGTATGAAAAGTGCTATATAAACAAAGTTGGATTTGATTTGATAGCTTGTGATAGTTTCATGTAAGCTAGTACTGTCTCTACTGTCTTTGAGGGAAACACTATATTCAAGGGGAGACACAGGGAGATGACAGGAGGTGTGTGTGTGTGTGTGTGTGTGTTGCGCACGCACTCCCGCTCCACAGGCGCTCCTTGCTGGGTTTTTTTGTGTAGCGCGCATTGAATAAGCGCTTCCAGCGTTTCAAGCGTCTTTGAAGCGTCCGCGTCTCTAGCGTCTCATTTCTGTGTGATCACCCCCATAGGGTGAGGAGCTCATACATCTGGAGGGAGCTCAGAGTAGAGCCGCTGCTCCTTCGCATCGAAAGGGGTCAGTTGAGGTGGTAAGGGCATCAAATCAGGATGCCTCCTGGGAACCTCCCACTGGAGATGTTCCAGGCAGACCCAGAACACGCGGGATTACATATCTCGTCTGGCCTGGGAACGCCTTGGTGTCCTCCAGGAGGAGCTGGAAAGCGTTGCTGGGGAGAGGGACGTCTGGGGTGCTTTGCGCGGCCTAATGCCCCCGCGACCCGGCTTTGGATAAGCGGTTGAAAATGGATGGATGGATGGATGGATGGATGGATGGATGGATGGATGGATGGATAGATGGATAGAGTAGATGGCACTCAGCTTGTGGTGCTCAAAGAACCAAAAAAATACATCTGAAAAACTCAACAGCAATGTCTCTTCCCAGAAATGACCCGGTTACTCAAGATAATCCACAGACCTTGTTGGGAGCAGTTTCATGTTGGAACTATTTTCTTAATTGCAAAGTACACCTGTACAACTGTATCACTGCACAGAAGGAATTGTGCATTGCCAGCTTTATTGCTAGCTCACCTAGCACCACTGAGGACACCATTAATGTTTTCAACTCACATTGTCACATGCACCAGCCTCTCATCCATGAGTACATGCACACTCCCATGTGTGCAGTAATAAGGTTGAGGTGTTGTTGGATAGAAAGAAAATAGTTCCTACACGAAGCTGTGCACTACAAGGTTTGTGGATTATCTTAAGAACCGGGTCATGATGTCTGTTGAGTTTATCAAATTATATCTCCAACTCACACCAAAAGAATCTAGACTGACAAACAGGTAAAATGAAAATTTGGGGGTGACCTGTTCCTTTAATCTTTTCATTAGCGTGCATGACATGCCAACTAGATTGGAAACTTCTGAAATATGCTGTTTTTGCTTAAGAGGCAGATGATAATTTCGTTTGTGCCAAATTGTCTAATTTTGCTAGTTAGTTTTCATTTGCTCAACTAGATAACCATTTCTCCTGAAGCGCATCTGTGACTTTTATTCCAGTTAAAAAGATCACTACTGGCATATGAGGACAGAGTTTGAAGTGAGATTAAACAAAGACAGCTATTAATTGTTGTTTTTATGGGTCTTGCGTGAGCGTAATTACCAGAAAAGACAAATTCTATCTGTGACACAATGATTTCTTATGTGCCATTAAACAACCAGTTAAGCTGGGGACACCCTATACTTATCTTTGATTTTCAGTCACTGAATGAGACACAGGCTACACATTTTGACAACAAAGTGCAAGTAATTATTATGCACTGGAAAAAAGAAAATGGTAGAGGTAAAAATAAACAAAAAAAATATCTGAAAAAAGGCTGAGTGTGGCCTGTGCATCTTGCAAAACAAACTGGAGGTGAGTATTTGCTGCCCTGCAGCCTGCAGGACCTGTGTTATTTTTGAACAGACCCAACTGATCAGTCACAGGTTGTATCAGGGTTCCCACACATTTTCATGGTCTAAATTTCAACACTTCTCACAACGTAATATGGAGAAAGGTTCATAGCATGTAGCTCCATTTAAAAGCAATTTATTAGCACATCCGCAAGTGACGTTTCAAGCTCCAAATGTCACATTTAAACATAATTACAGCCAGCTGGCATATATGGAGGGAGAGACGGAACGTGGGGAGAAAATAAAGACGTGCATATGATAGTTTAAAAACATACACTAAGTCAGATATAAAAGCTACTTTATGTCAACATCTAGCCTTGAAAAAATAAATTAACTGATATGTTACATTACATGGAAGGCTATCCATTGAAGATAACTGTAACAGTAAGTAGGGGTGTAACGATCCATCGATATATCTATTAAATGATCAACGATCCAAAATCATTGATGCAAAGTGTAAAAAAACATCGATCCATATCATCATTTTAGGATACCCTTCAGTTTTAAAAATTCTGTGCCACCATCAAACAGCAGCAGGCAGATGGCCAGCAGCTAAGAGAAAGACGATGAGGATAACGTTATTTACTCAGCAATAAACCAGCAGTGTGGAAATATTTTGGATTTCGGAGAAAATACAGGTCAACAGACAGAGTACATGCCGTACCTAAACAATGCTGTTACGAGGTAAAACACCATGTTACATTACTTGCCTGGACGGCCATCTCACTCTGCTAACTAACTACAGCAGTCAGTTTAAAGTGAATTTTAGTGCACCTAAGCGGTTAGAATTATTTACACTATTTATGTGTTGTTTTTGACTTTTATGGCCAAAAGCATGAAAGAAAGTTGTGGCAGCTTCTTCTGAAACCAACTGGGTTAAATAGGCAGATAATATAGTTTCATAATGATCGCAAGCCCCTCAATCGCATCAAACTGAAATCGTATCGTGGCAGACTTTGTAGTATCAGTAAATATCGTAATGTTGTCTAAAGAATCGATATAATATCATAGCGTGATGAATCTGGTGATTTATACCCCTAACAACAAGGTTTCATTAGACACAAACAAATTCCTTGCCTTTCAAAAACTTTAACGGATTTTTACTAATTCAGTGATTTTTCCAGGCCTGGAAAACAAGAAATTCCATGATTTTTTCCAGGTTTCTCATGAAACCTCATGTGTAAACCCTGTTGTATTTATCATGTGATGAATCAATTAAACAAGGCTACTGTGGTTTGTCAGTGACTATCCAAGACGTTCTGGAGTCGATCCCCACACTCTTCAGCGACTACATCAACTAGATCAAACATGACTAAAATGGCTAAATGTTTATAAACCAAACGTAGCTGCCAAAGTGAGGATCTCTTGCTCTGTCTGGTATGAAATATTATGTCTGTGGGATTGATGTGTTGATGTGCAGCAATTAGGAAAAGAAAACACTGGCGTCCATACGATCTGTCTCTGTCGAGCTGAAGGCTGGGCAGGCAGCCAGAGGCAGTTTCCCTCCACTGGCCCACTGAGCAGGCAAACCTGGCCCCAGAAGCTCTCAGACCATGCCAACCGAGCACTCTGACGAGATTGCCTGGTGTCTTATTTTGGCCGCCCTCTGAGGGATAAGGGATCCTGCTTAGTTTCAAACAACACTTTAAACTACTTCTCAAAGTGAATTGTGAAGGTGAAATCTGCATACTCCATCATGATGCGGCAAAAAAAAAAAAAAAAAAAAAAAAAAAAAACATTTTAAATATGTTTTGATGAGTAAAACAGGTGGTTCAATTCTTTTAGTTTTGTTTATTTCGGTTACTCATCCTGAAAAAGTCATTAGTCTGCAATTCAACAGTCCAAACACGCACAGATGCACACACACAAGCACACACACACACACACACACACACACACACACACAAAGGAATCAGTTATTACCCCTCTGTTCTGAATGAGGCAGCCCTCAGACCTGAGACCAATAATCACACATGAACATACCCACACATTTGCACACGCACACACACAGATACACACACCATTTCAGAGGGCTTTTTCTCAAGGTGGAAGAAGCCATTAATGGAATCTTATTAAACCATAAAACAAGAGCGAAGTTTTCTCCGCTCCATTGACAGACTACAAACCCCTGACTTTTTTTAAGCAATGCATTTTTCAAGTCGATTTAAAAAACCATGTCAAATTTGTTTTTAAATCAATATTCATTCCCTTAATGTGTGGTAGTGCTCTCTGGATCTGCCTCTCTCCGGAAGATTCATGGCTGTCTCCGGGACATTACAGGCAGAGCATTCACTACTCTGAGCTTAGAAACAAAACACAAAGACAGAGATCAATAAGACTCATATTGCTTCATGCAGGGATTCCAAAATATTTTTCATTTGTTATAACACAAAGTAAGGTCCGTGTTTTATTTCTGTGAATCCTTTTCAAGAAAAAAAAAATGGAGCTCAGGGAATTTTCTAAAGAGAAAAAACTTTCTAATGCAACTTCCATTACTTGTCCTGCATTCTCCCTCTATATTTAGGGATTTAGAATGATTCTAATGTACTGTATAATTGTGCAGTCTCTGCCACTACAATCATCAAACAGCCTCATTGGAAAATGCACTGCTTAATTACCTCCTCAAAGCACAGAGCCAGCAAACCATTGACAAATTAAGTCAACCACTGTCACTGTGGTCCAAAATGCATGGAAATAAGCTGCTGCAACACACACGCTCGCTTGGTAAATGCACACTAGAACTCAAATAAAAGCAGAGCCACTATTAAACTGATTAATACAATATTAACAGTGGGTCCAGAAATACAAATACTACACAGTAGAAGGGACGGCAGTAGCTCAGTCCATAGGGACTTGAAACCAGAGGGTCGTTGGTTCAAGTCCCCGTCCAGGCAAATATGGAGTATGGACTGGTAGCGAGAGGGATGCCAGTTCAACTCCTCTGCACTGCTGAGGTGCTCTTGAGCAAGGCACTGAACTCCCAACTGCTCAGGGCACTTATCTATGGGCAGCCCCCTCGCTCTGACATCTCTTCATTTAATGCATGTATAGGTCCTGTTTGTGCATGTGTGTGTATTTCGGGCCTTTGTGTATATGACAACAGAGTGAAACAAATCTGAATTTCCCCTAGGGATTAATAAAGTATATCTATATTCTTCTTCATTAAAGCTTATTCCCCATTGACATGTATGGATTCCAGGCATGGGATGACATGAAAATTTCATGTCATGATGATCCTGCCTAATAAAGTCGGTCCCTCCATGATACTACAGGCTGTTTTTGTGATTGTTGCGCTTTGAAATGTCTGATTTCACTGCAGCTTTTCTAAAAAAGTAGTGATGCATATAGTGATAGTTTTTTTTCTATCATGATTAAGAATTTAAAAAAAGTTTTATTTTTTAAAAACAATGACAATTGGCCTACTTAGAAGGCATATTATGATATGATGCATTTTCAGAGCCAATACTGACTTAAAATAATACAAATATACATATATATTCTTTTAATCTTTGCTGGTCCAAATGTTTCCTTTTTATATATGTCACAGTCAGTCAGGAAGATTTAGAAGGCAACAGTGAAGTCTATGAGGATGGAACAGGCCTACCTGATTGTAAAGACAGTGACTGACAGAAAGAACAGGCTACATTACAGATGAGACAGACATCTCAGTAATGTTATTATCAGATGAGAGAAAGACCATCATGCGCCTTGCAGCTTCACTGTCAGGTAAGGAGGAGCCCTGTTCGCCTCCGACAGCTTGACAATGGTTGTGACACTTTATAGTTTGTGAAGGAAAAAAAAGCTCAAACAGTTACTCAGTACAATAATATGTGTACATTGTTATAAGGAGGTCTGTGAAATTTTGTTGTGTGTTTGAAATGATAAGTGTGCTCACTATGAAAGATGTTAAAATTCACCTGCTCTGCGCTACAAAAAAAGGGGCTCACGTGTTTGTGTTACGGTGCTGCTCACACCGACACCGAAATGGCTCGACTCATTGAACCCGTTAATAAACATTGGGTAATGTTAGCCGTGTGATGCTAACAGTTAGCCCTGTCATTGTGTGTGACTCTGTCCCAGGCGCAGCAGTAGCCTCAAGATAAACAGAGAGAGAGTGGGTAGGGGAAGGGGCTGAAATGAGACTGTACGTGTTTTAAATTTGCAGTAAAGTCATCAGAATATGCTTAAGACTCTTAAAATGGTACTGAAATATAACAGAATCAATGTACCTTACATGTGTAAAGAAACAAATATTTTCCTTGTATTACAGATATGACACACATCTTTTTGTGCTTACCGTATTTCTTGGTGAAAAACATCCAAACAATCTTAGAAAAAACAGGCTTTTCTACAATTTAAAATGGCATCATAGCTTTCAATATTAAAAAAATGCTAATTCTTGATGAATATGTTTTGCATGTTTAGAGGTTAGTGTGAATGCTGCTGGACATGATATTCACAATTATCCCAATAATGGAAATTTACCATGATTAAGTTATTGTGAGTGTTTTTTTAATCGCAATTTGCAACAACATCAGATATTGTGCCGTTCCTAATGGATTCTGTTACACATAATCTTCACTGTTGTTTGCCAGAGGACATAAAACAAAACAAGACAGGGCTGGATAATAACTCAATATTACCATGTATTATCTCTCCATATAACTGTGTGTCATGATGATGAATGACAAGTTCAAAATCTGTCACAGCATATTATCTTGAATATTTGAAAAAGTTCAGATTTTGTTGCACAAACAAATAACTTCACTCAAACATGTTTTTAAATAGTTTACAAAATATTATGACACACTGATTAAGATTTCAAGCTTTGATAGTTATTGCGATAATTTCGCCCACCACTAAATTTACATTGGTCGAACAGATGACAGATCCGTATCATGTACCTGAGCTGGCACATGCTCCCTAAGTGTAAATGGGCACGACAGCAGTGTACTGTATCCACCCACACAGTCTGTCCCCATCTCCAGTGACCTATGTCTATTGTATATCCTGTACTGCCACATAAACAGCACTGGTATCAGTTTCTCTGCCACTTTGTGTGTGATGCACTATGTATTCTGTCTAAGGGAAGCCTGTTTGATTTTTTTTATCACTCTACATGGACTAATAAAAATACTAAGAGAGACAAATAAAGATGGATAGCACTGTAGGGCGCTCATCTCTCTGACAGGTTGGCCATTACAAGCTCCTGTAACGGGCAGATGAGGTCCCTGTCCATTCTGGGAGAAGATTGAGCTGTGCTGTCAACCAGACAGAGCTCCAGTCCAGAAAGTAGCAGGCGGCCAATGAGCATTAAGGTTGGAGGAGCACTGGGTGCAGACCGACAGCACATGGTAATGCTGGCCACGATAGGCCTGAGGAGCTTTAAATCCCCTTTAGCTAGAGGTTGGAGATGAGTGACCATCATCGCTGAGGGGCCATAAGCACATCAGCCTGCCTGAAATTATATTTGAGGGCTTTAGAGCTTGACTCACTCACAGGTAATGGGGCCGCCATGGGAGAAAAACCAAGCACTGTAGCAGGAAACTTTGCTGATAATCATATGCAGTGTTTGAGCTGAGGAAAACCACTTGTAGGTGCTTGTATGAAAAACAAACAGCAGTAAAAATAAAAAAAAAACAAGAGAAACAAATAAATACATATATATCTGTGTAGAAGCATATTTGGTATGATTGTTTATATAATCAGTATAAGTTGTTTGGTACAGCACTACAACAGTAGCCTACAGCAAACCTACTACTCAACAACATCTATGTATCACTGTAGATAAGTACTGTACATCAAAACTGTACTTATGTCAGTAGTTCAAGGGCAGCTCCATTATTTTTGTTCCGAGATTTTTATATAATTCTGCAGCTTTGTGTTCCTGAGTATTTAATTCCAAAAATTCAAATGTTGGTCAGATTATGTGTGTTTCAGCCTCATAATGCTAGTTCCAAAGCCCTTCTGAAAACTCCCATGTGACATGACAAAGACTTCTGCACAATGTCATTGCTGTAGACGCCACGTTAGTTTAGTTTGGAAAGTCGCATATTAACAAACAGACTAAATCCTTGGTTTTCAAGACGGGGTCCAGGACCTATAGGGGGCCCTCAGAGCTAGTTATTTTTAACCAAGATTTAAAATATGTCTGAAAATTCTATGCATTAACATGAATCCAAAATATTATTAGAAAAGACAAATTGGTTAATTCTTAATTTACAGTTCACAACACTGAGGATAGGCTGTTACCCATGAATCCTTGCACAATCATGTTAGCTAGCTAACGCTAATCAAAGTGCAGCACCTGTCCATTACAGCAAGGCGATCGGTTCGTATGTTACGTAATGTTGAAACATGTTGGCCAGTTAGCTGTATTATTATTTCAAGTTTTCAACATTCTTGTGAGTCACAATGGATAATCTTGTAACTTTTTGAGCAAGAGACTCAAAAAATACCGTCCACCTCAGAAACAAACATGACGTTTATATGAATCGGCCAATAATGCTTATTTTAATAACTTCGTATTATATGCACCATTAAAAGCTATGTTAATACATAGTGCCTTTGGCCGCCCCACACGTTATTGTAGACCCAGTTTCATTTGCAACTCAATTTTTTACAATTATATAGTAACGTAGCATTTCTCAACGTGGGCAGTACCGTGTTCAGGGTACGTCAGGGGGCGCTGGAGGCAATATTTTTGAGCGGGGGCGTTGAGATGTTTGTGGGTGTCTGTTCTTTAATAGCAGTTTAGTCCTACGTGCATATTTTCACAACTTTATTATTAGACCTGTGTTTATCACCATTAAAAAGCTTACACCCTAATATGTCATGCAGCCACCTGTTCACACCAGGAACACATTCCTCTGTGCCCATCAGCCAACGATCTGCTCCTCTGCTCTTATCTAATCTCACGTGGAGCTCTGTCTGCTTGTGTGTGTCTGTGTGTGTTTGCTCGTGTCTCTTGCTCTCTGTTTAGACACAGCTGACAGATATGTTGAAGCATGGAATGCATATTTTATCATTTGTCATAAAAAGATCATTAATCTCATATCTAACATATCTTTAATATCCTTCATAACGGATTATCAGTGTGTCTTCCTGCCAGATTCACTCGTGGCTCGCGGAAAAAGTAGTCCAGACGCTGAAACTCTTACTGCAGATCGTGAGCTGACTGTGGAACATGGGGTCGCAGTGCGTCCAGTGTGACAGCCCTGTTGCTCAACATGGATGCTGAAAGGATGCAGGCAGCGCTCTACAAAAAATCTGAGCACTTCACTGCGCCTCCAGTAAGATAAGATCTAGTTTTGATTTTCCACCTCCAACAAAGAGCAGTGCACAGAGGCTTCCCCAAACTTTGTCTCATCCAGAGTCCCAAACAGGGCTCTGGGCTCTGTGTACCAAAACGTAGGACATGAAGTGTTTGAAGCCCACTGACCCTTTCAGATAGCCTACGTATCTTTCTGCTTTTTAACTTCCTATTTGGCACTAACATCAAATTACTACTTTTGTGATCAATAATGAGACCTAATTTAAATTTGAATGTAAAATTTCCAACCATTGCATTTTTTATTACTCATAAATCTGGCTCTCTGGGACACTAATCATAATCATATTCCAAATGTCCAGTTAAATCAAATCTGTTGTTTGGCATTTAATGACGTGCTTTTTTTAATGATATAATACAGAATAATAATCAACATTACATTTTGGTGCTGGCCCAAATCAGGTTGATCTCTGTTTTAGCTAAGGGGTCCCTGCCTGAAAAACGTTGACGATCCCTGAACTGTATGATTGAGTTGGTACACCAGTAACTGCCAGTGTAGCATGTGAGATAGAATTACTGTTTCAGTTTATGGAGTCTGGGGGCTTTAAAGAAACCATAGATAACTGCTTCAGTTCCCTGCTGGAAAAGGCTGATGGTCTGGTGTCAAGGTAAAGCCATAAAATAGTCCTTATACAGCACACACAAACCAATGTTGTTGTTTTTTTAAATGGTTAAAATACCTTTTGCTGCTGCTCCCGTCCCAAGGCAACAAACTCCTTTGACAGAAATGACAGAATTTCACTTTACAGAACACAACAAGTTGCTACTTACCACTGCTGCTGCTCTGTTAGCTAGTTGAGTTATTGTGCGCCTAGTCTGAGTGGGCGGAAGTTCGCTGCAGAGATCAGCCTCTCATTGGGCGGAACGAGCCACCCGCTGAAGTCCCGCCCTACCACCTCCGGTTGTGTAGCAGTTTTCAACCGCTTTCAACGCGTCCTTTACTAACTTTTGCAGTGTTTGATCTTGCGGGGATGTAGCCATTTTTCTGCCATGGTTCGCGTCCTGTAGGCGATATTTTTGTGGGCGTGTTACACCAAAACCTGTTTCCCCCCAGCAATATTTTTGCAAGCGCACCGTTGCTGTGGCACATCCCAGAACGATTGTGATTGGTTGAAAGAAGTACAAGCAGCCGGGGCGTTTTTTTCTCCAATCTCAACTCAAAGTGAGAGTCGGCCCAGCCAGACCTTTCTTTTCTTGAGAAAGGTCTGGTGAGCAAGACTATTGTGCGCCTTACAGAACAGAACTAAGGTGGTATCGACGGCAGTGGGCTACATTATTTAGCTTCTGTGCCACGGTACTCTTGTCTGCTTCTCCACATTGGGAGTGTACCGACTGCCATCTACCTGTAGGTGATGCACTGTGGATCTGTTGATAGGTTTATACGGCATGAACGCAGTATTAATTTCAATATTTTTAATAGAGGTATAGAATCTTGGCTAAAGGAGAAACAACATTGTTTTGTACTTTGTGTGGATGTATTTCATTGTACAAATATGGGGATGAAATCTACTTTGACTTGTGGACGTATCTTTGATGAAGTATTTGTGGTATCTGTGGATGTATTTTGAGAACGAATTTACTGATGTTTTTAATTCTGTGTATGTGCTTGTGGATGCATTCTCTTTTCTTTTAAATACTCTAATTTTCTTTTTTTTGCCTCCTATGGACAGGTGTTGCAAATTAGTGTTTCGCTACACACACTAAACACAGGGAATCTGGTTCTTGTGCATAAATGTTCATTTCTAATGCTATTGTGATGTTGATAACAAATATTAACTATAAACTATTATATTGAATCTCAATGTGTATTCAGGTGCTCACTCTCCATGCTTACACCGTCAGCAAATAGCATGTGTTGGGGCGGGGTTGCTGAAAAACACAAAAAAGAATGTAGATGGACCCACCCTTTAAGTAAATGTTGCTCTCCATCTCTACATATAGCACTGCCTTCACAGTGTACATCCCCACAATAGAGCAAACAGTGTACATCCCCACAATAGAGCAAACAATAGCTATTCTAAAAGGAACAAATACCCACCAATGTGTTCATTTATTTACTTGAAGGCATGTTGATGATTGATTTTTTCCAACTAAAAGATTATGGGCACGGTTAAGTCCTATTTACAGTATACAGACATGTCAGTTCTAAGCAGCATTTTACGATATGAAAAAAAAAAAAAAACATTCTCAAAACAGGAAAACAAAGAATAAATGGACGTGACTGTTTTGTGGTGCCCATCCTTTTTGTAAAGAGGAATGATAATTCCTGGATTGGAAAGGCTGCGGAGCAAATTAGCAGTGTTAATCAGTTATGCTGTTGGCTCGAGGCTGTGACGCCTGGACAGCTTTCTCTGTAGGCCTGTCATTCTCACAGGAAAAGAGGAGAGGTGGCTCCGCAGAATGCCACTGACGGCCAATCGAACCTTCTGCTGCTAACGCTCACACAGGATACAACAGAAGTAACTATGCCAATCGCCACCAATATGCTTTATCTGGCAGTCAGAACCGTCAAGCACACGCTGAAAATTCACACGCACACACAAAGTGACACATGCAAATGCACACGTGCGCAAACTCACATTCACGCCCTCTGTGCAGCTCATACATGTCACACATACTCAGATCCTCATCATTAGCCATGATGACTGCTTCTAGTGTGCCAAGCTCTGAGTGTCACTGTAAACACACAGATGGGGAGACAGAGGGTGGCGAGACTCCAGAAAATTACTGTTAAAAAGTGGTATGCAGATTCAGCTGGCTCACGAGACTCATCAAATGAGTCCACTGTTTTGTAAGTCAATCGCCACACTCCTCAACTTCAGTGGCAATGCAAAAAAAAACAAAAAACTTGTTGATGCTGCATAAAATTTCAAACCCAACTCATGTTATCTTCCAAACCTTGAATTTTTCAAATGTTCCAATTGTCATTAACGCAGCAGAGGAAAGTCAAAACAGTAAAAATGGTAACAAATGAAAAAGATTTCTGTCTGCTCCTGCCACTTTGTATAAAGACTTATTTGTTGACTTTTTCACTATGTTGGCTGGTAGTACTGATGTTCTTTGGTAGTGTTGATGTTATTGTCCCTTCGTCTGTGTCTAAGAGAGAGGACTGCTTATCTCTCTGTGAAGTCAGCCACAATAGGCCGCGTCTGGCTGCTGCAGCGCGGAGGTTGACAGAGACAGATGCCACATCATTAAGGAATATTAGTGGGCTCTGCCGAGCAGACCCAGCTTCAGCGGGCCCCAGGAAGAGTTCAATAAGAGAGAACACATAGGGAGCAGCAGCCCCTTAGAGGAGCTCGATAAGACACAACACACCAGCAGCCTCTCATAGTTCAATAGGACTGGAAGCCTCCAGAGGAGTCCAGTCAGACGCAGAAAATCCAGAAACATTGACTGCTATTGTGAAGCTAGTGTCTCAGAGAGGTTTTCTGTCCCAGTGAGACAGAGGAGAAAAAAAGACAGATCGAGTGTGTCAGCAATGAACAACATGTATACAGCTAATCTGCCACCTGCTTTGATGGCACAGACTTCCTCTGACTGTCTACCAGGGCTTGGCACTACATCATGCCAACAGAAAAAAAAAAAAAAATAAGTCCACCATGTGATATCTATGTGATGTGTAATTCTATAGCAGCCAAAAACAAGAATTTTAAAGCCTGATTTGCATTTTGCTTTTACAAGATTTCCTTTGAATTACTGGATTTCTACTCAGTGAATGCAACAGCACATTGGCCGCTCGGATGTCCAACCATAGCGAGCAACCGTAACTAGGCAAGTCTGTCAAGCTTTGGATTTCTGCACACGCCTGAAGCACGGGGCTCTGCATTAAACATGTTTTTGGTGGATGGTGTCTTTTGTTTTTCTTTTGAAGTGCGAGGAATGGATTAAACAGTGTATTTATGTTCTCTAACATGAGCTGCAAACATTATCTTCTTCAGCAAACTAGTTTACTTGGGGTCATCCCTATGTTTCCCGGGTTCTATGTTCCCTGCTTACCACCCAAAAAGGTTCTATGTTTCCCGGGTTCTATGTTCCCCGCTCAACCAAAAAGGGTTCTATGTTTCCCGCTTGGTTGAGCGGGGTCATAGAACCTTTTTTGTGTAAGCAGGGAACACAGAACCTTTTTTGCAGGGTTAAGTGGGGAACATAGAGCCTGGGAAACACAGATACGCTCCCGTTTACTTCCTTCAGCAGTAACCTAGCATTATTTCCAAAGCTTAGAAGCACATCACAAACAAATTAGGTGACATTAGTTTGTGAGTTAAAAAGCACTGTTCACAACTAGAATCCACTGTGTAGTATTTCCTGACTGTGTGATAGCACAATCTGAATCTTGGATGCTATCAGAGTTAGGCTAATGTTAGCAGCTCTGTCCTGCTCTTTACTGGATTTGAGGAAATTTATACTCCAGCAACCACAGCCAATGTTACCAGAGATAGTATGACCTCATCCCTTATCCTAAAAGCCTTTTTTTTTTGCTTTTGAACTAGGTCTACACTTTAATACAAGAACAATGCTGTTTTCTATTTTTTGTCTTCTAAGTGGATCAATAACTGGTGAGGATGCTAGCTTTTCTGTGGTACATGTGGCTTTGGCCTCTGTCTTTTACTGCAAAATTATGTAGACTGTGTGCAGGGCCAGAAAGGAAAGCTTGACAAGAAGCAGTAACTATGGGGTGTGGAGCTTAATGAACACTTAATTGAAACTCCCATGCAACCATGCCAGCTAGACCAACTAGAACATCCTGTTAAATGGGCTGTTTATAGGCTGAAAAATATTGAACGCCTTGCGGGTTCAGTTTGCATTTATTGAGAGTTGATAAAAGATGTGTAAATAATCTAAGGCCCCTCCTATTCCTTTTTATTTACTCCTTGTCCTTCTTGTTGACTGCCATCTTGTCCCTTGGAAGAGCCCTGCAAGAACATTGTGAATATTCTGTTCTCTGCTCTGGTGATTTCTCTTGCATGGGCTACAGGCATGCAGTTTCTTAGGACACTCGCGATTTGGTCACGACTTAGGTTTCACACCATAAATCAATCAAACAAGTCATCAATTAGAAAAGAACACTGCATCATTACCAGGCCACTCAAAAGTGCTCCGTGGGCTAACATTACCAACACTTGCTTCCACCCTGCCAGTCTGCACTGGGAGGGTTAAAGTGTAAGGGTGTAAGGCGCAAGTGGTAAGGGCAAGGGGTGTGTTGGGCCTGGGCCTTACTCATATAGAAAGCCAGTAACAGTACATGTAAAAGAAACAGAAATTGCTTCAACGTAGTCTAAGAGGCAACACAGCATGCCAGTGCCAACACAAGTAACTCAGAGCTAGCTGCATATCCGGGTACTCATCATGGGAAACAAAGGCTGGGCTAAATATTTACATGCACCCCTTGGGGAGAGTTTGAGATTAGAGCGAGAAAGAAACAGAAAGATGACATGGAGGGGGGGTAAGAGTGGGTTGGCTTCTGTAACATTATCAGAGGGATTGTCAACTGGTGATACAAACAGGTCTGAACAAAGAAAAACATTATTGACACGCGCACAACTGCAACCACACACACACACACACATACACGTGACCAAACACCCCACAGAGACAGGACTTTGCATACACTCAGCCTTGTCTAATCTCCTCACTGAAATAGCATTTTCACCTGCAGGTGCTGTATAGTCTCATTCAAATGTAATCAGTGTATTTAAACTTGCTGTCTTCACTGCTTCATTGCATCTTACCAACATCCTGAGTGATGCGATTATCATCTTCATCCAGAGCTCCCTTGTGTCACATTTTACAAGATCTAGAGGCTGTTGAAAGTGCTTGTAATTCGGGTTTTAGTGATTGCCACAGCTTGGGAGATTCGAATCGAACAGCCATAACTGATTCATCATCGTAGTCCAGTTTAACTGACCAAGAGACAATAAAGATCCTCAATAAAACTGACCTTAAACACCGTGTCTTTCATTATAATTGATCCATTTCTGCTCCTAAACGAGGAGATAAAAAAATCTGACTCTCCAAACAGATAATGCATGCCAATATGACAGTGTGAGAGGGGATATTCTCTATGCCAAGCCACAGACGGTGCAAACCAACAGGCAAACAAGACCAGCTGGACAGATGGAGCCCACAGCGATCTTTTAACTGCCCAGTTTTGTATATATTCATTAATTAGCCCTGTCAGCACAACCAAAGGGTCATGCAGAAGTGGCCTGCGATCGCAGGATTCGGCAGGACTTGCTCAGTGAAAACCAGCCAGCCAGTTGGCAACTATCAGACAGAAGGATTCATAGTAAGTGACTTGTTGGAGCGAGGAAGGACGGCGGGAAATGTGGGGCAGCCTCTCCCCTGCTCCTCTCCTCCCTTCCATCCTCAGTCAGGGTATTTGTCTTTTAGACAGAGATAAACTGCAGCCTTTTTATTAACTTGCTGATGGTAGGGAATTGTTTTTCCCTTCCACTAGGTTTTCTCAAATAGACAGCCGCAAAAATATCCTCCCTATAATTCTTCCCTCCACTATTTCTCTTATTTTCTTGACCCCCTTCCCCATCCCCATCCCCACCCCTCTTTTCAATACTTTATGTAGCTCTAAAACTGCCTGCATATTGTCACAGTAATGTCTCAGGCAGGGGCTGCTGTTTATCAAACATACAATCATCCGAATTTCATCTCCCATCCCATCGCATTAAGTCACAGCAGTAGCAAAATAACACGTGATGAGCACGCGCCTATGTGTGTGTGAGTGTTTGTGGGCGTGTACATTATATCTCGGGGCATGTGTGCTCCTTGTTGCTGTATCTAAAAGACTTCTAATGTGTGAAACTGTGCACATTATGTTTTGGTATGTGCGTGAATTTGTGTTTGCATGGTTGTGTTGTTCTGTGTCTGTGTGTGTGTGTATCTGAGTGGGCCGTGGAGGTCCTCCTGCTGAGGAGACAGAGCCCCAGGGGGTTTCTCTCTCTGTAGCGTCTCCTCCACTTCCTCCTCATTTGACTAATTACTGCGCCACTTCCACGCTACTGATGAAGCCTGGCACCTGTCCATCAGCCTAACTGTGAGCTTGGCTTGTTTCGGTCTATTGATACAAATGGCTAGCTAAACACCGTCTCACCCTGTGCTCTCCTCTCATTTTTCAAATTTAACGGCAAATAAAAATATTCTAAGAAGAACTAGACGACTCTTTGAGAAGCATTTTTTACAGTGCAGCCTCTTGATAATATTAAAGCTAAGACAGTGTTTTCAGTTCATTATGTTTTTAAATAATCAATGTCCAATTGCATTATTTTTGGTTTGCAGCTCGCTGCTCACGCTCATAATGTTGGTCCTAGGTCAAGCGTGCCAGGAAGTAAAGGCACCGCTGCTCTTTCACGCCATCTGTCTGTCCTCTTCTGCAGCTCATATCCTCTCATCATCTTTTACACAGATGCTAAATCTGTCCCACACTGCATACTGCTGCTCCACACATCTCACCGTCTCTGCCAAGCTTTAGCAGCCACATTCAAACCCTAAACTACTCACGCCTTTCTCTTTTCACTGTGTTGAGTATTATATATTAAGAAAATACTGCTTCTCTTGCAGCTGTACTGCTCCTGTAAACTCTGTAAATAAGACAAGTCATCTTAAATTTCCCTCGCTAAGTTCCCCCCTTGTAAAACATCACTAAGTATGAAATGGATAATGAGCTGAGAGTAAGCAACGTGCAGAGCCAGAGACAGCCGAGTGTGGATCAGCTATAATTTGGAGAAACAACTTCATAGAGGTATTAGAGCAGCAGAGGTCAATGACGTGTTATTATATAATTCAAACGAGGGGAAACAGCGTGCCTGGGATGCACAGCAGTGCAATACAGTGCTCATTATCCAAACATACAAGACTTTAACAAAACAAAACACTGGAAAATAAGAAAACAGTGTTATGACGCCCCCCCACCCCCACTACAACATGTAAAGATGAGCTGTGATAGTGTAGCATCTGTAAGTGTGAACAAGCGTTGCTGTTTTTGCCATCAGAATTTAAAAATTTTACTTCGACAAAGTTTCACATCAGCTGCAGCCACCTTTTTTTCTTTTTTTTTTTTTTAAAAATGTCTCAATGAAGCTTTTCTTTACTGAGCTAAATTTATGTTCGTCATTGTGTCCCAAGCGCAAGGGTGCACGTCATCACATATTTTGCGTATACCACAAGGCTCCACAAGTCATCATATCAATCCAGCCCCATATTAGATAAATGTGATTGGCCAGAAGCAGGCCAAAGTAGGCTGGAAATCTGTTTGAGCGGGAGGGGGACCAGATGCATCTTCCAGAGCAAATAAAACTTGAGCTTGCAGATTTGTCTGGTTCCTAGGGTGGCAATTTTCATGATTCTAAATTACATTTGGCAGACGCTTCTGTCCAAAGCAACTCACCTTGTTTTGTACCTGCAATACTTAAGTACTAAGAGCAATTTGGGGTTCAGTGCCTTCGTCAACAACACTTCAACACGTGGCCAGGAGAACATTGTGAATCGGGTCACTAGTCTTACCATTTAAGGGAAACACCACCTATAATAAGAAATTCCAATATGTTATTCCCATGGCCGAGGAAAGTTCAATCAATATCTGTGAACATGAGCTACTCTCTCTCAAAGCCTGAAACCAGAAAAGTCTCAAACTTGTATGTCATAGGGCATTTAGTCTGGAGCTGCCGCGTAAACTATGAATTGGAGACTGATTTTATGGACCAGAAAATGTTTGGGTTTTTTTGGGGGGGTTTTTTAATACCCACATGAGCTTTATTTTATTGTAGTGTTCTCAGTTCTGAAACAGAAAATGTACCCATATACTCAGATCATTCCCCTGGGTGGTCTCATTGTCATCAAAAACATCTTTCCCAATTCACTGTCTATGGAGCAGCTCCAGACTTTATACTCTTTGATATCACAAATTTGAGTTTTGGCACTCTAGTTTTTTGATTTTGGAGAGAGTTGATCATGTTGACTATTATTTTTGGACTAACATGGATGAATTTTGAAAGTGGGTATAGTTCCCTTCTAACGGTCGACCCATTCGACCACCCTAATGACAACTGCCTAAATGTAGCATTTCTCTTGTTTCAAAAGATCAATATTTGTTTTTTGGAAATTTCTGAAACAAAGACAACTTTGCTCAGAACAAATGTAATTATCTCATCTCTTGAAGCAATTTCATATTTTAATAAAAAGTCGTGGATAGTTAAATCTGACATCAGTTAACTTGTAAAGACGAACGTTTCTTCCAGCGGACACATTTATAAAGCAGAATCTCACAGTCTCTGGATGTTGGCTTTGAAGTAGCTCCCAAATTTATATCAGATAATATTTTTTAACACAGGATTCAAGTGTAACATATCACTCAGCGAGTTGAGTTTTATGTCCGACTCTGCAGGCCCAGCACATACCTGAGTGACAGTCGCTATGACAGCCATTTTGTTCTGGCCCACTTATCTCTGTCTTACCACAGGCAGAACAGAGCAGAGAGGGAGGAATCCAAAGACAATTTAAACTCACAGTGCAGATTACATTTCAAACCTCCCAGACTGAATATTTAACCCTCTTGCCTCTCGATAAGCGATAGGGGGATTTTCACTGACTCAGGAACTCAATTTAACCTCCCCTCTGAGAGATGAGGCTGCCGAAACGTCCTATAGGCTCGCCCTTGGTGATGGTCGAACCCCTTCCTCCCTCCTCCCCACTCTCTGACACTAACAGTGGCTGTCTGCTGGGCCTGATAGAGAGCGGCTCCATGCTAAGTCATTACACACAGACCACAGCCTAATTACACACAGACAGCCCCCCATGTCACCTGCCAACAGGGTCACTGCTCTTAGAAGTGACGGCATTAAGGGAACAGCTACACAAACCCTGGTTGAGAGATAAGGGACGGAAGGGACGTCTTCAGCGTGCCATGTGTATGCCTTTGCCCTCAACAACCTCCCATATCTTCCCCCTGCTGAAAGACGCCGGTGTCGGCTCCATCCTTGTTTTTTTTTTCCTCCAAAAATGTCCGGTCTCTGTAGCACGACTTGCAGCCCTAACGGGTTTGCATTGACACACTTAACTGGACAAGCTCTCAGTGGAAGAGGGGTAGTTCTCCATATTGAACATCACAGGGACGCTTTTACAGCATGCCAATTCCTGCCAAACTGGCTGTTTCCATGGAAACGTAGCACTTAATGACCAATAACAGAGAACGACCTGGGAAAAAAAAAAAGAGAGAGTTGAAAGCGAGAGAGAAAGAAAAAGACTCTGACAGAAAAAGATGGAGAGAGAAAGACGGAGATCTTGTGGAACAAAAGAAGCAATTTAGTATCGGAGGACAGCGTGAAGCCTGATTATGTCGTCAGTGTAAATGATCATTAATTTCCTTCTGTCCAGCTGGGCCAGATTAATGCTTACCCATTCTGCACTGTAGAAAGAGAGCCAGGGCTTAACCACTTCACTGGGCACCCCCGCAACTGCAACCATGGCCTTAATAAAATACAGAGTTTGGACCACACCAACACCCATACAAAGATAGCAAAAAATGTTTTTTTTTTCAGCAGTACAATATATATTATAACTCAACTTATGTAACAGAACTAATAAATCAAACATGAATAGAATAAAATAAAATGAGCATCCAGTTTGGTCAAAAATCTCATCCGCTGTACCTTCAGGCTTCATGAACCACCTGTGGTCATTTATTTCAACACTTTAGCACTCATCTGGCAATATACATTAAATAGTTACACCCAGGTTTGACATCTATTGCCAGGATACAATTGACCACACAAAATAGCCCAACACAACAGCACCACGACTACAACCACAGGAAATAACAGATGATTTAAAAGAAAATATCCAGTGTATATGTGCAATGCTTTATCAGGTTTGATCTGTCTGCAGGCTTCTGGAGGTCTAATATAAAAATAACTTATTTTGCTTCCTGTTCAGGAACATCTCAAATCTTTTCAGAATGTAATGATTAGAAATTTATTTTTGTGTTGACCATTTCTAAAATCTTCTGTTGTTTCAATTCAACAGCTCAAGAATATATCCCTTTCATTTCCATAATGCCAATCTATCTTAACCAGCAAGAAGAAAATGTTAAGTATACAGGCAACAGAAATGAGGACTCCCACACTAAACTGATGACCAGAGGGGAAAAAACAGTGTGGTAAGCAAACCATTTTTCACATAGGCCTTATTTTTTTTCATACATTTTAATCAAGCAGCAACCTCTGGGGCTGACAAATGAAGCCAACAGGGAAGTGCCAGAAACTGCAGTTCCTTGAATGGCCACTTGAGGCTGGCTCTAGACGTCAGTCAATCTCCACAGAATCTCCTCATGATAAAATGCCTAACTTTACAGCAGAAATAAATACATTATGTTTACAACCTGGTACAAAAAACGGTTTTGGTCTCTGCAGTTGATTTCAACATTCATGACAACTGTACAGTGTTGAATTTTTATACAACTCACCTGTTAACATATTATGAAGGTTCACTGAAAAAATTAATAATTTAATCTGAGCACTCTAATATGTAAATTACTTAAATTGCCGATCCCTATTTTTATCTATTAAAATATATTCAAGTCTCTTGACTTTAAAGCAACTACATTTTTTGGTTGGACAAAATATTTGAGGCTGGCTTGTCATGGCTTTAGCCTTGAAAGCCCAGGCTCCAGGTGCCTCTGAGTGAGACTTTAACATTTCAATATTTGACTCAAAAGGACAGCTGTGTGCAACACATGTCAAACCCTCACTCCACACACTCCAGGTCAGAGGTAAAATGGACCTGTGTGATCACAAATCAGGCGAGAGCAAACACACGGCCAATGTGTGCTTTGATGTCTCCCTGTGGAGCTCAGTCGCTGGTTTCCACATAACTGGGTCTGATCCCTCTCATCAGAACCAGCCTGCTGTTTGGCTGCTGAAAGCCCGCAATTTAACTCCTCTTTGCATGCTGATCTGATTATTCATAAAGCAAGCAATTATACATCCATTAAACCTGCAAATACAAAAACCGGGATCAACAAAATGTCACATGGATCAGGTTCATTAGTGAAAACATCCACAACCTCTGTGAGACAAAACACATTCAAAAATCATGGTTGACTGACAACCAATTAAAATCCAACAACATTTTGGGTCCTCAACACCTGAAGACAAAATGGTGGCCAGAAACATAAGGTGACCTCTAAATGTTTGCAACAGCTTCAAAATACATAGGCCTACCTCCAATGAAAACACTGCAATAGCTAGAGATGGAAATTAATCAATACACACACAAAATAGGCTACATGACAAATTTTTGATTTCCTTACAGACTATTAAATACACCGTAGACTTTAACACTTTAACACATAATATTTGTCCAACAGTTTTAAACTCAACAAACTGAAAACTGACAATCTCTAATTAGAGTTGTAGGTCTTTTGAAGTCATGCAGTCATCAGGTTTTCAGCTACAGGTAGAAGGCGAAAATGCAATGCAGGAACATATCAAATACAAAAACAAATTTTCCGCATGATTGCGTTGCCGATAAAAAAAAAAGAATTTCCTCCTCGAAAGTGCCCTTGTCCACGCCACAAAACGAAAACCTATCCAGACATAGAATGTCTTATACACAATACATAAACTAGTTGGACCCCAAATTTAATGCTAACGCTAGCTGTTGTGGCTAGCCCCATTCCAGAACCAACATACGCTGTTAGCAAGTGCATATCCGTGACATTATCATCTTTATCATATCCCAGCTAAAACAGAAACCAAGTTGATAGGACATTTCCCTATTTTGGCAGCAAGCTAGCGATGACCTGGAGATATGACATCAGTTAAAGCAAAGGATAAGATTGGTCAAATACATATTTCTGCAGAAGGAAACTGGCTGAAAGAAATCAAGGAATATTTTTCCAAATATTTTTGCCCCCGCACAAATGTTCCACAGTGGTGTGCAAACATTCATAAGAACCTACAAAATGTTTCTTTTATTTATAATTTTTTGGACAAAAAACAGCATTTAGACGTCACAATAGTAGTTAATGTTCCTGAAATGCAGCTCTAATGTGATTAGTTTTAACATCCTTGGCATTATTTACTCAATACACATTTTCAGTGGACCAGTGCCTCAAACTGGCAGAACCATGTTAACCAAAGAAATTATATTTGCCCATAAAAATGGCATAATGAACTAATATAGGGAGCTTATATAATAATATACTGTGGCAGTCTTGTTAGCTTATACACATCAGTTTCCAAACCTAATAAAACTAAGTATTTAAAGTCTTACATCATATAACATCAATTATAATACAGGCTTAAAAACATACTCCCATCTGTTGTTTTGGAATCTTTGCATTTTTGGGATTTAAATTTTTCTTCATAAAATCCTATCTCCTGAATCTGTTTCTTTCAAGAAGTTAATGTAATGACAGTATACTTCAAATTAAGCCTTTTCAAGAAATTTTCAACAATAACATGATTTTGCTTCTTTAGAGATGATACCAGTTCTTCCACTACTTTCCAGAGCGACAGGTTCTACTGATTGTAACTGATTACAGTGTGTAAGTACTAATGTTGGGTGTTTACCTGTTTTATGAAGTGTGTAATTGAGCTTTCCGTGCTCTAACGTTAAATGGGTAATGACGGTCTCCTCCTTGCAGTCTCTACCCCACAGTCTCTTCCAATAGCATAAAGCTGTCTTCCTGCTTCGCTGCCTTCTCAAAACTCGTGCCACTCTTAACTTTAATGAGATCTAACTTTAGCTTTACTTAGTGGACCTTGTAGGTTGTACATCCACATTTTCATTGCTTATAAAAACAAGAGTGTAGAATTGATCATTTATTTATATTTTAACATTCTGTGTATTCTCCAGTGTATCTGAGAAAACACGAGGAAATTCAAGTGGGGCAAGCAGGACAAATACGGCACTCCAAGTCCTTGCTCAGAGAACAGACATGAGAGGTAACATCACATGCTTTTAGTCTCCTTTGTTAGCCTGACAATTCTGACGCTACACCAAAAACCTCTCATCTTATGAGCCAATATTGCTTGCCATATTCTTTTCAACAGCAACTCAATTTTTGATGAGAGGCAGTTTAGAACAACAAATTCTCAGCGACAGAGACGGCTGCAGTCCCCCAAAGTTGTGTGGCATAAACGAAGACAACATTCAAGAAAGAGCTGTCAATCAGCATTTGCACAAAGTGTGCGACTGTGCAACAATCAATGCCTTGAACATGCTGCCTGCTCTTTGAAAAGCTCTACAAACACACCATTAAAATAGAGATCAATGCAGGGCCATGCCTACTATGTTATCATACAACACACACACTGGGTCCTAACGACTGATTACTACTTGTAAAAACCGAGCAAAAACACATTTGACAAACCCTCTCAGAATCAAGGCTAAGACCCTGAGTAATGAGCATGCGGTTCTGTATCTATAGCACGCCTTAAGAGCCTTTTATTTCACAATAAAGCACTGCTGTAATATTCACATTATCAAAACATTTTTTTTTTTTTACAAAACCAACGGTGACATCTAGGGAGGATGAAAAGGTTCTCTAAATTGTTCAACAGAAATCTCAATGTTATATTAATCCACAGGTTGCCAAAGCTCCCCCTAGTCCCCAGTGGAAGATAATCAAGGTAATTTACATGAAATAACGGTGCTACATTGACTTACATAAACCTACACTGTGGCCTGTTAAATCAGTTTGGGATCACACAAGCATTCCATATAAGAAAAACATCAACAAACATATTGAGCATGATTCAAAAGCACGAATTGGCCACTGTGATAGAAGCAACCAATTTATTGGGTGCTAGATGTTAGACGTAACCTCCGCAGCATGCTACAGAGCTGCAGAGACGCACTGATGAAAGATGTCCCTGCTTCATCATTAATGTCTCATATATATGCTCAAGTGTTTGTGTGTGTCAGAAATATTTGAGGCAGAGGGACTGTGAACCAGTCTGACTGATGGCTGAAAAGAATGATCCTCTTTAGAGGCAGAAAGTTTACGCTTTGGTGCATAAATTTGCAAAGCGACAGTACAAAGGAAAATGTTTAATAAAATTCTCATTCTTCAAGCTGTAAGTTTCAATTTCCACTTTACTGAGTCTGTCACTGGTTCCTTTATGTCTGTGAGGGAAAAAAAGACAGTGGCTTTTTTTTTATTTATTTATTTATTTTTTTTACCTGAGTTGCATATTTTCTCTTGGTATATTAGATAATTTCTCCCATGCTGCAGGATAATGGGAAGCAGAAAGTGGTCATTTAGACACAATGAGGACAGAGGTAATATCACCAGTTATAGATTTCAACTGGTCTCCAGTTCCAGGGTAATTTGCACTTAAAAAGATTGTAACTGCATCTCAGCTAGTTCATTCAGACAATTAAAACAAATAACTGAAAAGCAGCTTTATATCTTTTAGCATGTTTTTGTTTGCACATATCTGCTCTGTGGATTAATTGTTACTTATCTTAATTGGAGTTATTTCTCACTGCACTCACTCTAATGCAGTTAATGCAGCTGTGCAGAAATCCCTTCACCCTTTCTTTTACTTTGAAAAGGATTATTAACGCTGCACAAATAACATAAGCTGTGTTTCCACCCAACACTTTCAGTATAGCGCCCTTAGAACCTGTGTGTTACCTGTACAGCCATCTACCTAAACCCTGAACCTGTTACGCATTTCCATCGCAGAGTGTACTCTTAAATGTAGACGGGCTTGTTACCACATGGTAATAGCCACGTCACTGCTACATCCAGAACTGGCAGTATTTCGAGGAAAATCTACACCACTTTGATCAGCACTGGAATGGGACTGTGCGCTGACATTTTCAGAACAAAAAAGAACAGACTGGAGTGTTTACAGTCTCTGTGGCAACCGATAGGATATTCAAATATAACAGGTTTGTGCACTGTGACCCTGATCAGAAAGGTCATTAAACGTGAAACTCTATTTGGAGCAGCACCTTTTCGAAATAAATCAAAACCTATATGACTGGACCATATGAGAATTTAATTTGAAAGGACAGACACAGGAAGTGGCCACGCTCAACAGTCAGACAGGAGTCACATTCATTTACAGGGCTGGTACCTGCAGTTATCACACAGGCTAGTTAATAACATGTCGGGCAAGAAATCCAAAGTGAGGGATCATTTTGAGAAGGTAAAGGACAAACCCCAGGTGATATGTAAACTCATCTTCATTGGTCGACTACAAACATGACGTATCATCACTCATCTTCATTGGTCGACTACAAACATGACGTATCATCTAAAACATGAAGTAGCTACATGCCCATTAGCCACTTAGCACAATCATTACTGCTTTGCCGACAGTGTCATTAACAGGCGGCTCGCTCAGTGTGTGACGTGCACTTGTAGATAAAATATAGGCCTATATTAATGAAGGTTCATTGGTACAGTTTTGTCTTTCTCTGTAATGTAGTTTACACACGATACTATACTACTTACACTATTCGTACTCTGACTTTGAGCTCAAACCATTGTGTTGCCCTGCCCAAAATATATAATTTAATAAATAAATAATATCGTAAACATGCAGGCAACCAGTCGACTTATGGCCCTAAATAATGACTACTGGTCGACTCGGAAAATTCTTAGTCGGGGGCAGCCCTAGACAATTCCCTCTTGACCAATCGACAGACTGCACCTTTTAGTATCAGTTCAGTGTGCTCAACTGAGGGGTAACAAGAAAAAAAACAGGACGTTATGGAACAGTTCTACTGGTACCATCCACAACTTTTGAAAATGGAAACACAAAAATAATCATTCTAAAATCATATGAACTGAATCGTACTGCTTGGTGGAAACAAGGCCATACATTGTTCCCAATTTAACGTACTGCAATAATATTGTTTGTTTAACACCTTCAAGAACTGATACAATGGCCTCTGAAGATACACAGAATTTAATATTCAGTGACTGGACCTTTAACTGAACGTATCTGGGTTACACAGAAATCAGTAACTGACACTATTCACTGGCCACAACTATGACTAGTCTGAAACAGTAAAACTAGCGCCTATACAAAGACAAAGAAGCCCAGTGTTTCATACCTACAGTTTAATTACTTCTTCCAAAGCCATTATTAGTTTTCATGCTTTATGTTCTACTAGCTTCATGGTATGTGGTCATTATTAATCTCTCTCTGCTGTAGTTTGGCTCTACTGCAAATCATTATGTTAAATACAGTTGTGGCAAGTGTGGTATTTCTTAGTGTTGGAGTTTGTGGTTTCCCTGCTCTAAATCTCAGAGAACGTAATCATGCAGAACTGAACTCTTTTTTAGATTAGTGCTCATTCACTGTAACAGCAGCCATTTATGGGTGTGTTTTACCCTCCCAGTCATGTGGAGGGCAGGAGCTGGCACAACTGCCAACTGCCCTGTTTTCCTAGATTTTTTTTATCATACATTTAAGGCTGTCTACTGGTCTGTTAACGATACACCGCTGAGGCTTTACATATCTAGGCTTTATGATTTGAATGTTTGGTACATGTGTTATTATTCTGAAATTCAAATCAACAAGTCCAAATGCTTCTTTATTGTATAGTATTTGGCCTTGGTTTTACTGTACAGTTGGATTCAACCTGCAGTTAAAAGCAAAAGAACAGCGGAGACATTATGAGTGACATCCGTGCAAAAAACTAAGTAATTCAAACTGGATCTAAATTGGTTTCCTAATGGGTTGGGGAAAAACACAGGTCCCTTAATCATTTTAAACAAGTAAAAAACTGCTGAAAAAAATGCTGCATTTTTTGGCACCTCTTTAGTGAGAGTTCTATTAAAGTATGTCGTATACACGGGGAGAGAAGTGCGCAGTTGACCTCAGCCTTGGCTATCAACTCACACAGAGTCTGTAGAGTTGAGTCACACAGAGAGCTGTGACTAAAAGCTGCTCATTTGAGTGCAGCAGTCCACTGGATACAGAGAGAGACTCGAGCTGTATTAGACACATGCCTTTTGAGACAATAGTCGACCGTATCTTAATGGCATAAGAGCCATAGAAAAGCAAGTGACTCACAGCCGGTTTGAAAATAGACATGTGTAGACATGGTTATGGTAAAAAGGTCAGCTGAAATGAGACTGGATAAACCTTGGAGTGAGTCTATCCCACAGAGTCAGAGTCTGTTTGCCATGAGCTCATGTCGACTGGTCTTGTCGGTGGAGCTAAGGTGCTGAGAAGAATCCCAGCAGAACACTTCACAACTCCACACATTTAACAGTGAATTTAACATTGCAGACCCTGGAGGCCATGCAGGGTTAACATCACTGGCAGATGAGACTGTTCTCAACCCCAAATACACACAAACAAACCCCTGAGCCATATTTAATGCCAAAATATCTTCACAAATACACCACACTGGCAGGCAAAAGAGGGATTTCACTGTCACAACACATGCAGTATCTCTTTCTTTATGATTTAGCTGTAACTGAATCTTTTTCCTCATGTACACAAACATATACCTGAGCTCCACGCGGGCGCATATGGGCACACACACACACACACACACATACATGCCTCGCTACGCTCTTGTATCCTTGAGTCCGTATTACATTATGAGGCTCAATCAGTCCTGGATGGACTATTTATCCTCTTTATTTGATGCTAAATCCCATCCAATACAAACAGCTTTATCCCTTTTTTCCTGCTCTGCAGACCTGTAACGTCATCTTTATCTGGAGCAGCTACAAACACACACACGCTCACAATGTACAAAATGCACCCAAGATCAGTTCAGCTGAGTGCAGCTGAATAATTCATATGAGGAAAATTTACAACAAGCCTTCATTACAGGCAGAGACAAATGTTCTTTTCAGTAGGGTACAGGAACTACGGGACAGATCTTAACTAAAATGCCACCGTATAAGCAATGACCCATTACCGTTTTATTGACATGCAGAAATAAATGACACAAGGAATCAGTCTGAAATTAACTCTGCGAGGCTATAATTGCTTTTTGCAGAAACGGTACAACACGTGATGAACTGATAAATGCCATTTGACATATACAGTAAAGGTCCAAACTTAAAGTCTCTATGTGGTAGGTCATGCTTCCTTCATTCCTTCAGGTATCACAATGATCTTTAAATTATGAATGATGGTTGGTAATGGACCATTAAGCTGTGCTGCTTCCTTACACTTACTGGTTATTGGCAGTGAGACTCTTTAGCAGGTAGTAACAGATATAATTATAAATGTTGTCACTTCAGTTGTGTGAAATAAGTGTTGAGTGGATGGGCTGACATATAAAATAAAATACATTTATAGATTGAAAATGGCTGAGGATCCATCTAACATTAACTGACAGTCCTACTGACAGTTTATGAGGAAGGTCTGGTTTCATTTGTGTACAGATTTTAGAATTGTTGTCCTTTAAATTTCACTAATTCAGATACAGTAATCTCAACTCAAGGCCCACTTACAATACTAGCATTTCCCAGAGCTATCCAGCACATCACACAGTTTTATCAGCTTGTTTCTTTTCCTAGGAAGATAAACAGTCTTCATCAGCATAACTGACAGGACTGAAGAACTGTAGATGTTGAAAGATTTCATTACAGGTCTTCTTCATGAAAAGACATTTCGACAGTCACAGAAGGAAAAGCATAGGTGTAAACAATAAGATGCATGATGGCTGAATTCCATTTAGTTGCAAGTTTCAGGGTCTCTGTGTTGTGCACACTGTCATGACTTACTGGAAAATTTTAATAAAACTGAGCCATTGTTAATGGTTGAGTAAAACATTTGCCTTACCCGTCATGACAAGGTAAAATGTCTGCTGTGAAAAAAGGGCAGTTCAGTTACACTTGAGAAAAGTCAAGCTGATGAGGGTTGAAATCTGAGGCAAGTAAGTGGACCTTGAGTTGAGATTTATTTTTCAACTGACATTGGTAATTTCAAAGTACAGAACTGCTTTCTGTGGATATGACCAGTGATAGCAAAACTTCATACACATATGAAATCAGACACACTCCATACATTTGTCAGTGCAACCACCAGTGTGTACTGGATGGATCTTTTGCCATTTTAAAAAGAAACTTTAGTATTTTTCAACTTTGAAACTATTTTCCCATGTTTTTGTGTCCAAGTTACTAATAAGGACAACGTTCTTTGAAATCCTTCCAGTATTGAGAGAGAGCTGCAGCCAGCAGCAGCAAAACAGGCTACAAAGTAATCACTTGGGGCAACAGCGCACCGTCAATGTACATCTACTAAAAATGCTAATTTTTCCCACTGACAGTCTCACAATAATATCAAGTGTCTGAAAAATAACTTACACATATTTTCTAACCTATTCAAATGATCCAGGCTGTTTGTTATTGTGTCTGATCAAATCTGAGTCTCGTTCTGAAGTCTTGCTAGTTGAGTTGTTGAGGGAAGAAGGAACAAACAGACAGGTGTTCTGACAAATACAGCTACCTGCTCAGAATAAAAGAAAGAATCTATCAGAATGGGCAACTTGCTCTATAACTGTAGTTAAAAGTAGAGCAGCATTATGTGAGGTAGGAAATATCCATATCCATGGGAATGTACTACTACCTCTATAAATGTGGTATGGGCATGTCCTCTGCTCTCTGTCATTTTATTTGCCTCTTAAACGCACTGCGAATGAGCACTTTGTGTTGAAAGGTCATTCTGACTGGAAGTTCTATTTGTCAGAGCACCTGATCGAGCAAAAGGTGAATATACAATTTTATTTCTCTTTAGGGTCCTTTCCATTATGTTGTCCGCATAACCATCTGAGCCTTTCAGCGGCAAAAACAAGCACTTTTAGTGAACAAACATGGACAGTGCGTTACTGTCCCGAGTGGTTACACTGCAGCCTGTTTTTTGGCTGCCAGCTGCAGCACTTTCCCTCAATACTGGACCAATTTTTTTTTAAAAATGTAATTCCCATTAGGCCCTTAGACAGTAAAACAGTGTCCAAAATAAACATTTTGACTCGCCGGCCAAGAGGACTGGTAGATAAAAAAGAAAATCCACCGGGCAAAATAATGAATTGGCTTTTTGTGTCACATGTACATTTGTTTCAGTACATTTCATTGTAATAATAAGGTATTATGTTGAATACAAACTTACAGTAGAGGCCAGAGCAAAATTTCAAGCAAAATGATTTTAATACATTTACCAACTCATCACTACAGCCTCAGTGTGTGTGAATAAGTTCCCTCTGGTAAGCAGCGATGCAGTTTGAGTGTCGCTGCCGTTGACAATGTGGAGGCAATAACAAGTTTACCGTCTTGCTTTAGACAACCGAGCCTCCATAACTCATAACCCTCAGCTACACATTAGGCTAACGGAAGCTAGCAGCAGACTGACGGCAAGTGGTATTTCAGCAGATCAGCTGATGCCCTTTACCGTAAATAGTGCCGCAAAACTAGCACATTTGTAGTGCGTGTGTGTCTGTGAAACTCTGACACTGACAGCAGAGGAGCAGCAGTGCAGTGTGCCCTGAAATGATACCAAAACCAGTAGAGACCCAGCATAGTTTTATATTACACGACTATTTTAGTACAAACATTTACCCGCCAGTGTGGCAGGTGGGCCTGATGAAGTCGAAAGCTCTGAAACAAGCAAGTAAGTGGACCTTGAGTGTAACTGCTTTGTCAACTGCTGTTTCCAGGGTCAAGAATGAACTGTCAGCCTCCCTAATTCAGTCTGTGCTTGTAGCGCTGCCTTCAGGCCTGCTGGAGTTATGTAATGCCATTTCATCCATTGTGTTTTCTTTTGCGAGGCTCTGTCTTGAAAAGCACTGGTGAAACAGTACGTGGGTGAGCATGTGAAGAAATACACCCACACAAGTTCCAGACATGACAAACACATAACATCTCCACACATGCACCATATAATAAAAAAGGCACTTATCAAAAATGAGGTAATATTTTGTTTAAGGAGCATCCAGCAGCAGCTATGTGTGTGTATGTGTCTGTCCGTGGTATGGGCACGCTGTGTGAGTGTGCTTGTT
The DNA here is from genome assembly GCF_006386435.1 of Epinephelus moara. Lineage (NCBI taxonomy): Eukaryota > Metazoa > Chordata > Actinopteri > Perciformes > Serranidae > Epinephelus > Epinephelus moara. The sequence continues at coordinate 30,068,934 of NC_065529.1, forward strand.
CACACACAATACGGTAAATACAAGTGCAAGGGTGCATGCGTACAGTACGTGGGTGTATTTGTATTGACAGTGGTCCTATACACTGTTAAATTTAACTGCCATAGACTCAGTAAGTGTATGCTAAGTAACCATGAGAAAAGACTTCCTACTATAGTACTTACAGCAGAGTGCGTATGTGTGTGGGTGCAGGTAACACAGTAGGATGAGGTAAGGTCTCAGTGGATTACTGAACAACCTCTAGAGGAGACAATAAGAGGCCGTCAGGGGGAGGAGAGGGGAGAGGCCAGTATAATGAAATATGAATGTGTTTACTGAATAGCTGTCATGGCAGCCTACTGATGGCTGGCAGATATTAAAAATACACAGTGCAGCTGATGGCTTCACCTACACTGCGGCGACCCCAGCCATCTTCAGACACCACTCTAATCAGCATACAAACTCATCGCAATCACAATCACCCGCAGAAATTATCATCACCACGCTCTTCATCACCATTTCCATCCTCGCCATCGCCGCCTGTTCATCTACATTATCGCTTTCATCGTGCAACAGAATCACGCCGCTGCAGGAAATTGAAGTTGGCCAGATCAATAAATACAATATAAAATTAAATTAGCTGCCAAGATGAGGTGAAAATGTGAAAATGAGGTAACGCCATCCAGTCAAAACAATCAAAAAACACATTTTGGACACACAAGCAAACAATATGGTGAGGCCACCACTTCCCTGCTATGGATTTAAAAGTGAGTTAAAAGAGGTGAGTCGCATATGCTTTGATGTGTGTACCTGTGTGTGTGTGTGTGTGTGTGTGTGTGTGTGTGTGTGTGTGTGTGAGACCATGACATCATTTCTGCAGTGTCTAATCAAGGAGAAAGGGAGCCGGCTTTTGCAAGAGGGCTGTAATGGAAACACAATTGACCTGCTTTAATAAGAAAAACATGATACCCGCACTTTGCCCACACTTTCACAGAGACACAGAACACCTCCACTCTACCTGCGACGCCACACAGCTTCGCCACCTGCAAAACAGATCCGAACGTATCTCTGCTCTTTTGAAGTTTTATCTTTTCTCAGTGAAGGATGGCGATTCGGTGCATGGCAAAACTCCATCTGTTCATTTCAATATGAATGGGCATGTAAGTTTGGTGCTGCTGGAGCGGCAGAGATGTGAAATTGAGGATGGCATGCAGAGCGGCCCCGACACGCAGGGTTAATTCAAACCGCCTTTGATGTCTGTCTGTGTGTGAAATGAGCTGGTGGTCCAGAGTTCACACAAACACACGCCGGCGCACACATACACGGGCGTGCACGCAGATACACGTGTTGTAATCACCGCGCCGAAAAACTCGAGGGACCACTCGTGTAGCCACATGAATCCGAACGCGCAGGAAATACCTCAGCTCATATCACATACTGTATGGCACCAAAACACCGGTGAAAGCGCAACTTTACTGTGTCAGTGAGTCTTAAATCCATTGCACTCTTCAGGATTTAACTCCTGAGCATCCCCAACCATTCACTCACATGCCATCCACATCCACATGACAATGGAGGCTAAGCTGCCTGTAGGCAAAAACAGACTGCTGGCTTACACACACAATACCTATGTAAAGCAGATACTGCAGCTTTACAGCATTAAAAGTCAGAATGAAATTCGAACATATCTGATTATTAGGTGTCAGTAGTCGGTGGCCAGCAAAATTTTGTTGTATGATTGACTTCCACATCCGCCAATGTTTTGCAGCCTTCAAAAATCACACATATGCAGTGATTGATGTGATTATTAATCACTTAAATCACATTAAACAGATGCATGTAGCTTGAATTCAACTCCAATCTCTCTGTATCATTTACAAGTACATGCTCAGCGATAGTTATTACACTGCTGATGCAAATTTAAACAGCACTATTATATATAACTTCAACACTGAACCACTACATCTAAACTGGAGATTGCAAAAAGTAGACAGGAAGTCAGTCTGAGTGCCAGATTTATTAATAAACCAACTCTGCACTTGGATTTCAGTTTACTGGACAAGCTGCTAAGTTAGAAGTCTGGCCAATTACTCAGAGCCAACCACTGTTTCCATGAATATAAACAATGAGCTTATGTAAGCATTAATCATTGATTTGTTTTTTGTGGTTGCATATTTTCAAACCTGTTTGAAAATGAAGCTATTATTAAAATAACAGCAGCAGCATTAACAATATGCCAGATTGGGGGGAAAGCTGCTCAACAGTTTGATAAGTATGAAAGTGATAAACAGTTTTAGCTTGAAAAAGTAAACTGTAATATTGGTTTGGGGGGAATGGAAATGTTTTTCATTATCTTTCAATTTGACTGTGAAATAACGCACACAGGTAGGCCGTCATATTCTTTCTGTCTCTGATTAGTCAAACGTGTGATGGTGAGTTTCAGGCCTTTTACAACATCCTGCTTTGAGCTCCATCAATATTTTATACTCGCCTGCGTTTATGAGAGTCTTTCAGGTCTATAAGTTTTGATGGTCAAAAAATGGCAACAGTAGACCAACATGTCTGCTTTTGTAAAACTGGTGATGACTGACGGAGCAGAGTTGGGATTGTATCAGTCTGAGTAATACAGCAATTTTTGGACAAACTATTTGCCACAATGTTTTTTTTTCCGGTAAAGTAAGCATGTTTTACCACACGCAGTTTGTGCTGTAGGGAGGTAGTTGGGGTGGATAGTTGGTGGTGACGTTAAAGTTCACATCCTGAGCTGCCTGTGGCTACGTTTAGGAAACAAGAGCACTCTGATAAGGGATAAGGGGTTTCTGTTGAATGTTAATAAGGTGAAGTGAACACATTCTGTCTTGTGCTTCGACTCACTTTTGCCTTTTATAAAGTTTAATCAAGACCATGGTCTTCCTCAACCTTGAATTTTATGGTAGGCAAAACGTACAACTTCACAACGCACAATGAAACAGCCCACGAAAACAATTTACCAAACACTCTTATACCCTTCCTCAGATAAGCATCATACAGTACCTAACTTTCCATGTGCGTTTCAAGTGTGTGTGATTTCCTGTTGTTTCCAGAACTCGCTCCTATTTTTGCCTCTTTTGGCAGTTCTACCGTCCTGTTTTTTGGCCCACGACATCCTTTTTCCAATCAACATATTTTTTACCACAATATTTGACATGTCACCCTGTGACCTCTCCTCAAGGTGAAACCACTCAAGGTTTGCTTCATACTTGACCTTTAAGGGTCAAGCCTTTCTGGGCCTTTTCACGACCACATTACAGCATGGGATGTTTATATTGTACGCAGCCAAAGTTTCAAATAATGAAGTAAATTTACGTAAAAGTAAGCCCTGTGAGCAAAAACCTCAGGCTTTAGACTTTTCTGAATATTCGGTTTCCAATCATTTTTTCTACTTTTGAGACAAGCTGACATCAGCTCATGACGGATATCTTTACATGGTCATCTGCTCCTGGCACATTACTGCAAGTGTTTACATTACATAAACATATAGCTACATGTAGCCACAATGCTAACACCAGGGAAACATGTATGCTTTGCAGCTGATGTTGTTCATTTCTCCCCGGTTTCAGGTCATATCTCTGCTAGAACATGTCCAGTTGTGAAGGTTTTGGCTTAGAGGCTTTTATTAGTGATTTTTCTTGGTAGAAAGTGCTGCTATACTATTTCATATAGTCCTTCCCCTGAAAGCAATGCCAATATAGATGCCAAGAGCACTCATAAGGGAGACCTGGATATGCTGACCAATCAAGGCAAACTGGGCTTTTTCGTGAGGTAGGCCTAAAACGGAGCGTTTCAGACAGAGGGTAAATACAGTTGTTACAGCACAGTATGAGATAAACAAAGTGTTTTTTTGAACATGAAAGCATGTAAATATGTTCTAGTACAAACCCAAAATACAAGTATGAACCTGAGCACAAAAGGTCTCCTTTGACCAAGTGGTTTGCATGCTGAAACATAACCATGACAACACTACAGCAACACTGACACTAATCATACTTTAGTCGCAACAATATGTTTTACAGATACTTTAAATATGAGGTTTTCACAACAGGGCTGATACTTTAATTTCCTCATTATGTTTATAAAATCATAATTCAGTTGGCAATACATTTTATACCACAACATATTTGCTGTTGAAATTTAGTGGCATACAAATGTCACTTCTAGAGCATCATATTACTGAATGGATGAACTGTATGTGCCTGCAAATACATGCTTGCATGAATGCAGATGCACGAGTATATGTGTAACGCTGCAATTGTAGTGGTAAAGCACAAATCCCATCAAACAACGAAGCCCTGGGAAAAGGGCCAGAGGCAGAGATGAGAGTGAGTCCAGCTCGAAGCCAAAGAAGAGGGTGGATAGACTGCGGAGGGAGGGGTGGCTTCTCTTCCAGGTTTTACAGAGAAAGAGAGAGGGGAGAACAAGGCAGACAACACTGGGATCTGCAGAATTAAAGAGATGTAAGTAGCACTTCTGAAGACCCCTCTCAGATGGCAGCAGAGAGTCCTCGCTGCCTACATGATCAAAAATTAAAAAGGTTTTCTAGGACTTCCACAGTACCTTGGCGTTTGAGAACCACCCACTGCTGAGGCAAGCCAATTAAAGTTATTCAGAACTGTGACCAATCAATCACAGACTAGTGCAGGTGGAGGAGGTAGAGAAGAAGAGGAGGACAAAACCTCTGAGACTTCAGAGCAACCCAAACACTCTCACATAAACACACACACACAAACAGCCATTTAAAAAAAAAAAAAAAGGGAGAGAGAGAGAGAGAGAGAGAGAAAGAAAGAAAGAAACAAATACATTTTGTTCACAATGGAAAATAAACATCGCACCTACCACTTCACACATAGAGAAGCACTCCCTCTGCAGTGGAATGAATAAAGCACTTCACACCTGGAATTTTCTAGGGCATCACGCCACTCTACATTACCACTGCAACCCACTCAGGGAACTGTACCCAGTTTTTTCTCTCTGTCAAGCACAGATAGTACCAAAGACACGTCATGCGCTCTCTGAAACATCAAACAGAAAATTACACAAGCATGCGCACACACACTCTGCAAATAATAGTGTAGGGAGACGGAGACAAGGAGAAAAGATTTGCAGCGTAGGCAAAATAAAGCATCTTCCTCTGACAGGGCTGGAGCTTTAGCAGACCTCTAATCCTATTTTGACACATAATGCTATATTGTCTTCCTTTAAACAAGTGCAAGGCCTTCCTTTCTCCCCCCAAAAAGCCACTAGTAGCAGCATGAATGCATCCGGGGTTTTTTTTTTGTTTTCCTTGAATTCATCAAGCAACAATTAGTTACACAAATACAGTCCCCAAATGTACCTCAGTGAATGTCAGCGAGATTCAGGCACTTCGACCCTCTCTGTTTGTTCTGTGCCGACACTAAAGGGGTTGTTTCCCCCCGGTGGGCCTTTACAGCTCCATCCTGGTAATTCACTGCACTGGAATCAACCAGCACATGCACAGTGATATACTGTAAGATGTTTTAAAATGTGTCCAGGGAAGATGTAAAACTGTGCACACACAGCATGCGCCATGTAGCGCTGTGTCTTCAAAGCCTTTGTTATTGATTTTAGTCAGCTGGCTTTACTCTGAGACTCTGAGCGTGTAAGACATTAAGGAGGTCAGAAACAAACTGCAGAGATGTCTAGAAACTGACAAAATAAAACATGACATATAACCTAATTTACAGAGTCATACCAACATAAATCATTTGTGGAAGATTGATTTAAACTACACCTGTCATTGTAAGATTAGCAGCTCATTTTCAGTTCAAATTCAAATTAAATATGTTAAATTTCTAAAGGTTTTGTGATGGTTTAGCACCTCTAACATTTTTCTCTACATGTTGGGTAAAATAGAAGGGACTAAAATAAATAATAAATACAAAAAAATAAACAATATGAGACTGGAGACAGGGCACTGACACTATATAATCTGGTTCTAGTTATTCTAAACTGTCACATTTCCACTGCAAAGCTATTTCAAGTAATTCCTTCTAACACCAACCCGGGGATATCTGCATGCAGGGCTGCACTCTGCAGATATATGTATTTTCATTTATATAAACACCACCAACCAGTGCCAGGCCATCAAGCCGGGGAGCTGAGGAATCCTTGTAACCTTCCCTGGTGTCAGAAAACCAATAAAAAGGCAGAAAAATAAATGCTGTGCGTTTGTGTGCCCTTCTGTTCTCCTGTCAGCCCATGGGAGTCTGAGCCTGGGAGTAATGGTGCTGACCAGCCCTCACACTGCTTAACGTTCGGCTTGCCACTGGTTTTATGTGCCTCTAATGTCCACAGTTATTTTGTTGTGTGTTTTATGTTTGTTTTTGTTTGGGGTAAATACACAGTAAATGCTAGAGTTGGCACACAAACAGGGAAATGTGGGTTACACAAGGGTTTCAAACCAAATAAAAAGCAGCTCGCTAGCCGACCATGGATAAGCTTTCATGACCCTGACGTGTAACCCTGATGACCCCCTTTCCTGGGAATGGCACATTGGATGTCTGAATGGGAGTGTAGCCAGGTTTAGAAATTGGACAGTGCACTCACGGGACACATAAATGGATGGAAAACTAGATAAACAAGGATGCATAATTTATTTCTGATTATAATGCGTCACGATTAGAGCTAGTTACTGAACTTCACAATGTTTTTGGTGGCTACCAAAGCGTGCCCTTTTGGGTGTGTTCGGACCAACTTCAGCACTGTGTGACAAAACGTAGCCCCCTCGTTCATTTGAACAGGGGGCCACACGGTACGGTGCCCACACAGACGGCAAACTACACAGGGTAATTTGGCAAATCATATCAGCATCATATCATATCAATGTTTCTACAGTGGCGTAGTATGTAAGCTGACTTTCGACATTGGGAGGTGGAGGAGATGGTTGGTCGTGTGTCACCTTGGGCGAGACGCCTGCTAAGGTGCAGACCACTGCAGACTACTGTTCAAAGCCAACACCTGCTGTTTTTTGGTGACCTTCTGTGATGTTTCCACCTCTGTCTAAGGCACCAATCCTGGGTGTTTTTAGTGGCATGTTGCAGCGTTTCCAAGCAGCATTGAATTCATCGAACCTGGGTGTTTTTCACTGACCCGTCCCTGCTTTTCCAGAATCTTTTCTGCCACCAAACATGGGTGTGTTAAGCCAGAACATGATCTAAGTGATTTCCTTGCCAAACCTAACCACACTTTCAACACCAACGTAAAGTCTCAAAGTATTCATTCATTCATTTTACATAAGCGCCTATCCCATCTGACATTGGGTGAAAGGTGGGGTACACCCTGGACAGGTTGCTGGACTATCACAGGGCTGACACATAGAGACAGACAACCATTCACACTCACACACACACCTACGGGCAATTTAGAGTCACCATTTAACCTAACCTGCATGTCTTTGGACTGTGGGAGGAAGCTGGAGTAACCAGAGAAAACCCACATGGACACTGGGGGGAACATGAAAACTCCGCACAAAGGGGCTCCCCAAGCCCAAGTTCGAACCCCCCACCCTGGGTTCAAACCAGGAAACCTCTTGCTGTGAGGTGACAATGCCAACCACTGCCATTGTGCCACGCAGTTTCAAAGTATCCACTACTAAAAATGTACAAATGTAACACATTTGTGGTTTGCAAACGAACATTTCTTCTGGGAATTTGGTTGGTCAAATAAATTGAACCTGGCTCAACTTTTGCCAGAACACAAAGCAAGGTAATTCGGGAAGGAGATTTTTGGGCCGATCCAATACATGCAACCGCTTTCCTGGTAGATTACTTTGTAACATGAATGATATGTTTCTACTGTTTAGTAGACATGACTGTAAAATCCTTTCTAATATTATTCAGTTAGTCAGTGTTTTAGCATTCATGAAGCCTTCAGATGCATTCAGCTATTGCTCAAACTGAACTTCCTGGATGGTATTTCATCGTCTCACCACTGCTGCACCTGAAGCAACACGCCCCCACTAACGCAGCTCCTAGCGTTTTAACACAGGACTGTTTTCGGTCAGGCCGCCCACTCAGCACTGAGTATTGAAGACTGTCGAGAACTGAAAGCTGGCAGCGAATGTCTGGTCAGATTCATGATCTTGTTTGTTTATTCACTGACAAGAAGAATTGACAGAATTATGCTAGTTTTGCATGATTTTTATTTAAGCAAAGTTTTTGTATGGCTGTTTGTGCTTAAACAATAAAAACATTTTAGAACTATGACTTCTTTTGTTAAATGACAAAGAGCTTCTTTGAAAGTGGGGAATGATAAAATACTATATTTTTGGATTGGTATCAAAACTCTCACAAACGATACCAAGCCCTAACCATGATTTTATATTTCCAGGGTCAAAAATCACACAATTTGACAAATTTAATCTGTAATAATTGGAGTATTTTTAGTTTAAATTCAGCTTCAGGATTGCTTCCAGTGCACATGATCAATGACAACCAATGGATCTTGATGAAAAAAGAGACAGAAAAACTCTAGCTATAAGTAAAGTGGGAAATGAACAGCTCAAATGTTGGGGCAGAATATCCTCTGGAGTCACAACATGAAAATGTTAGAGTTCCTAAAAGGCACTGTGTCTGCTCTGGAGAAACTTTAGTTTTAACACCAGCTGACTAGACTGTGTAGGGTTTGCTGCTGTTGTAGATGTGTTAAAATAGCAGTAATGATTTATTCATTAATGTTAACATAAAGACCTTACCAAGAGTAAACCGAGTTGTGTATTGATGCATGCCACACAATGACTGAGGGATACTTAAGACGAGTCGGTGGGAGAGAAAACCGGAGTCGGAGAGTAAACTATCTATCCTGCAGAAATAGCCTGTGATGTTTCACACAGCCAGATAACAAGCTGCTGTTGTGTAAGGTCCAGGCCAGGAGATGGAGGGGAGGGGAACTGGGGGGAGCGGAGAGAGGCGCTCTCTCACTCTCTCCTTTAAAGGTAACTTCTCGTGGTGGGAGGAGGGACCTTCAACTCTTCCTGTAAACTGTCTACAGGCGGAAGGAGCTATTAAATCAAGAAACAAATGGCAGTGATCAGCCCTCACATCATCATCCACTGATGGATCAGCACACTGTGAGAGAGGAGGGGGGGTGGAGCTGACATCAGCTTTAGAAAGTGAGGAGGGGGGTTGTGGAGTGAGAGCAGGGGTGATGTCTGGTATAGCGCTGGGCATTTGAGACAGATTATTGGAAATTTCTGTAGTCAGCGATAGTGAGTAAATCCACTAGTGCACTTTATAGAGATATCTGTTTGTTGGGGCCGGCTGTCTCGGCCGTGAGTAACCTTCTTTTTCTAGGAAGCAGGAGGTAGGTTTGCAGAAGCACGAGAGACATTTGGACTTGTGTTCAACCTGCATACAATATCTCCCTCAAGTCATAAAAACATACCTGTGTAGATCAAATTGAACCAGAGGCTTCAGTAATGCCAGAAAAAGAAGACTTTCTGTGCACACACACACAGTCATGAGCATGCACACACACACTGAGAGCACCAGAGGCAAGAAGGCCTGTGCTGAACTGAGATAAACCTGCAGCCAGCATGAGGTCAGCGGGCCGACTGATGCAGTGTTGGCCACACAACACAAGGAGACACACAGAGTGAAGGCAGTGAAGGGCAGAAGTGAGGGAAAGAGAGCAAAGACCATACTTGGTCAAGTAAAAAATTCCAGCTCATATGAAAACCGGATGAATCTCACACCCATTAATTGGTGCTCTGTTTTTTTCCCCCTCCTCCACGTGTGGGTATATTGATCTGGATGTGCCTCGTTCTCAGGTTTCCAGTAATCAAGAGAAGCTAACAGCAGGAGGAGAGGGCGTGGAGGCGCGGCAGACAGATCCTCGGAGTGCAGAGTTGTAAAGTGCCAGGCTGAACTGAGGGGTTCAGGAGCAGTCATGTGCACCAGGCTAAATTATTCATGCTGATTAGAATCTTCTTACTGAAATGAATTTGAGAGAGTTCAACATATGTTGCATGGCATGGCTACTTAAGAGGCTTGCTAAATCGACACTGTGACTCTATGTGTGTGTGTGTGTGTGTGTGTGTGTGTGTGTGTGTGTGTGTGTGTGTGCTTTTTGCAAATATGTAAGTGTGGTGGTGGAAAGTAAACAAGGCAAGCAGCAACCTCTGTGGCTGAAAAATAAAGTCCATGTGGAAGTGCCAAAAACCGCAGTTCCTCTAATGGCCACTTGAGGCTGGCTCCAAAAGTGAAACCACCATGTTAAAATGCCCAACTTCACAGCTGCCATAAACATGTTTAAAGCCTGGTACATAAAACAGTTTTGGTCTCTGTAGCTAATTTCAAAATTCATGAAAACTGTACGGGGACAAATCTCTATATAACTCACCCGTTTACATGTTATTAAGGCTTAAAATTATGCATGATTAATAGTGTGGCTACTTTGAGTGACCAGGCATCACCACAGTCAATGAGTCAGATCTGCTCCTCCACAGCTCCACCCTCTCGTCCAAATATTGTCATTTCTGGCTCCAAAAATCTAAGATGGCGACAGCCAAAATGCCAAACTCGAGACTTTAACACAGGAGCCCACAAACAGATGGGTGAGGGGTGATTTTAAGTTCACTGAATAGGTCCATTAACTGATACTGTATACCACTACTCCACAATTTTTCAGAGGGAAATACTGCACCCTAAAATACAATGTAGTGTTAAATATTCAGTGGATCCCAACCTTTTTGGCTTATGAGTCCTTACAGAAAAAAAGCAGCATCTAATTGGGGATCCTTGTCATATTTCAGATGTCTTACAGTTCGCCATGGTTCCACCAAAAAAGAGATTTCCCATTTAAACTGTCTCGGATGGTTTCATTTAAATAACTGTTCATGGCCCAAAGAGGTCAACTCATCCGATATCGTCCAGAGAGCAAAGATTAGAAAAAGTCCAGAAAGTGAATACACAATTTGTGCAGGATAGCCTTTTTTAATCGTCTTTTCTAACCTATTAATCATCACACGAACACAGATTTATCTAGTGACTCACAGCAGGGGGCCTGACCCTCAGGTCGGGAACCTATACGCAAGTATAGTTAGAACTAGCTCCATCTAGACCATTTAAAACAGTAACTAATAATGTCATTAAAATTCTTTATCAGTTATAGGGGCTGGTCTGTTTTAGCATGAGAAGTTTTACTTTTGCTACTGTAAGTACACTTGGATGATAATACTTAACTTAAGTAAAGATAAACTACACTGTTTCTTCCTTAAAAAACTATGTATAGACTCGCACAGAAGATAACTGTCTCAATCATCACTTACTACCCACTAGAAGTGTGTGGCGGTGTATTTGTCTGCAGAGACTCTGTCCTCTGCCTGTATTTTCTTATTTTCTACTTATTTTCTGTGTTTGGGACATTTATGGCCGTGTACCCCCACATAGCTCAGGTGAGGTCAGGGCTTTATGAAAAGGTAGCGACCAGGCGCCAGACTGTAAACAACAGATATCCAAGAGACACAGCACTGAAAAACCACACACATAGTGAGGCGAAGCACCAGACAAGTGAATCTGGGGTTGGCTTTTACTTCCACTCTCCCTGGGGAGTGTGTTAACAAACAGAAACCCACAATCCTGCATGGTAAAACATTTAAGATCTGCTACTTTGATTATCTGAATACATCCTCCACCATGAGTGTATGAGCAGCTCTCTGAGTACAGTTATCCTACAGCTACAGTGAGTTGAGTGAACATGTCTGTCCACCTGGTGTCTAAATATGCACATAATAATATTATCTGCCAGTATCTCTGATAAACCATCAAATCGCTGTAATGACAGTACGTGGGTGTAAGGCGCACTGCTCATGTGTGCCTATTAAAACTGTTCTGAATAAGCCCGGGGATATGGAAACAATGCCAGTGTCCACCGCCGCCTCTCATCGCCACATACTGTAACACATCAAACACAGCAGCACACAGGATAATGAGGAGGATAAGGACTATAAACAGCATCCGTCTGCTCACATTTAAATTTACCAATTCTCGTCCTTCCCCTCTATCATTTCATCCATCTTAAGTAGTTTGCCTCTAAATATACACACAAAACCGCCTGAACATCCATCTCAATTGTCAAGCCATTCTTCATCCTTTCTCTCTCTAAAGAAGCCCCCCTCCTCCGCTCCAAAGGCCGCCCACTCTACTTGTCTATCCGCGCTCCACACTCTTCCATTCGAAAAACTTCCAACTCCTCCGATACATCACTCACCCTCTATCTCCCTTTCACTCCCCCGAGGAAGAAAAACAACTTGACCAGACCTGGGCAGAATATATTAGAATGTGATTTAAACATTTAAATAACCTGAGTTTTATGTATTTTCGGAGATGCCTGAAACTCGCAGTATGCACAAAACAAATCAAAACAATGTACGTCTCTGTGTTGTTCCTTAAGTTGACCAAATCTAAACATATTCAGCTATTTCTGTGCCGCCCTGTCTCGGCCCTTTCTGTCTCTTTCACCCGCTACCTCGCTTGTCAGAAAAAATAAAATCTCAACCGAGAGAAACTGGAGAGACCACATTATATTCAACTTACTTCCTTGTCTCTTTTCATGTAAGACAAACTCAAAAATAATTTGCACACACTTTACATTTTTTTTTGTCTGTGAGAATAAACTGCGCATGAAGAGGAAGGGGGCGCAGAGGGAGGCAATCTTGTTACCAGCCGGCATAGCCCTGGGAAGATTTCTATCAGACACACGTATAGAGAGAGGCATCCATTTAGAAAATGGCTTTTCTAGGCATGCTGGGCCATTTAGCACACCCTGTGACGACTCCTGTTTGGGGCCATGATAAATGTTCTTTCGCACCCGCCCTGCACACACTGTCAGGCCAGCACACACATGCACACACAACCATATGGGCATCCTACACAAGACATAACTGCGATGGACGTAATATTTTCAGAGCGACTGGCTTCGCTGGGTTTGGCCCACAGAGAAAACCTCAGCAACATGTAGCCTCAATTAGTTTAGATTCACAGAACTGAAAGCCCACTGAGCAGTTAACATCAACTCAAGGTCTCATTAAGCTCAGAATTATTCAACTACATACAACTAAGTTTTGCAACAAGCAGTCAAGAGACATCATAACATATTTAATCCATGCATACAGTGCATCCCTCTGAAAACCACAGCGTGAAACAATTACTCAACTAATCGATTAGGCGACTGACAGGAATGAATCAACAATCAGTGTTTTTTTCCAAGCAGAAATACCAGACATTCCCCAGCTCCAGCTTCTCATTTGTGAGGATTTTCTACTTTTCTTTGTCTCACGTCATAGTAAAGTCGATATCTTTTGGTTTTGGACGGTTGGTCAGACAAAACAAGCAATTTGTTGGCAGCACTCTGGGCTTTAGGAAATTGGGATGGACATTTTTCACTATTTTCTAACATTTTATAGACAAGATAATGAATCCATTTATCAGGAAAAAAATCAGCAGGAGGAAAAAAGGAAATAAAAATAAGCTGCAGTCTGTGAATATGAACATTATCACTACTACAGTCTGCATGTGCGATGAGTTGTATCATGTATTAAGTAAAAAAAAAAGTAGAGGGAGCACTGTCCAAGTTTAGTAATTGAAGTTTAAAGTTAGACTAGGTAATTAATCTAAAAGTCAGAAAACACTCAGAAAACTGTCAAAATTGAGCACAAATTAATCTATGAGGGTAAACACCGCGCCAAAAAATTAATACGAATATTATAAGAACCATTTGAAATCATTCATCACATTTTTTATAACCAAGTCATGTTTTAAATTCCGCTGAAGTGTGTGGCACTTTACACCATGCATTACCCTGCAACACACAACAGCTCACTCACTCACAACTCAAACATTTCTAGGAAAAATCAATCTTTAGGAAACATGCTTGATTATTACAGTACAATCGCTTTTTCACTGGGCGAACACAACCACATAAAATAATACTTTTATTAATAAGTTTAACGATGAATATTTCTGGTGCCGACTTGCGATGTTAATCGACTAGCCGACTAATTACACACATCTTTAGTCTGGATCAAATTTGATCATCATCTGGTTTGTTTGTAGTGTGAAAATATTTTTGGATGGTTCAGAGTTTCAGACTAACAAGAGGAAATTCTGGCAGGGCTATCGTAGTTTCTTTGAGGATAACGCAAGCGTAGTGTGTGTGTGTAGGTGTGTGGTTGAGTGAGCAAGAGTGCGTAACAGCGGATACTCTCAGAGAAGACAGGTGTTGTCAAAAAATAGCTGAAAAAAAAAGAAAAATTATAACACTTCAATTATTTTGTGAAATGACGAGAGACAAAACATAGTTGAGACTGTCAGATGTGAAAAGGCCCTCCGTGACATGCTCCCTTATGAGTAGAGTAAATTCCACTTCCTCTTCTGCTCTTAAAACCTATTCAGAAACCCTAAAAAAGGAACTGTCACCAAGCAAAGATCAAGATTGTTTTTCATTGTTTGTGGTATGATGACAGCAACAATATGCTTTCACATTGAAACAATGCATTACAGAAGCCTACTGCCCACACTGCTCAATGGGAATACTGGAACGTTACTGGCACAAACTGCGAAAGACAAACATTTTGATGGGTAAACACTCTGTTATGTGTTGTTTACACTGGATGAGTGCTAAAAAAATCAACCTCCCTCTATCATGCAGTTTGTCTGATATGATCCACTACTGGTCACTAACCTTTCCACCCGCACGATCGCTGTCAACTCACTTCCTCCTCTCTGGGATCCATCAATGTCGCCACCACACTAACAGCGATCACACTAACCACTGTTAGTGCTAGCATTGAAGCTGCCACAGGCACCGCACCGGCTGCATGAATCACACTCACCCATACAGCAATAATGAAGCATTTATCTCAGGGTGCATTACAAACCCTGGAAGCACGGCGAACATGCGCACATGGCAGAAATATGATGAAACAGTGTCAATCACACTCTGCTCAACCATCTGCTCTACCACAAGACAGACACGTGTTACACACAGCCTCATATGATGATGATGCAGACACAAACAACCAACACCATGCTCTGCTAAATGTAGTGTTAGGACTTTAAAATCTTGTGCTCTTTACAGCAAGTCAAAAACATTTTGTTAATGTGTTAAAATCATTCCCTTTTTATGCGCAGTGTATTTCTTCATAAGATTGATTTCACAGGAGATTTGACTCAAGGAAATTCTTGAAAAAAAAAAACATTTACACATGAAAAAAAAAATCTTAGAGCATAATTATCCCAGAAAATACAGTAAAAACTAAACCTAATTATCTTTAAAAGATCAACATTTTTTGCAGTGCTCATACAAACACATTGCCTCACAGACGCACACTTGGGAGCTTACGTTGCCTTGCCCCGTGAAATTTTACTTATTAATAATGCAGAAAAAAGCGCTGCGTCACATGTGAGCGTGACGTCAACTTACCGATCTCATCTGCTGGGTACCGGTGACGTGCTGCAGAACCTTTTCCAGCTCCTTCTCGATGCGCCCAGCCCAATGAATCATTCTGGAAAATAAAATTAGACACTTTCAATGTGCATCACTCAACATTATCACCTGAACATGTCATCATCATTCATTTCTCTGTCACTGGATGAGAGTGTGTTTGTGAGACTGTCAGAAAGACTCTCAGCCCATCTTTGTGTATCTCTCTTTCTGTTGTCATGCTGCCATACTCTCCCTCCTTTCCTGGATTCCTATCTGGACGCGTCTCTGTCCTACCTCTCCTAATGTCTGGGTTAGTCATCAGCAGCTTCCCACCCCATCACATCTTGCATATATCTGGTCGGCCCTGGCAGGACTGGCGGTGAACGTGCCTGTCTTGGCTCGGCTAGGATCAGCGGCTCTGCAATAAAACTGCTCAGGTCTGACAGAAATGCACCCTAAGCAGGAGCTGATCTCCGTTAGACGGAGCCAAGTTTGGAATTAAGAGATCAAACGGCTCAAGCTCATCACTGTATATCTCCCAGCAAGCAACAAATGACTTAATGGATCAAGATTTTCACTAGATCATTTTAAAGCAGCAGCAGGGGCGAACCTGCCAACCTGGATACACGCTGAACAATCTATGTGCGTGGCCGACGAGAAATTCTCTCTCAGACAGAAAAAAAGGAAAAAACATTATGAAAGCCCATCTTTCAGCAATCAGATGAATAAATTCTGTCATGTGTTTGCGAGCCAACCACTGACTCCGTGCCAACCTTTTCCTTTCAGCAGCCTGCAGATAGCTAATCACTAGCATCAACAACACAACAAAGTCGTTTGTCTTTTAATATGATGACTGAAACAAATGTCATCTTTAAATGTCAGATTTGCTCAGAAGACAAGAGGGAAGACAGATTTATTAAATTGCACAAATCTGCCAAGTAGTGACAGCGCTCGCCATAATCACAAAGCCGGAGTGGGCCTCATCAGGAGAGGAACAGCAGAGCAAACACGCCAAGCGAGTGTGCGCACTGGCTGTGTTTATAAGGGACGAGATTAAGAGCAAGCAAGAGGGCCTCCGAAAGGACGGTGCAGAGCGGGACCGCTGGGGAGAGGCCGCCGACTATGAAAAGGTCACCTCGATATGAAATGAAAACAAGCTTACAGTGAGAGCAGAGCCGAGCAGGACGCAGTGATACTAACAGTGAGGGACAATACCTCTGCCCCAAGCCAGGCAGACTTCTTACGCAACTTAATTTAGTCTACACACACACACATATATATACAGCTTTGACAGAGTGACATGCAATAGGAGGGTCCAACATAATGACTTGTATTGTACATATATGTAAATACACATATATCTTAGAGCTGAGGAATTTTAGTGAAGTCAAGCAGCACAATGTTGTTATTATTTTAGATTTGATATTAACTGTATTGTATTGTCCATAATCATGAGTTGAAGGCTGAGCAGGTATCAAAGGTAATCCCTGTTCAGTTCCCCCAGCTATAACTAAGGCCAGGCAATAATTCAAAAATATAATAGTGACATAATTCTCATATGGATAGATCTTTTTTTCCACAGATGTGTAAATTAGTAATAAAACGATTTTCTTTATTAACTTATAAAATGTATTTGTCTTAATAAGATGAATATGAATTAAACATTTCATCATGTCATATTAAATACTTGCGTTAAAAAAAAAAATCAAAAGATATAGTTAAAGATAATAAAAAAGTGACAGTTACTGCTATATTAATTTTGCCCATCTTGCCCTCCCTGGTCAAATACAATTAAGAAAATTAAATGAGTCTGGGTGGACGACCTGTGTGTCAGCCTCACACTGTTCATCCTGCCGCAATGGATCCGAGTGCAACCCTGAAATACCTTGGAAGGGAAAAGACGGACAGCTGAGTCCAGTAACATCTTCCTTTCAACTGTATCGCAAAAGCAAAATACTTACAAAAACAAAAACAGATACTCTGTTTTGTATCGCGATAGAGGTAGTAAATCCAGACATGTATGATCTGTACAGATACACCTGCACACATTAGCCTTGTCACTCCTCCTTCCTGGTGTTTCCATTTTCTAAATCTGTTTCATTACATTGAATACGTCAAATCTAATCAATGACATACTTAATTATGCAGACAGACTGATATCCATGATCCAGTGACAAGTAGCAAGGAGTCGAATATGGAGCCTTAAAGGGACAATTCACCCCAAAATCAAAACTTCATATTTTTCCTCTTACCTGTAGTGCTATTTAACAGTACAGATTGTTTTGGTCTGAGCTGCAGAGTGTTGGAGATATCGACCATACAGATGTCTGCCCTCTCTCAAATATAATGGAACTAGATGGCACTCAGCTTGTGGTGCTCAAAGTGCCAAAAAATATATTTGACAAACTCAACAGCAATGTCTCTTTCCAGAAATCATGACCAGGCTGCTCAAGATAATCCACAGAGCTTGTAGAGTGCAGAAGGAAGTGTGCATCTACTCATGGACGAGAGGCTCGTGCTCATGACATCACGAGATGTAAACATTAGTGGCATGAGTTGTAATGTTAGCTAGCTCAGTGGTGCTAGGTGAGCTAGCAGTAGCCGCACGCTTCTGTCTGTGCAGTGATACGGCTGGCAGGTTTAGTTTTGTAAAAGAAAATAGCTCCTACATGAAACTGCAAGACATCTCTATGGTCGATATCTCCAACACTCTGCAACTCACATCAAACAGCACCACAGATAAGATTTTGGAGGGTACCGTTCCTTTAAAACAACTGACCTGCATCAGGGGAGATCACATACAGTTAGCCCAAAATTTAGAGGCTCTACTGTACAATGTTGTATGATGACTCAAGATTTACATTGGACTAATTGTGAATCAAAGGAGAAAACTATTCCACAGTCCCAAATGAGCAGAACTCTCCATTCACTAACAGCCACAGAGATATGAGGAGATGCTTGTTTGGTAAATTAGATGCACTGCTGAGGCCTGATGATCAATGAATTCTTGGAGACCTTCTGTGTTGTGAAAGCTGTGATCTCTCTTAAGAAACACAGAAGTTGTCATTGCGCTCTACATGAAAGCCGAATTATGCTCTCTGGCTCTTTGTAGTCTGGTGCAGTATTAAAACTTTGCTATTTGGCACCTGCGTTTTTGATGTATTATCATTTATGTAAGCGAGACATTATGGGTAAATGTGATGAAATGAGTCTGGATGGACGACCCGTGTGTCAGCCCCACGCCGTTGCCACGTTCTCTCTGCTGCAATGGATCTCGTCATTACAAAGTGCGACGCTGAAATATCTGTAAGGGCAAAAGGTGGACTATTTTCGTGTGTGTGAAAATAACAAAATTTGGGGGAAATTGCTCTGAGTTTCTCGGCTCTCAGTTAAGTGATATTTTACATTCCTGGGAAAGATTGTACATTTAGATACGAGTTATCGAAACAGGTTTCCTACATGTAATTTAGAAATGTGGAAATAATTTCCCCCAAGCAAACACCTTCTTCCTCTACACACACACACACACATACACACACACACTGCAATCCAATAACTACATAAAAATTAGACCAGGCTTTTAGGTAGGAAGGTGTAGAAAATATAGGCTTGGCACTGCTATAAAAATGAACTAGAGGACATTCTGACCTTTCTTATGGACACATTTTCCCAGCTAGACCTCCAACACACACACACGCTCCAACCGGTGTGTGTGTCAGGCCTATACACCCGACGGACGGCCACAGCAGCTCCCCATAGACTTCAATTAGCTAACTGTCAAATTCTGGCAAATAGCACAGCAATGTGGGTGACACAAAACCCAGTTTCTAAACCCACGAGATGCCTGACTATAGTATTACCAGGCCTAGTCTATTTATCTTATCTAATTAGATTAACATGGTTAATTACAGTAGTAACTGTAATCCAGTATAGTTACAACAAATAGTAGCACTTCTGGATAACATGAGGTGTATTTGGAGGGGAAAGAAGAGGCGGCAGCAATATAAAAAATTAACTGAGATCATTAAGGACAGGTTTAGATTATAAAATATATTAAAATAGGGTAAATATAATTTTAAAATCCACGTGAATTCCTTTGCAAAACCATGCACATCACTTTTCTTCATGGTGCTCAAGTGATCAATGATGCAGCTAATTGTCCTTTAAATCAGTCTGCTGTGATACAAGTGATTCTCCTTTGAAAGTCACCTTGGCCATCAGGAACAACAAAGAGATCACCCGCTGGACGCATCCGAGAGGAATCATTATGCGATTCTTCATTTGTGTGAACCTGACTGACTAATCATCACTACAGGCTACACATCATGTTCACATCAGAGCATCACGTCATCACGTAGACTCCAAGTGAGGAACTGTTGCACCCTTGGCTTCACCGGGTTTATTACTGGACTAATTGCATTTGATCTGCATTTCAAACGAAGCACCGATCACTTAAAAAAACCTAATTAATCATTGCTTGGATAGTCCGACGACGCAGAAGTAGAAGAACCGCTGCGTGTGCAGACGTGATGTTTCAGTCTGGATCCGTGTGTCATTCAAGGTGAAAGTGTGACACTGTGCGCATTTTGGATGAAAATGCGCTTTAAGTTCAAATATTACTACAGACTTGTCACTGCATCTCCCAACAGGTGCACGCTGAGAAAGTCCAACTATAGTTTACACACAGCTGGGTGCTCAGCTACTTTCTGAGCCTGCGGTCACTTGCTACTTTCCAACTGCTTGCATAAAGCAACGCTCTTATACTGGCTTTAAATTGCGTCTAAATTTCAATCATAAATATTTCTACAAGAAAATTCACTGCAAAAAACATGACCAGATATCAATCTTAAAGACATATTGCTCCATTTGTCTTAAAACATGAGTCAAAGCAAGTAGTTTGGAGTGTGGATGAGAAAGACCTGGCGCTCCTGCGGCATTAACTAATTGGTTTAGTCTCTGAATCAAAATCATCCTGTTAAAAACACCAGCGTATCCTGCTGTGGGATAGAGGTGATTATTTCCACGGTGCGTGTGCACTATCCAGTGGAGGACTTTTTCAGACTAGCCTTGTTGTAGCCTCAGCCTATCCATCATGCGTAAATGGGATAGTCTCCCCCCACATGCGGTGACAGCAAAACAACACATCTACTATTATCATTATCATTTTTATTTTTATCCCTGTGGATGTTCTAATAAATTCCTGCTCGCTTGGTTTGTTCGCCAGTGGCACCTGTGCATGCTCCCTGTAGCCTGTTTCCATGTTGACTGTGACAAATTGAATAAGGCTTTGGGTATTAAATGTCACTGCCCACAACAACGAAAACAACAACATTATGAGGGCGAGATTCATAACGCGGCATCATCACCAGAGACGGAAACTGCGTCTTCTTGTGTTTCAACATCAGGGACATCAGCTGCTCTCGCACCAAGGTACACGGCGCCGCATGTGTCAGGCTTGGCGGGGCCACCTGTCCTAGTTCCGCGCTCCGCACCCCCCGGTTTATCCCCCAAACGGTGCAAGGTACTTACGTGTAGTGCTGGGGGAAGAGGTGGGTCCCGTCTGTCGGCGTGGAGACGCATATGATAAGTACAGTTTGGATTGTGAAGAGGCAGAAAATACCGTACGACTGCGCGCAGATCGCCATTTTCCATTAAATATTCAAGAAACTGGGATAAATAAGAGAAGGACCGGAAGGACAGTCTCTCGCAGCTGAGCTAAGAATAACCGAGCTCCGGAGAAAGTGTGTGGTGGGAGGTGATGGTTGGCGGAGGCTTCTGGACACTTCAGCCGGCAGTGAAATCTCAATCAGGGACGCGCAGAGGATTGGCAGCTGAAGACACGGGAGATCAGGATCAGGAAGATGCTCTGCCGCTGCTGCTGATGTGCCTGCCTGCCTATTTGCGCACTCGCTGTCCTCCCTCCCTCTCCGCCGCCGCACATTTGCTCCTTTTCTCTCCCACTCTCTCCAATGTAACAACCATACACAGTAAAGCCAGACACCACACTATTACAGTGTTCCCATGCCGGTTTTCAAAATAAAACCATTTCTCATTTTCAGGGTGATATTTGGCTTTAAAGTGACAGAAGAGCTCAAACAAAAATGGGTTTGAAATCTTCTTTGATGACTGTATTCTCAGCAAAAGGCCTCAATGAGAGCACATAGGTACTACATGGAAATGACCTTAAACTACCCAGGGGTACTATACTTGCTTTACAAACACATAACACCAGGACAATTTGGGGAAACAGCTGCCAGTTGTGAAATGTCCATTTTGACGCACAGGCTTGGCACAACACTTCAAGGACTTTTCTCCAGGTGAGATTTTATTTTGAAGGTCTAATCGCCCCGCTTCCTGCATCCATCCAGCCTATCTGTGACACTTGACTCAGCTGTTGGCACAAGCGGTCCTTCCTCCGTTCAAACAGCCTATTTTTGTGCGACAGACGGGGGCGCGCATCAGGCCACCTCCTCTTCCTCCTCATGTCCACTCTCGGCGCGCTGTGTCCTCCTCAAAACTCGGCATCATGGGCAGGAATCAAGCCTTTATTTTGATAATTAGAGGCATGACTCTACAGGGGCGGATTGTATTAACTGGAGTGTAAACATTCAGCAGATCACCTTGGGGCTCCTCTCCAACTACATTTGTTCTACTTATTAGCGCATCTGGTCCAGTGGATGAACATTTAAATGAATGCAAGGAGAATTAATAAACTCATTTTAGAGACACCTAGCTATTGTTTTGGGGCAGGGCACGTCTCCTTGTTTTGTCGTAACCAGAAGCCTCTGAATAATCATAAGCTTGTTAATATGGTATATTTTAGTGGAGCAAGTTTTTTCCTCTGGACGTGAGTCAGATACTGCTCATTGTAATGGTAAACAAGGAGGAGAGATGCACTGAAACCTCAGAGTAAATCTAATTCAGCATGAAGTTACCCCCCGGAGAAGTGAATATCTCCCTCTATCAGCTCGGTGTGTGTGTGTGTGTGTGTGTGCACGCGTGTGTGCACCTGTACCTGTATTTTTACCTTTCCCGCACTGCTGTTTGTTCTCTGATCTTACCATTTCAACTGGAGGGCACAGTAGGTGTGACACATTTGCACCTAAACAAAAGATTTTTTGAGGTGTGTCCATGCCACAGAGAACACACAATAAAGATTCATAGCTTTATATGTGATGTGTTCCAGGTGTGTTTCCATTTTTTGGCACCAAATGGGGTGACGGTGTTCAAGGCTTTGGGTTTTTTCCACTTGTATCCCAGTTAAAGCCCAGTTTAAGGACACTCCTAGGGGTAGTCTTACGTCTCTTAGCTCATTTGCTGGACACGGGTAGAGACAGCCGGTCTTGTGGCTGTGTTGTCCTTGGCTCTGTCAGTCAGCAGGGGACACGCAGGTGCTCTGCTACAGAGAGCCACACAGCAGTCGGCAGGGTTGCTGCGCAGCATTTCTGTCTCTTCGCTGACAGGGAAGACGGGGCTGTTTTGGTAGAAAGGACACACTGCGGGGCACAGACCTCAGCAGGAGAGGAAAAACCCACCTGATGGCGAGGATGAAGAGCTACAGCAGCGGTCCCCTGCTTATGTACATAGATGTCACGGATCATTCAGTCAGAACAAATATCTAGGCTTGTTCCTAGGGAAGTGGAGGAAAAAAAACTCTGCCTTTATTCCCCAGAGCTACTAGTTTTTGAGACATATTGAGCAAGTGACTCCCCCTCATCCACCCCCTCTAAACAAATCTGTGGCAGAGAAGCAGGAGACGGTCGTGCTTTGATTTATTATTATTCCCTATGCGGAGAAAAATAACCTTAATTGATGGCTACTCTCGCCCATTAATTTACTGTACCATACTTCCCATCATGACACAAATGATAACAACAAACAGATCCTGGTAGAGTGATGTAGCCTGGCTGACTCACACTAAACATTTCTGCTGACTCACAGCCACCCCTTTTTTTTTCTCCTTCCTTTCAAACATACATTAGGCAAACTTGTCTCACTTTACCTGGCTCACGGGGCCCGCAGAAAGAAAAATAGATGTAAATTTAATTTTGAGTTAATGCACAAATATGTACTTTTCTCGAATGGAGAGAGCAGAGAGGAGGTTTTATCTGTGCAAACAAAACATCAGGGGGTGGAGATGTTTCTCTGGATGGATAGGATGCCTCAAGGTGCTCTGCAATTGCTGGGACCAAGAGACGATCGGCAACTAAGTTAAGCAATAATTTCTGACGTACAGCCTTGTCACACTTGACTTTGTCACACCAATATCTTAAAAGGTGGTGGATATAACACGAGGATGGTCGTTCAGTCTGGCCGCCAACCTAAAGCATCAGTATCTGACGACCTGGGAGTAAGACTCAACAATCATCTTTCTCCAGAGTTACATACAGAATGTTTGAAAGAACTGTGGAAGATTTAGGGGGATTTAGCAGTGAGAACTCATTTCAACCAGCTGAAACTTCTCTCGGTTAGATTTCCTTCAGTGTACATTGTTCAGGAGGTTTTTACTGTGTGCCAATTTATCCGTAATGGTCTCTGCCTCTCAAAAACAAACAGTGATTTAAAAAAAAAACAGTATTAAACTGGTAAAAACACTCAATAAAGCAGTGGCATGTTGCTTACAGGCCACTTACCCAGCAACTGCTAATGTGTGCTCATCTTTTTCACTGACAACTTAATGTGTGCTAACCTGATCCAGACATTCAGGAAGTTTTTTACCAAGACCCAAATTATCCGCAGAGGTCTCTATCTCTCCAAAACAAACCAACCAGGTGATATACACCAGTAAAAACACTGAATAAAGCAGTGTCCCATTACAAGTCAGTGTTTGCCGACACTGTTCGGGATGCCACGGACAGGCTGCTAAGCCCAGCACTTGCTAATGTGTGCTCACCTTTTTTCTCTGATAACTTAAGATCCAGACACTCAGGAGGTTTTTTACCAGAGGCCGAATTATCTGCAGAGGTAGATAGAGGTCTCTTCCTCTCCAAAATAAATGAACCTGGTGGTTTAAACCAGTAAAAATACTGAATAAAGCAGTTTCACATTAAAAAAAAATCAGTGTTTTTACAATGCTCTCCACTGAGGTGACTAATGCAAAAAAAATGGGAATGGCCCTTTCTAGAGCCAGTGTTTGGTTTGTCTGTTCTGCACTGCTGTGGAAACATGGCAATGCAACAAGGCAATCTCTGTATAAGAGGACCTGCTCCCTGTGTAGATATAAATGGCTCATTCTAAGGTAACGAAAACACAGCTGAGCTTATTTTCAGGTGATAATACACTAAGGAAAACATACTTGTTATTTTATAATTTATTTCTGCCAATATATCCCCCTAAATCCTACACACCGGACCTTTAAATGCAAATTTATTTTCATCTGCCTGAATGTATATGGTGATGGTTGTGGGCTGATAGTGGCAGATAAAAGAGGTGATTGCCACCCTGGGGCCTCGGATCTCATTGAACACACTGTGATGCTTATAGAGAATCCACTCTTTATTAGAGCTGATCAATAGGGATCTGCTCAGTGAAAACACACAGATCAATGACCTCAAGCTCCGCACATCCTCCAAACAGTGAGAAAAGGCAGACAAGAGGCAGGTCTCAGCCGCTCAGGGTCTCTCTCATTGGCCGCGCAGTCTCTCCTGGAGAGATTGACCTGCCAATCTGGTATTGATCCAGGGAGTTGAGAGGAAGAAGACGGGCCTCGCTGTTCTGTATCGGACTTTCTGGGGACTGCTCCCCCAGACAGAGGCCAAGTAGGTTGGAGTAAAATTAATCACTCCTTGTTTCCCCTGTCTCCAGGCCCCGAGGAAGTCACTAGTAAAGGCGCACCCCACACATCCAGACACACACACACACACACACACAAACTGGCCGCTTATCTTCCTTTTCCTCTACCTTATCCATCTTTCTCTCCCTCCCTAACCTCCTCCTGTGTCTCTTTCTGTGGCCTGTATGCTGATGTTTTGCTGCGCTGGACAGAAAAGTGAGGCTTCACACTCTGTAAAACCTAGTCTAGTCAGCATGCTGAATGCTAAGATTTTATATTTCTGATTAGAGAAGGACTACGCGTCGCATTCACCGCAGATGATAGAGCCAGCTGCCCTTGAGAAAGAGTCCCGACGCTCTCAGCAAACTTCAATGATCCTCTCAAGTGCTCTCTGTAAAAACAGGAGCATGATATACTGTCACTCATTTACCACGCACATTCTTTGAGGGCTTTTTTTTTTTCTTTTTTACCATGGCAGAGAAGAGTCGGCGTGCTCTTGTCCTCTACGGGGATATATTGAAGAGATCGGCAGAGTGATTCCAGCAATCAAGGTTATCTTCCCTCTGTGTCCCTTTCAGCTTACTCCCTGCTCACCTCACAGCTTATCATCCCATTTAGTTTCACCCACTCACCAGAACAGAAAGATCCAATCTAAATAACACACACACCTCCTTGTTTACATAAATATTTGTATATCCCACATCCCTCATTATTTGCTTTGCCCTGTAATGTGGTTATTACCTACATGACCTCAACACTTGGCGAGTATCAACAAAGAGAAATATCCCATTCAGACCACATTGCTGTGCATACCTCCGTTACTGTAAAATACAAACATACCCAGCGATGTGGGGCCGCAAGGCACTCTGGGACTTTCATGCTCAAATGTCAGAGTGTTTCATCCTGATTGATGATGACTCACTCCCCTCCGCTCTTAGTCTGCATGAAAGAACAACAGCACCAATTAATGACCCAACCTCCTCACGTGCAACTGTAAGAAAACAACCGCTGTATCAAATGTTACAGCACGCCACACAAACAGCGCTATTCTGATAAGAAAATACAGATATTTATGATGAAATATATACATGTTTAAGGCTACATTTTATCACCCCCCTCCATCCTTACCACATAGTAAAGTGGCTGCATGTGAAAACAGAGCAAGACTCAGCACTCATTGACATGCTCTACTAGAGGCCTAATGGCCCCTGGGTAATGGCCTCTTTGGTCTTCAGGAAATCCTCCCTCATGCATACATCAAAGCTGGGATTGAGAAGGATAGAGAGTGGAAAATAGAGGGGAGGAAAGAGACATCAGTGCCACACAGGGAGAGGAGAGAGGAGGTGAAGTTAACATACTAAAGGAAGCTCTTATGGTAGTGCGTTTTTGTTTATGATTTTCGCGGCAAGGTCAATCCTGCGTGTTTTAGATTTAAGGTTTGCATCAACATGGCACGCCAATGCTGTGCTTGCACTGTTGAAATGGGGCTGGGTATCAAACCTCAGTATATTTTTAACACTGACTGAATGTGTCCATAGCCTTGTCAGATTTGTAGCATTGTTTATTTATTATTTAATTAGAAATAGTTACTAAAATAAATAAAAGAAACAGAGAAAAAAATGGTGTATATTTTTATGAGTATCCTGTTTGTGTTAATACGATTCATCAAGTCTATCCCCACAGTATCAAAGCTTTAATTTTGTTAATTAACCATTTAGTCAATCAAAAAGAAATCCATGTGAAATTTTGATAACTTTGATTATTTATGTATGAGTTGAGAAAAGAAAAATTCCCAACAGAATCTGCTTCTAGCATCTGAAATGTGAAGATTTTCTACAGCTCTTTTTCATATGACAGTAGACTTCATATCCTTGCATTTTGGATGACTGGTCAAACAAACAAGTATTTTAAATGTGGCGTTTTACATTATTCTGACATTTAAATGACAAAAGAATATTTTTTTACATTATTCTGACATTTAAATGACAAAAGAATATTTTTTAAAAAAAAAGAGAAAGTAGTTGCAGTCTTTCCTAGGGATGCAACTAAAGATTTTTTTTCGTTGTCAATCAATATGTCAATTATTTTCTCAGTTAATCGGTTAGTTGTTTGATCTATAAAATGTCAAAATGTCAATCAGTGTTTCCAAAGCCCAACATGACGTTCTCAAGTGTCTTGTTTTGTCCACGACCCAAACATATTTAGCTTGCTCTTATGAACGAATAAAGGAACCAGAAAATGTTCACATTTAACAAGCTGGAAAACGACTCAACCCGATTAATCAATTATCAAATAAGTTGGCAATTAATTAAGTGACAGCTCCTCCATTATTTGTTGCAGCTCTAGTCTCTCCTATGATATAAAGTTAGATATCTCCATCCTCAATTCCTCTGCCTATCTCTTTTCTTTCACTTTGTGTTCATCTCTCTTCTTCATTTCTTTTTTCTCTCACATTGCTGACATACAGCATACCAGAGTTGTCAGCCAGCTGCTATAACAGGAGACCTGTAGTTCACCGCCCCACAACAACCCCCGCCTCTCCACACTGTCCATGAGCCATCTGCTTAGTCTGCACATTGCAGATCTGTCAATGCTATCTAATTATAATTCACACACAAAAGTGTTCATTGTGACCCTGACTGTGTTTGCAAAAGTTTTGCCTTGCTCCATATGCTAGGTACACAGCAGGCACCTGTCCATACGCATGCATGTGTGCATTTATCTATCTATATGTGGTCTCTCTCCTGTGAGTAAATACAGCAGAGCGTTGCTCAGACACATTCAGAGAAAGCTGTGACCTCTACATGTCCTACACCATGCAGCGGAGCGTGTGAATTCTGCCCCTCGCAATGATTTTCAACTCATCTCGTAGACCGAGCAAGACCCAGTGAGCCTCTTTTTCAAATGCTTTTCTACAGTGGCAATCACAATGCTTCAAACATGAGATGGAATAAAGTGATCTGAAATGGATTGAATTTGTGTTAAAAAAAACAGGAGCAGGAGGAACTTCAAGCTGCTCCACAGTGGCATGCCGACATCAAACTGGCCTTCAATACGTTCGCAGCCAGTGAAGTATTAGGTGTCGGCATATAGAGCATATTAAACAGTGCCAGTGTTAAAGAGGCAAAACTAACAGGCCTGTGGCGCCTTCAGTGGCTTGATAAGGCAAGCGGGTGGTCCTGTCTGAACGTGGTCTACTCCACTTCTCTTGTCACTGTGGAGTGAGAAGTGCATAGTCGCTTGCCCGCCCTGCCGTCACATTAAAGCGCATCTTAATTGGCATTAAAACTGGTGATAAGGGCTTAATGAAGGAATTAATAGATAACACACATTCTGGAGCTTATTCTCCACAGTCACACTCTGACAGACACATAAACACACACAGCTGTACTCAAACTGGCAGATTTTACAACCACAGACAGAGTGAGTAAGAATTCATGGGGAAATAGGTGGCCTGCAGCGAGAGGCAGGACCAAGAGTGAAAGCCTCTAATACATCACATCACCCTGCATGACAACAGCTAACCTTCTCAGGCTGTGCAGCCGGAGCATTTAACTTGTATGGGATGGTATACACTACCATTACTCTAAGCTGCTGAATGGGGTTTTAATCTGATAGTAATTATCTAGTGATTTTACCCTTTTTTTTACCTTGCTTGTGCTGTTTTTCTGAAAAGCACTTTGTAACCTTGTAAAGAAAAGTGCTATATAGATCAAGTTTATTATGATTATTAATAAGGTAAACACTGCATGAGGCAAAGAAGATTAACTTCTGTGTGTAGAGTATTTACTGCATACCACTCATATTACTATTGGTTCATTAATTAATTAATTTGTACATAAAATGGATCAATGCCACATACCACAGCAATTACAGTCAAAACTATTCTGCAACACAGGCTCCTAGATGGGCCAAATACAAGCAACTCAACAGCAAAATATATTGGAAACAATTCATGACAACAAACAACAACACAATAAGAGAGGTATAATGATTAGAGAAATGATCTAACGTTATTACTTTGAATGGAAAAAAATAATCAGCAACTGTTCTGACAATCAATAAATCTACTGAGTAATTTCTCAAGAATTACCTGTTCCAGCTTTTCAGTTGTGGGGCTGTTTTTCTATCTTATGGCAGAGTAAACTGTGGTGGGCATCTTTTACTATTTTCTTAATTTAAGTAATCAATGTTCAAATCAAATACTAAGTGTTTTAAATCAACAATGACAACAATCCATTGTTTCCCAAACTTGTTTAAAGTTATCTCTAGTGGTCCATTTGGTTTAACTTGTGATCACTTATGTTCCTCACCACTGCATTTTGTCTGTGTTTAGCATTTATTTTAACTTTTTGGCCACTGTTCTACTTAATAGTATATTAACCTGAAGAAGACTGAAATTATTTTTGTCAAATGGAGGGACAGAAGAGCCTTAAACAAGCTAACAGACACCAAATCGTGACATATTACTGTCTTACAAAAACAGTTTCGGCTAATGTGTTAGCAGACAATTAGCTAGCTACTTACACATTCAGCAGACACCTGCTACAGTCTCGTTACAGCCGTGTTTCCGGCCGCCTGAGGAATGTGACTTCGGTCTCCATTAACACTGCTGAGCTGAGTAATAATTCTCGGTTATTTCATTACTACCAAGTCGCTTGGTTCAGTGTTTACATAAAAAAAATACGGATGTAACGTTACTCAGTGCTGCTTCTAACCTCTGTTAACCTACTGTTTAACGGTGCGACGTTGAGGAGACTGGTTAACGGCTGGGTCAGGGCTTGTCCAATCAGGATGCACGTCGGCGGGACGTTGATGACGCCGTTCAGGTAGGTGTTACAAAAAATACTGTTAACCGTCAGATTCTGCCACTAGCTTACAAGCGTCGACCAACTTTTTGGTCCATTAAACTCTAGTTTTGGTAACACCTATCATAATAAAGTAGCCAATGATAAAAGGCAAACTACCTGAAATTCCAGTTCGGGTCAGATGGGTCACAGCATTGTGTGACGCTGGTCACAGGCCCACAACTTACAATAGCATAAATCATTTTGATTAATGATGTGCTTATCTATTTATTAGTAAGGTGCTTTTAGACTTTTAGCTTTAGATAAAATCCCCATTTGAAAAATAAGTCTTACCAGTAAAGCATGAGGTAAGATAATAATAATAGTCATTATTTTTATGACACTTTTCTAAACCAGAGTTACAGAGTGCTTTACAGTACCATACAATATAAAAACAAAGAAGTAAAAGAACATCATCCATAGAAAAATGCAATTCATTTAGCCTACCCAAACAAGCACATACTTTTATATACATCCATACATATACTTCTATGCACATACATACACAAAGGCTTCACATATGTACATACATGCACACATACCCATAAACACACATACAAGCATACACAGATGGGGGAAGATGTCCCCCAACCCCCTTAATTCCCCCCTTTACCAATAGCCTATATGGCACTAAATCTACTCACAATATATGTATTGAATACCTAGGCTATAGTGAAGCGTGACATTTCATCTGAATTATTGCATTCTGGAGATTTATTCCACCAGAACCGTTTAGGGTAAACTGATCTAATGTTTTGTCACTGGAAAACAGTGATTTATGTATTTAGCCTATATTAGGTTGTACATACAAAGCTTTGATATACATTTATGATGATGGGAGGATTTGTGGGGAAAGTGTTTCAATTATTTTGAATGAAAATAAAGATTTTTCTGCTTTTAAGTAAAAATGTAAAGTTATACCCTTTGAGCAAGACTTTCCTTTTAGAAAGAGGGCAAAAACCCCAGGGACAAACTGCCTCAAAATGTTATTTTGTTTAATTATCTAGTATATAGTCATATGTGACTTTATATAGTTCATATCTACATATGTATAGTAGTATTTTAGTATTGTAGTTTCAATCATTGCCCAGCTTGCCCCAATAGTGGGGCAAGATGCCATTTACAAAATGTTCATTTTTGTGCTGTAACAACAAAACTGACTATTCTTTCAATTTATGAATGAATGAATTACTGTATTTCAAACTAAACAAAAACATAATAAAAAAAAACAAGACAAAGATAACAGTGTCCAAAAAGGAGTAGGTAGAAGTAAAACTTATATGTCCCTAGCCTTTTCTTACATTTCTTCTTTCAACTCTTCTTCTTCCAAATTTATTTACAACTTATATACAACTATCCCAAGTCTATTTACCACACAATAGATAAATAATAAACCCAGTTTATTTACAGTACACGTACCACCCAGTGTTACAAATAAATATGCACTCCCTGAACAAAACCTTTCCTCATCTGTGTATCTGTCAAAAATATCTTTTTTTATTGATTTCTCCCAACAGTGCGTTGTTTATGCACCATCATCCTGCACATGCTAAAATCATATCCAAATATACACATATATATATTTATTTTACAGTCAGTTTACTTTGTTCTAAAGGGGGGCAGCTTCCCCCATCTTACCTTATGCCCCACAGATGGCATTGGCATACAAGTTCAGAAGATCAGCCACAGACAGAGGTGTGCCCAACATTTACAGTAAAAAAAATGATGAGTGTAGGTGAAGTTTATCTGGTACAGGAACTTTAGGGCTTCTAATTATAAGCGCACACACTGCCAGAATTAAAATTACCATCACAATTGTAGAGATAGATAAGGACATACATTTAACATCACAAATCAATAACAGTTTACAATATCATATTACAGTGGGGATTTACAAAAGCCTACACTGTCACCATGTGCAAAATAATTATCAGTAGGACGGCAAATTGTACAGTGCACAAGGGAAAAAAATATCAGCAAATATCTACCACTTGTATATTGATTATGGATTCAATAATTTGCCATTAATCTGTATCGTGTCGTCAATAAAACGCCTGAAAATTCAGAAAGAAAATGTCCATGAGTCCAAGGTGACATCTTTACATTTCTTGATAAATCTGGCCAACACTCAAAAATTAAACTTTACACTAAGATAAAACAGAGGACAGCAGCAGAGTCTCACATTTCAGAAGCTGCAACCAGAGAATGTTCATTAATTTGGGCTGATAAATGAGGATTTATCCATCATCAAGGTTGCTGTTGATTACTTTTCTGTCGATCAGTTCATCGACTGATTGTTGACACCATCTGTTGGAGCACAGTCCCACATCTTAGAGACTCCACAAACGATATTTTATTCATGCACCCATTAATCACCAGTCAGCTTCCTGGAAGGAAAAGAGTGTCACCGTGGAGCTGGCTCATGCTTGTGTGACTTTCACTGTACTGCTTGCTCGTTGTATTTCCTTTATGCACGGCTCACCATGGTCCAAAGGGCACCTATTCCCCAAAGCACAGCACAATGAAAATACAAAACACTACACACAGAAAAACTAACCAACCAGGTAAGACGGAGAGCTGGGCTCTTATTGGGGATCCTCCTTCTGAGCACCTAATGAAGCCAGCAGTATCTTCCCTTATTACAGCTAATGCTTTGTTTACATAGTTATTTTATCCTGGCCTTAGAGACGTACATAAATCGTTATTGTTATCAGTGTTATTATTACATCACTTCCAACATGTAGAGATAAGCAGTATTATATCCACGCTGCTCAATCAAATTCTACATAATATACAATGAAAATTAGGGTGCAGACACATATTTGCACAAATAATTGCTGTTTTTGCTCAGACATATGAGTGTATATCTGTTTGTGTGTGTGTGTGTGTGTGTGTGTGTGTGTGTTTTCTCCCTCTCCTCCTGAGCCGCAGGTTTGGGCTATTTTCCCAGAAATGTGTTAGACAGACAGAGGGAGGCAGATGCTTTCCTGTCCTCCCAGAGGAGACGGCAACACATGTGGAGAGTGGCTAGGCTGGTCATATTAAACACACCATGTGCACCCTGCATGTGACTGTGTGTGCGCGCAGGAGTGTGGCCTAAAAACAAGCACGGAGTGAGACATCTAGTGGCGAGCACACAGCACTTCAATAACAATGATAGAAATCAGCAATGGAAACTGTGACTTATTGTATTTTTGAACAATGAAAACAAAAGTTTATTTAATCTGTGATCTGACAGATATAATTTTTATGGGGGGGGGGTGAATTTATCATTTGTTCTACTAGCTTGTGTGTATTTGCAGTTACAGTATGCTTGTTTGTGTGTGTGTGTGTGTGTGTGTGTGTGTGTGTGTGTGTGTGTGCATATCTGTGTGTTTGTCAGATTGTGGATATTGCTGCAGTATGATACCATCTTTCCTGCTGTCATCACAATAGATCTCGCAGTTGATGGTGATGTATCATCTGTCAAACTATCAGTGCCAGGACATGGTCCGCTGGTCCCATGAGGCTGCAGACATGATTCACCGCAGTTTTTATGGCGGGTGTCTGCTTTCACCTCTGGAGTTGCCTCTGGACTGCTGGGCTGTCTGCTTTCGCCGGCCTCCACGGGATGTTGTATTAACCTTGCACCACTAAGCGCTGATTATTTGTACAGGGGATATTCTGGGTCTATGAGCAGCATGGTAAAGCTTATCTCAATTAATCTAATGGCTCAGTAATCAAGACATCTGCACACAAGTAAACAGGCCTCAGCAATCCCTCCATGGTTATTAGTAGCAAATCATCAGGCTTTTACAGTTTGGATCAACGTCAAAGTCTGGTTCATTTGCTCAGCACTGCAAAGTCCAACACACAGTAAGCCAACACTAATCGCAGGGGTTTTTTTATACACCATAAGTAGGAAAAAGTCACAAGTTATCAGTTGTTTCATATCGGGTGGGGAGAAAAAGCATTTATTAATATATTTCCTGTAAACTGAAAAGTGAAATCAAGCCAACTGGAGAGATTTTATAGTTGCTTTAAAAGGGGAACTTCACCGATTTTGCACAACAAAGTGTGTTTATAGGTCTTGAGGAGCATTACTGCACATATGAAGAAAAAAAAAGTTGGATAAAGCCTTTTGTGACTCCAGGGGGAGCTGCGCAAAATCTGATAAATTGCCCTCAGTGATGTCACTTAAGTCAACCTTTGTTGGATCTTAAGAAAAAAAATTTGGCGTGGAGACAGAAAGAAGTGAGTTTAGGAGACCTCTGTGGCCCACTCGTCATCTCTACTTGAAGCTAAAGGCTACATTGCAGGAAGCAGTGTTGGGGGTTACAGTAATATGTTACTTTTTAGGAGTAACAAAGTAATGTAACACATTTCCAACAGGGTTTCAGGTAATAATATTACATCTAAAATGTCACGTAATGCATTCCCATCCAAAATAAACTGTTCATTGTTTTCATTTTTCATTCATCCACATTGCTCCTCTTCCACCAGTGCGCCACCACAAAAAACATCCCCTTAAGGTTGCTGTGTGTTTGCGTGTCATTCATAAACGCTACCTTACAGAAGGGTGCTGGTGATCGTGTGCGTTATCATGTCCACTGTGTTTCCATTCATATACCTACACCATATCCCATTCTGCTTTTGCATCCTAAGGCTGCCTGAAAGCTGCGGGGCCTCCGGTTTGTTTTTTCCTCATCCCAGTGATCGACACATCTGGGTGATGTTAGTATATGTTCCCATCCACATCCCCTACAGCTGCAGAGCAACACCAACACACTGTCCCGCTCTTATGCATAACTCTCTCTCTAGAGCTGTTGTAGCTGACCGGCATACCGGGAACCAGGAGGTTGGTCTTCCAGCTCTGGTGTATTAATTTGCACTCATCATAGCGACTGACTTGCACGCCATTGTGTTTGTTGTGTTAACCTCAATATTTTTGTTTCTTGTGTTTCATATCATAGGCTCACAAATATTGACCCATATCTCATAATCATCAGACTTCGATCCTCTGCCTGACCCTCCATGCGTCCAAGGCTATTCATTTATTTTAAACGGTCCAGGCTATTTAATGGTGCTATATCATCACGCTATTAATAATATAAGCAGAGGCTTTCAATACAAAGTGGTAACCACTGTATGTATGAGTCAGACCTGCTCAGCACTGGATTTGAAATGAACTGTAATAAACTGGAGCTTTTGTGCTTTGATTACCTGCTGTGAAACAACATGACGCTCATCCATTTCAAATGAACATTAGTTCTTCTAAGGTCATTTTAGTGAAAGTAATGCAAAAGTAGTGGAATAGGTAACGTATTACTCTACTCAGAGCATCATATTGTAACATATTTTCCAAATGAAGTTAACTAGTAATATGGAATCAATTACATTATTAGAGTAACTTGCCCAACACTGGCGAGAAGTGGAACCAACCTGTTCTCATTCCCAGGTCGTCAAATACTGATGCTTTGTCACGTTTCTAGGCGTCTAATTGCGACATACATACAGCTGAAACACATTGTAACATTTGGTTAATGTAAAAAAAAGATAATGTTGTGGGTTAAAACAACTGACTTTTGGTTTTACACAGAATACAAACTGTGGTCTCCTGGATGAAAGGTTTTTTTTTTTTTTGGTCCCATCCACCTCCCCTCCTTCCCATCCTATATGGACTTTCTCACTCTTTTTAATATGTCAGTTGCTCTCACTGTCAAGTATTGTCATGGATGGGTTTATATTGGAGTTACTTAAAAGCCCGGTGTGTCTCATAAACTTTAAAATGTGCCTTTGGGGTCGATATCACACGCCGAGGATGTAGATGGATTATAAGACAGATATGCAAAAGGCCCCACCACCTCTCCTACACAGGAGCAAAACACAGACTTTGTAATGGTTAAACCTCTTTTTAAGTTGTTTTGAGTGTCTTTGTAGTCCATGTGCATCTTTCTGTGTCTTTGTGTCTCTGTGGTAATTTTGTGTCTCCTCGTAGTTGTTTCACATCTCTCCATAGTCGTTTTGTTTCTCCTTGAGGTAATTTTTGTCTTTCTAGTCATTTTGTGTCTCTTTGTGGTCATTTTGTGACTGTGGTTATTTTGCCCCTTTCGTCATTATTTTGTGTCTCTTGTGATTCCTTTGCACTTCTTTGTGGTCTTTTTTGCATCTCTTTGTGGTCATTTTGCAATCTCTCCCTGGTAAGTATGTGTTAATTTGAGTAAAATTTTGCAAGTTAAGGACAAGGGGCCCCTAACACTCTGAGCCCCTGGGCCTATGCCCTGTGAGCCTACTCAGTAATCCACCCATGGCCGAGCGGTGTGGCAAAGCGACGGTATTTGACGCTCTGGGAATAAGAACAGGCTGTCATAGCATACCCATCTCCGAACTGTCAGCGGCTGAATTACATTATGGGTAATGTAGGCTTCAGGTTTTGACAAGGAAGAAGAATGTGGAGTAAACTGATCAAAATAAAGATGATATCTCTAATTCTGCCGCATTAATCTTGCTACTTTTTTTTTCAAACTGTCCATCATGAGTGTGACAATTTTACAAGGCTATGCTAAATCAGTGGAAACTGCCATTAATTACTTTTATATTAGCACCAGAGCTGAAGCCCAACATGTTTTCAGCACCTGTCCCTGTGCACACATGCATGGGCTCCAAGGTTACAACAGAGATAAACAGGTTTTATGATGCATGCTCTGCCTGTTTGAGCCTCTTCATGAATCTCCAGCCTCTTTGTTACTACTAAGCTGGGAGGCGGGACCTGCCAGTGGAGTAGCAGACAGGAGATTAAGACCTGAATCAAAAAGCAGATTAATGGGCCTGTGTGTGTTTGTTTGTATGTGTAGGTGGAGGGGTGGGTGGATAGGTGGGTGTATGTGTTTTTGTATGTGCATGTGCTCTAAACCCCCACAGATCATCTAATTGAACAAATATGTTTATTTGAATAACATGCACTTTGCTAGCTCAGTAAGTGATTAAATACACTTCCAAGCGACCACTTCACACACACATGACACAATCTCCCATAATGTCACTTTAAAGCTTTGTAAGCAGATGCAGAATAATCCTCAGGTCCTGGCAGGCTGTGATCCCGCAGATAGTTTCAAACATTGCAACAGTGATGTGAAAAGTGATTGTCGAGGGCACCGACATGTCATCCTTCGGCGTAGTACGTCTCCTGGGTGCCTCGATCCTCCCTGCGTACTCAGAATTTGTGTGCCGTCACCGTCGTATCGCAGACCGGCCTCTGTAATCATCCCCAAGTGATCAGCAAAGATAACATCAAAGGAAGCTCGCTCTGCAGGACGGCGCTAACAACAAGTTTGCCACTGAAATTGGGTGATAGAGCATAAACAAAGGCACACCTTGAATTCAAATCCCTCCTCGGATGTTGTGATAATTCAGTTCAAGTCCATTGAACATGAATAATGATTGTGGAAGAGTGCTTATCAAAAACTCCTGTGTCTGGGCCACCTGAAGCATGTCCTGGGCTACAATGAACGCAGAAACTCAAGCCTCACAAGAGTCCTCTGCCCTGCAAATGACTGTGCATGTAAATGAAGTGATATAAGACTGTCTTTTAAGTCAGTCCTTTAAGAGGGTGCTTATTACCGTAGCTCTTATTTCTAAGTAGTTTCTATGTAGTTTATTGTAATGATAATGGCAATATACTTACTGAAGTCAATGCTGAGATCTCAGTTAAGCTTGATTATCTATGCCACTTTATTTGGAGGTTAAAGCAGAAGTGAGTGCACCCCAAATTGCAGTAATAATCCCGTATTGCAATAGAAAATTATGTGCATACATAACCACAACATATAGGTTAAAGTTGATCCAGGAAGTCAGTCTGTGGATGTATAAATTACTGTTTGAGTGATTTCACTGTTTGTCATTGCTTCTGAATTAGCTTTGGGTAACCTGTGAAAACTGACAATGACAGTGACAAAAGTTTTGACAAAGATTTGGATCGTGTGTAGGCGTGCATATTTTGTACTCTTGGTGAATTGTTGTAAACCTACAAAAAATAAAACAATCCGTGAACACACCTCGGGAGGGCTCGGTAAGAGGCCAAGCTCAGCAGCCAGACAGGAGTCATGTCAATTCACAGGGCCAATACCTGTGGTTATCACGCAGGTTAGTTAATAACATGTCGGGCAGGAAATCCAAAGTGTGGGATCATTTTGAGAAGGTGAAGGACGAACCCAAGGTGATATGTAAACTCATCTTCCTTGGTCGACTACAAACATGATGTATCATCTGAAACATGTAAGTAGTATGTCCATTAGCCACTTAGCACAATCATTACTGCTTTGCCGACAGCGTCATTAACAGGTGGCTCGCTCAGTGTGTGACGTGCACTTGTAGATAAAATATACGCCTATATTAATGAAGGTTCATTAGTACGGTTTTGTATTTCTCTGTAATGTAGCACAGTGTTAACTGTTAGTTACTGATACTATTCTTTCTCACACCTTCAACTCAAACCATTGTGTTGCCCTGCCCGAAACTATTGGTTGACTAGGAAAATTCTTAGTCTGGGGCAGCCCTACACCTCGGAAAAGCCCAGACTCTGTCTCGCAGGACTCTCCTGCCTGATGTTGATTGATGTTTTCTGACACAGCCAG
This sequence comes from Epinephelus moara, assembly GCF_006386435.1. Classification (NCBI taxonomy): domain Eukaryota; kingdom Metazoa; phylum Chordata; class Actinopteri; order Perciformes; family Serranidae; genus Epinephelus; species Epinephelus moara. The sequence goes on from NC_065529.1 coordinate 30,107,621, forward strand.
TTGGAGTTGATTTGCCGCATCTTTTGACCCTGGCAGCAGAATGTACCGATCCGTTTCACTCATAATAATGATCTGCAAGAGTCACATAAAGTTAGCAAATCATCTGTGGTTTTAACGGGTCCAGCGAGCTCCTCCAAAGCTAAAGTATAGTCTGTCTTCACCTCTGGGGCTGATTATCAAATTATTTTTGTCTTTTTATCAGTAAAAGTTAAATCATACCGTCGACATATGACTGTTAATGAGAGAATCAGCCATTTTAATGACAGATCTGCCTGCGTGCAAATGCCCCACCAAAACAAGCTCACACTATTTTGCAAGGCCAGAGTCACAGCATCCTGGGTTTAGCACCGCTCAAGACGACTGTGATTGGTTTAAGGAAAGACAAACAAGCCAAAGTTGGGTTTTTTTTCCCAATAGCAGAATGAGTATGTACTTCTAGACCTTTCTCTAGTGCTGACACAGTGCGGTGGAGATACATCTGGCTATGCAACACTAGAAAGTGAAATGTCCCTTTCCCTCCAGTGATTTAGTATCATGATTCCACAAAGTCAGGTGACTCAAAAGAGACAGAATAAGAAAAAGAATGGTTGGGGCGTCGGTAGCACAGTGGATAGTGCCGGCGCCCCATGTACAATGGCGATGCCTCGCCGCAGCAGTCGCAAGCTCAACTCCGGCTTGCAACCATTTACTGCATGTCACCCCCCACTCTCTCTCTCTCCCCCATTTCACTCTATCCTGTACATTAAAGGCAAAAAGCTCGAAAAAATAATCTTTAAAAAAAAGAAAAGAAAAAGAATGGTCAAAAATGAAGGCCGAGATATCCTGACTTTTAGAGTCTAGCATAAATCAAGCTCCAAAATGGTTGTATCCTACATTTCTCATAATTCATCTTGATAGCATCTTCCATGATATATTGTCATCAGGATATATATATATATATATTTATTTAAAGCTCTCCCCAGAGCAACAGAGGGCATTTTACGACTGTCCTCACAGGCTGAGTAGTATTCATCTTGACAAGTAAACTTCAAGTGTAAAATTGGTGGAGTGCTCCTTTAACTGAGTGGAACAGAAATAGAATAAATATTTGAACCCTGGTTACAGTTTTGCCCCCGCAGAACAAAACGACACAGTTGTAGTCAAATAGTTAAAATCTACGGTTTAAACATCCTTCACTGTGGCAAATGACATAAAGAGAGAATAGTAAGGCCGGTGCTCAGCAGGCGCAGCCGGAAAGTAATTCTTCTCTCAGTTCAAATAAACACCGGACCTGAGAGCTAAGGTGAGGACTCATTAATCCACTCTCGAGCTCTCTACATGACACCAGAGTAGACACTGTTGTCAGGCAGGGTCCTAAATGTGAGGCTTTCCATCTGTGTTTCTGAGCTCCTGTTTTTGCTACAGTAAGTACGCCCGATTTTATTCATCGACTGTAGATCACTGTGAATAACGGGGAATATCTGTCCTGCTGTCAAATCTGGCAGACAGATGAGCAGGATGTGGACAGAGACTGGTGCTGACTGTGCTGAAGATAAAGGGAAGAAAACAGCAGGATTTATAACAGGATGAGGATTTAGAAATTAACCAGCTTGTTTTGAAATGCTGTGTCATTTTTACAGGAGATGGGGGCATTGATTTCAGGTTGGAAAACAGGAGACAGGGAGTGAATTGATCGTCATAAAAATCTTTTGCCATATACGGAAAGAAGGTCAGCAGTTTAAACTTGCAAATGCTATGTTAAATAAATTGAAACAGAAATGTCTACATCTGCATGCGCACGTGTGTTTACAAATCTATCCCTGCTCGGGGAAACGAGCTAAAATGAAGAGACACTCATATGTTTTCCATCTGCTTTGTCCTTGACTCGTCCCAGGAACAGAGAAGAGATTTTCCCCTATTTGTTACTCTAGAGACAGCAACTGGCTGTGACTATAGCAGAATTTAAAACAGTAAATAAGGAGGTAATGGGCTTTGAGCCTACTGTCATCTCCAGTCTAGCTCTGGCTATCACCCAGGATATTAGCAGATAAATCTGAATGGCTTCCATCTGAGGCCGTGCACAATGGTTATTGATCAGACAACTCCGAGCAGAGTGGGGGGAGAGGAGCAGAGTTTATTAATTAGGGATTGACAGCCAATTCCCTCTTCTTATTCACAGACGGACAGCTCGGGAATCCTGATGAGCTGTGCCCTCTATGCATTTGTCAACGCCGAGCTCCACGCCGCCTGCAAACACAATAACACCGCGCCGCTACAAGAATACACAGAGGGAATTGGGCCAATGACCCTGCTCAGTGCTCATACGGTGTAAACCTGAGCACAATGAGAGATCAGCTGGCTATTCAGGTGTAAAATGACCAACCAACCCCCTGCTCAGATCTTCATTCTCTTCGCCTTTAGTGCTGGATGACCTCCTGAATGTTGGCATGAAGTTATCACTTTTAGTTCAAGATAGAAAGATCGTGAATGTACTTGAAGACTAGTTGCTTAAAGGAGAAGTGTGTGGGATTTAGTGGCATCTAGTGGTGAAGATTGCAGATTGCAACCAGCTGAAACTTCTCCCACGTGCCAAGCATGAAATCTCGATTAGGATTCCTTCAGTGTTCATTGCTCGGGTTTTTACTAGGAGCTAAATTACCAACAGAGGTGTCTTCCTCTCCGAAACAAATGGACCAGGTGATTAAAATCAGTATAAACACTGAATAAAGCAGTTTCCCGTTACAACTCAGCACTTCTCTGATGGTGTTTGGCTCTTTCAGTCGGGCCTCTAGCCCAGCACCTGCTACGCGCGCTCACTTTTGTCTCCAATAATTTAAGATCCAGAAGTTCAGGAGGTTTATACAGTGAGCCCAATATCCGCAGAGGTCTCCTCCTCTCCAAAACAAATGGACCAGGGGTCTCATTTATTAGCACTGCGTACACACAAAACAAGGCCTGAAAGAGACATATGCCATTTTGGAAGTGGGATATTGTAGAAATTGTTGAATATTTCTTAGCGCACACCATTTTTGGCTTTTGTTCATATGTACATTTTTAGTATGGATCCTACATATGTTTTAATAAATGAGACCCCAGATGACTAAAACCAGTAAAGACACTGACTAAATCAGTTTCACATTAAAATATCAGTGGTTATTTTTTCAGTGAGTTCAGTTGCACTGCTCCCAGGCTCTGAAACGCCCTCCCCCCACACTTTCGACAGTCTGACAGCATAACATCATTCAAATCCCATCTCAAAACCCACCTATTCAAACTGATTATGTACTCTAACACTGACTGTACCCTCCGCCCCCTTTAAACAGTACTGTTTTTGTCCCAGCAACAATATGCGTCTGCCTAATTCATGTCTCTTCTTCTGTATGTTATTTTATGCTCTGTGAGGTGACCTTGGGTGTTTTGAAAGGCCTTTTAAATGAAATGTATTATTATTTTTAAATAGTTTTTTCGATGCTGTTTGGTTCGTTTCGCAGGACTACAGTAGCTGACGCAAAAAGGTGAATGGTCTGATCTAGAGCCAGTGTTTAGTTTGGTCGTTCTGGGCTACTGAAACATGGTGGTGCAACATGGCGATCTCTGTAGACGAGGGCTCGTTCACTATGTAGATATAAATGTCTCATTCTAAGGTAACAAACACACAATGATTCTTTCTCTCAGATTATACACCAAAGCAAAAATACTTATATTCCATTTCTGCCAATTTATCCCCTTAAATCTTACACACTGAACCTTTTGCTTCGTCACAAAAATATTTTGCATTTCCTCAATTCATTCCACCTTCCTCTCTGCTCCCAGTGCCTTCCCCTCTCTCTGTTCTGATGGCTATATGAATGTCTTAATGGCTGTTCCCCAGCAGCTCTGCTTCTCCTCCCTAAACTTGACTCTAATAGGATACAGGGCTTTTCCACTGATTGGGTTGCTAGAGAATAAAATTGGCTCTTAACTGTACCTCAGTGCTGAGCGGCACCCTAATCCAGCCACCCCGGGCTGCCAGGCTCCGTTGTTCTCCCTCAGCTCTCCCGTATGCTCCGATACGGATCTGATCCCCTGCACAATTTCATGCCTGCTTTGCCCTCTTCTCCTGCAGCAAAGCATCAATTACCCTCATAAAACAAATTCTGCCCCCTTCAGAAGCCTCAGCCAAACGTGCCTCCCCCCCGCCACCGCCCCTCCACTCTCTCATATCTCCACGGCGGCCAAATGGCCATAACTCTGTTTAAACTTTGAGCCAGTTGTGCAACTCTTCAGCACTTTTAAAACGCATGTGAGCATCACAAGAATAAATGTTGAAGATTAAAGGGAAGCCAACAACTGCAGGAAATACCTACTCAAGCAAATCTGATGCACACAAACACACGCTTACACAAATACCCCTGAGGTGAAGAGAGATTTTTTTTTTTAAAGAGGGAAGCATTAAGTTTCAATTCAGGGCTTGGAAACCAGACTGTGCAGCAGGGCGACTCACTTACTCCCTGACCCTTGACTTCCATCTCTGCCAGGCTAATCCCAGGTTAATGACTGGGCCAAAGAACATCAGGAGGGGACATAACAGCCATCTTAAATACAGCCACACACACACAACCACACACACATTGTTGAAATGGAGCAAAATCACTGTACTTGAAAATACTGTATTAAAATAATATAAAACTGTTTTCATTATCTGATCTACAGTGGGGGAGAAGTAACCAGATCCTTTACTTTATTAAAAATACCAGTAAAACAATGTAAAAGCAATCTGTTAAAAGTATTAAAACTCCTATAAGAAATAATATGAAACATTTCCGCATTAAAATGTCTAAAAACAACTAAACCTATGTTACATATTGTTGTACTTACTAGGGCTGGCACGATATCAGATTTTCACTAAAGAATTATCATGGCTGAGTTCACTATAGTGATATTATTGCGATATCTTTAGAAATTTTAAAATAATAATAATACAAAAAATGCTATCAGTCAATTCATCTTTAAGCTTACAAAGCTATTATTAGTGTGACAGACCACAGGTAGCAGTACGGGGCTACCCCACATTTGAATTCGCCACATAACGTTAGCCACAGTAGCTTTATCAGCAGTGGTCTCATCTACTACGTTAGCAAGTTACTGCTATACTAGCCAACGATACTTGTGGCTATTTAATGAGAATTAAGTGACATTGGGTGAATAAATGGAATTAAATTTAATATGAATACAAATGAATTTGTCCATCAACATAATTTCTGTCTGAGTCACGTCAGAGAGATTTTCACCAGCAATGATGGATGTTTAACATTAAAGACAACAACTCACATGATTGCACACTACTTCACGATGTGGTCAGTGTTTTGACTGAGAAAGTCCTGGCAACAGAAACAACATATTGTACTTTTAAGTCAAAGCACAGAAGTATTTTCTACTCCTGTGACTGATGTATGACATTATTAGATAGGTAATACTGATGCGTCAGCATTTAGGCAGAATTTTTGTGTTATAGCTGGTCGAGGTGGTGGTGGTGGAGCTTTAACTATGGACTCAGTGGATACATTGGTTTGGTCCAGTGGTTCCCAGCCTATGGTCAGGTCCCTCCAATGGTCGCAAAATAAACCTAGTGAGTTGTGAGATGATTAATTGGGTAGGAAAGAGGAAAAAAGGAGAAAAATGTTTTGCTACACAACTAATTTTTGGGGACGTTTCACTATTTTTTGCTTTATTGTGAAATAATGTGAACATAGGCTATTTGAATAAAACTTTCTAAAAAGTTTAGTGAGGATAATGTGTCACACTCCAAAATGTTCGGGACAACTGGTTAAATCTTTAAAGATATACCGTGAGTGATTTTCCTTTTAAAAAAACAAACAAAACAGCAGACTCACACAAATATAATTCCCCTCAGTCGTCACTTATGACTGCTAGACGCTTGTGGTGGTGTGTTAAGCGGCAGAGAGACTGCCCACTTGTGTTCAGGAGGTTCATGGTCACAGCACGCAGGAGTCAGAACTTTATAAAAAGGTAGCAACCAGGTGCCCCTAAGCAGCACATATTTAAGAGGAAGCTACAAAAATCAAGGACACAGCACAGAAAAATCAAAAGTAGCAGACAAGAGTGAACCTGGGGTTGGCTGGCCAAACTGCTTACAAACAGCAACTGACAATAGAGTTCTCCAGGGATGAAATCTTTCAGTGTGCCTACGCAGAAGTTAGCATCGCACTGGTTCCCTTGACAAAAAGCCATTGGTATTTTTCCATTGAATTTTGAATTACTGCCGAAAATAAGCTCTGAGGAAAAGAAATATTTAAGAAGAAGACATACTTTTTTAATCCCAGAGGGGAAATTCAATTTTTTTCCCACTCTGTTTTCATAAACACACAGGCCTGAAATACACCCACATTGGGGGGTTCCGTGCCTTGCTCAGGGGCAACCGACAGTGCCCAAGAGACGAAGTGGCACCTCTCCAGCTACCAGTCCACACTCATACTTGGACCTGAACCGCCAACCCTCCTGTTCCTAACCCAAGTCCCTATGGATTGAGCTACCGTGATACTTACACCTTTTTTCAGCAAAATAATCTTTACAAATCAACACCACTTACATGATTACTGAAGCCTAAATGCAATCGCCAGAAGTAAAAAGCTAACGTTAAGCTATAAACAAACTACAACTAGGCTGCATGACCTAACATCACCACCATAATGAGACTGTAAATCCATGTTTGGCGTGGTTTAGCATGATGACGTACTGTCTCATTTAGCCACTTGTTACAACTGCCTTTGTTAAGACACATAGAAGCTTCAAAGTTCTCGAGTGGGGCTTTTACTGACAAATTTTATGTAGCAGAACAAAACGTGAAGGTCTCTTAAGCTTGTGTTGACCGCAGACCTTAATTCAGGTATCTAAACAAAACCCATTCGAAAAACCCATTGACTTTGAGACAAGGGAACCGTGAGTGGTAAAATACTAACTAATTTCCAGGTGTTAGGACTCATTCCTGGGGCATTCTACGCCTGTAGAGTATAACTTTGACATCTTAAGCTTTGTGTTATAGGATCATGAAGTGTTTCTTTCAGAAAAATATTAATCTGAAAAGTACACTTAATACGTGTCACATGAATGCAGTGGAGTCAACAGTATATTATTGTATTAGTATAAAGGAGCATTGCATTGAAATACTCAAGTACATGTATTGTAGGAAACTTATCTTCAGTACTTGAGTAAACATACTGCTATTCTGACACCTTTTCTATGTGCATGTGAACGCTACACACACATTTACATGTGCAAACCAAACAGAGACAATTTATCTTGCTGTTGTCCCTTCACTGTGCCCTTGCTCTCATCCGAACAGTTCAACGAGGTCCTTTCCATGCATTTACAGAGTCATTTCCTCAAGAAGATATTCAAATGAATTCAATGTTTTATTTTCTTTCTAAGGAATGCATATTACTTATGGGAGAGGCTGGATGTGCACAGAACAAACAGCAGTCTTATCTCCAGGCTGCAAAAAGAGGGAAGCCTGACATGGGAAGTTTTTCAGTGACCCAAAGAGCTCTGCAGCCGAGCAGAGGGGTCGAGGGGCGGAGGGCAGCGGGGTTCAAACGTGAAATTAACCATCCGCATATGTACTTTTGCAGCATTAAAGGCGGCTTTGAGGCTGGTGTTTAAAAACATTATATTGTCTCATTTAACGGGATTCTAAGCTAAATCTAATCGACAACCACCTACAGTAAATAACCAGAGCAGCATTTGATTCAATTACACTGTAATGACTTGTGTATCAAGGTCAATGACAATTCATTACCTGCTCTCATTTAAGCAGTCAATCTGTCTGCAGGTGGTGTTCAAAAAATTAAAAGGAACTCCACATTTTTTAAAGCACTCATTTGGCCAACATTTTCTTTTAGGTTTTTGTTAATGACTTATTGAGTATTTTCTTTCATCTGTTAATTAGCATTCAAATACAAAAGGTACTTAATTTCAAAGCAATTATCGCCTGATTGGTTGGCCCACATGAAAAAGTCGCCCGCTCTCCGTTCTGTTAAACCCTTGTGGATTTCTGCATGAATTGATTTACCTGTGTGAGTGTGTGAGTGTGTGTGTGTCTTTGTGTGCGTGTATGCGCTGTGTTTGTTCACACATTAGCTACGTGTATGTGTGTGTGTGTGTGTGTGTGTGTGTGTATATAAGCACAAAAATACCTTATACCCTTGACTGCATCCAAGTGGGTCCTTGACTGTTTTATATTCTCTCAGTCAAGCAGGCAGATACCAAGTAGCAGGTGGGCAGCATCTGCTGTGCAAAGTGAGGCTCTAAATGGAAGGAAACATTGCAAACACAAGGTATTCCATCAATATAATTACTTTCACACAAATGCACATGGGCACGCTGACACATGCACACAATGTGGATGTATAACATTAGGCCTTCAGAGGGCTTCGGGATCATGGTCTTTCTTGTAGTAGGAAGAGATAAACAGGAAATGCTTTCTGCAGCAGTCAGCTACTTCGTCCTATCAGCCCCCGCTCTGCATTTATCTGCAAAGAATCCTGTGTACACATGCTGCAAAATGCCTTGAGATTTCAAAAGTTAATTACAGCATCAAATTAAGTGCATGACAAGTGCCAATAGAAGGCCAGTGGAAGGGTCTTTAATCCCCTTTGCTCCGCGGACTCTCCTCCACGGCACCTCAAACGCCACCTCAGCCACTGTTTACCAAATTTAAAAAAATCCCAGCAGTAGAAGGCAATCAGCACACGCGTGGATTTACACGACTCCATCCCCCTCACTTGTTTGTTTGTGTGTTATTGAAAGGAAAGTGATGCGTGATTTAATTGAATGAGGTCCCTTTTTGCAGCCAGTTTAAGGGGTAAATTTGATTGCAGTTTTAATTAACCAGCACAGTTCGCCCCTTTCATCGGTCCAAGGGATTACAATTATGAACACAATGAAGCAGCAGTCGCGTGGTGATTTGGTAAAGGTGGCTGCAGTGGGAATTCAGGGGCACTTTTTTAAATCCAGGATATGAAGACATGCAGCTCAATATATGTGCAGAGCTACAATTTGTAAAAGCAAATTAAAGAAGTTGTACACGACATTCAGATAATTAAAATAGCAGCAAACTACTGTTTGCTTTGTAAAGATATAATAGAGTAATAGCATACTAAGCAGAGAATGAAGTTACGCTCCATATTATCTAAACTTCTGTGTTCATTGTTGTATTAAATGGTCCTGACTCCTATGATTGTTAATGCAGTCCTTGTGTTTGTATCCCACTGGCTAACTAACCACTGGTGCTGTACACTGTGCTCACAGCAGTTACTGCTGATAACACCACAGAGGTATAGCGCCCACCTTCTGGTTCCCCCCAATGTTAGCTGTGTCTGCTCTGTTGCTGTTAGCCACTGGCTGCTGCTAGGCACTAAGCAAAATCTTATCAGCCTGAAAATCCACGATGATAAGTAGCTGACTACTAACAACTGTTGCACAGTGCAATAGTAAACAGCACTAACGAGGACACTGCTTTTAAATGCCATCGACTCAAGACAAGCATGTCATCACTTAAAGACACACCTGCTGTGTGAAGTTGCAAATCCCTGCTACGCTGTGCTGTGGTGATGCACTGAGTCAAACTGAAACAAGCCAAGACAGCCCATGTGTATGGAAAGAGGCTATAGAATAAATGGAGCTGTGACACATCCAGCTGACCTGCTGTGCACTGATTGAAAGACCAAGTTACATTTAGCTAATAATTAGAATTAAGTAAATGTCTCTGTGTTGCCCGTAATTAGTGCCAAATAACAGTTGTCTCCAGGAAACTTCTGACAAAATAATTAGGAGTTTACAGGCCCTTAAAATAAAGCATAGCTAATATATCTCCCCGTTTTCTATCTTACCTTCCTGATGGACAAAAGATTGAATTCAAGTCTTAATACCACATCATCCTGAGCTGTGCTGGCTGGCGACCTCGCTGTGCAGAAACACACTGCCAGAGTTCTTAGTAATGTGATTTCACCACCTGGATTTTATCTCACCAGCGCTAATAGGAAGCTTTCCTCCTATTTGAGCTGTTGCCAGCCAAACACTCTTTGTTTCTCTGCATCTCCTTCTTTATCTTGTTCCTTTAACAACCAAGAGGAATGTGGAGGCAGAGATGGCGGTGTAACTTGGCAGGGCCACTGATCTTGATTTTCTAAACGATATTGCCTCATTGGGATTGTAGTTTGCTCAGTTGGATGTTTAATATGACTCATTACACAAATAAACAGAGTCAGTTTATAGTGGCAGTGATAGCAATCATCACCACTTATCAGATGAACAACAGCTTCAGTGATACATAGGAACAATAAAAAAGACACCTTTAAGTTATTCAGTCATTTTACTTGCTCTCCATTTGAGTATTTATTTGTCTTGTGTGGGTGGCTAGTTTGTTAGTTAGTTTTCTGACTTAGATATCATAACACAAATGTGTAAAAAAGCTTTACATGCTCATATAAAAACATGTTATGTTACTAGAAACACTTAACACTGTAATGCTGCCGGGGGGGGGGCTCCATATGTCCAGATATGGAGCCAGAAGTTACCATATCTGGACAAGAGGGTGGAGCTGTGTAGGGGAGAGGGGTGGATCTGACTGAGAACCCAAGGACACTATCCACCTTTAATCATGCATGAATTTAAGCCTCAATAAAATGTACACTAGTGAGTTACATAAAAATTCAACCCCTGTAAAGCTGTCATAAAGGGTGAAGTTAGCCACCAAAATTGTTTTTTGTACCACGCTGTAAACATGTTTACTTCTGCTGTAAAGTTGGGTATTTTGACGTGGGGGCTAAGGGGATTGACTCGCCCTTGGAGCCAGCCTCAAGTGGCCATTCAAGGAACTGCAGTTTTTGGCACTTTTGTATTGGCTTCATTTTTCAGACCCGGAAGTTGCTGCTTGAGCAGGAATAGCTACCCCAACATGTGATAGACAGGAAGCAGGGACTGTATGTAAAGAGGGTAAAATAAAACACTGCAAGTCAAGGAAAAGTGTCTCCAAAGGGGTTTTATTCTGCACTTTTTTGTCATTTCAGGATATTGAACAGTTTTATTACTTTTTTGCTGTATTTTACTGTATGAAATATTTTTGCTACAACCATCTATTTCAAGAAGGGGACTTTGACCTCCAGTGGCCGTAGTAACTATGATGGGAGCAAAGGAGTGAGTAGGCGACGTAGTATAAAACATAAGACAGTCAGCTCAGGGTCAAACAAGCATCAGACTTTCATCCAGGAGATCAGTGTTAGTATCCTGTGTGAACCCCAAAAGTCGAGGCAGATTTAACTCAAGCAACAAAACGTGGTATGTTGACATGCGGTACGCTAGGCTATCGTAGTAACAAACAAAGCCAACTTATTTTGTTTTTTTAAACAAACATGTCTTTTATTTTTCTTCTGAAACCTAGAAAGTTAGGATTAATATTGAATCAAAATGTAATGATACTTTACATTTCTCTATTTATTATCTCTCTTGAGGGGGTTTGTTAGTTGGCTTGGGAGGGTCAGGTTCCCATTTCGCTGTAAAGAAAAAAAAAAGAGGAGAAAAAAAGAAAATTGATGTATTTTTGGAAATGTAGAGTTGAAGTAAAAAGACATTTTAAACCAGATGTAATATTAATTGCAGGGTTTCATTTCCTGAGGCACAGAGGTGGTTTATTTGTGCTAATTGTTGAACAGATGAACACTTCTAATGCAGTCAACATATTTAGTTTGTGTTGACACTGTCATAGAGGTATTAAATTAATTATATGTTTTTTGCGCTGAGGTGTTGTACTGGACTGCATTTTATTCAGAGGTGTTTCTAATATTCTGGTCTCCTTAATATCTCCCAATATCCTGTCCAGAAACATATCATTTAACTTTAACATTTTCAACAGTGTCAAATAAATGAAAGTAAAGATGGCTTTTTATGACAGGATTGTTGTGTTGGATTGCATTCAGTTGTACAGATGTACCTAATAAAGTGAATAATACTGCGTGTGCATGGTATTTCACAATGTGTATGTTACGCTTTGGTGTATATGACATTTATGTACATTGAGATGAAAATTTGGTTTAACAGGGAAATTGCAGACATCACATGGTTGATTAAACTGTTTATGAGTGTGATGATGTGTGCAGAGGAACGGCTCTCGTGTCTGGATGTTTTGGCGTGCAATGCTCTGCAGCGCCAACCGGAGGGGAGAAAACAGGTTACGTCCACCGTCCCAGAACAGGAGCATTAAATATTCTGTAGAACCGCCGTGTGCTGTTACAGTGTACTTAATGTTCAACAGATGATGAGGAAGAGTTGTGACCTCTTTCTCTCTCCCTCTACTGGTGCTGCTAACACCCAGACAAGGACAAGAGGGTGAGGCGGACACAGACATACTCCCCCTCCTCCTCCCCCTCCTCTTCCTCCCTGCCTCCTACCCCCTCCCATACAGTAAATGAGCAGCACTGGTGTAGATCAGCTCCTCCTGGCCAAATGGGTTGTGTCAGCTCACAGAGAGCATCATCATCACGCTGCTTAGTTTAGACTGGCACTCCGCTGGGAGGAGCGAGCTAATGCATTACAATCCACAGACACACATGCACAGCAGGCACGCATACGTAGATGCAAACACACACACGCAAACACACACACACTCATAGAGTAATGAGATTCAACACATCAGAAAGACAGAGGTCGCTGCAGAGATGTGGACAGAGGTTGGACAGAATTTAGATACATTGAAGAATAAAGTCAAGTGAAGGCTGAATTACCTCGAGGCCTCATTCACACACACACACACACACACACACACACATACACACACACACACACACACACACACAGAATCATGTTTCCATCACTTAAGAGGACACTACAATGACTTTGATTCATTTCCTGGAGACTGACCCTAACCCTAATCGCGACTTGCCTAACCCCAAACCCAAACTTAACCCTAACCATACTCTAACCCTAACTCAAGTCTTCACCCTCAAATGTAGGAAGGCGAGTCCTCACAATGTAACTGTACACTTGCAGAGGCACATATCCATCCTGTTCCTTCATACGAGCGATACAACAACAAAAAAACTTTGGACATAAATGTACCTTGGTCTCTTTCTGTCTTTACAGTTTTGTGATACGGCACAGGGCCCTAGTGACCATGTGCGTTTAATGCCACGCTGATGAGGTCAAACAGAGAGGGGAGTCAGGTTAATTGGCAGCTGCTCAGCGAATCTCAGGTTGAACAATGATTACAAATGCTCCAAATGTTAACAGGGGGGAAAAATAGGACAAATATAGCTTCCAGTTCAGCTGAATGGGAATGTGGAGCAGTGTGACGACAGGAAGAATCTTCCCAGGAGATGTTATCTCTCAGAATTAGGTTATGATACCGTACTAGATAGAGGACAGGACAATTAACGCATCTCCTCCCACCCAACCTCACTGAGTGATTGATAAGATGCCCTGTGGGCTCCAACTGTTGTCGTCACTATCGTACAAAGTCAAGGGTGAAAGTAGCATCCATTCACTGATGATGATGTAACAGGGTGATTCTCTTGAGTAACAGGGGAAGAAGTAGTAAGTACAGCCGTTGGGGTGCACACACATAACCATCCCAAACACAGAAAAGAGGAACGAAAATACAGTCAGAGGGCAGAGTCTCTGCAGATAAATACTCCACCACACACTTCTGTTGGGTTGTAAGTGATTATTGAGAGGAATTACTTTTGTGTAAGTCTATGCATTGTTTTTTACACAGTATATCTTTAATACTTTGTTTAATAATGTACTTCAGTCATAGTTACTGGATTACTTAGTTTAGGGTTGACATCAACTCACTTAAATATTCATCCAAACATTTTACTAGCCTGGCATCGCCACACCAAATCATAAATGTGAGTTAGTCTGGAACCTCTCAATTAATTTTTGATTTTCAAGAGGGATTATGAATGGCTGTGGACCAAATTTCCTTTGGATGCAACCTGATAGACCAACAGTGAAAGCAACAAAATATGTGATGTGATGTAGCACTGAGCAATGGAAGAATGTGAACAGACTACAGCGCACAGAGATGAGCTGTGATGGTGTGGCATCAATATGTTTGTGAACAAGTTTTGACATTTCTGTTTTTGAAAATGTCTCAATGAGGATCTTTAATAAGCTAGGTTTATGTTTACTGATGTGTCCCTAGCTCATGGGTGCGCAAGCTAATAATTAAGTCGTCAAGCATAAAAGCTCTTCAAGTTGTCAGTCATTGTATCAAACCTGACCTCATTTCAAACAAATGGTTGTTGCCCAAAAAGGTCCATTTCAGCTGGATATCTGTCTGAACAGGAGGGGGACCAGATTGTATAAATAATGGACTTAGCTACCAAGATGTTACCCATTGGTTTGTGGACTCTTGTTTTGAAGCCTTGAGTTCGGCATTTTGGGTTACGAGTTGCCATCCTGGAATTTTGGAGCCAGATGTGACTGTATTTGATTGAGAGGCTGCCACTGTGGAGGAGTGATTGGTGGATCTGACTGAGAACTCGAGGACACTATCGGCAGACAGCCTCTCACTCAAAGTGACTCCGCCTGTAATTATATGTAACTTTAAGCCTTGATAAAATGTAAACAAGTGAGTTATATATATATATAAAAAAAAAATCCCTTCCTCTCAGTTGTCATGAAGGGAAAATTAGCTACAGAGACCAAAACAGTTTTTTGCACCAGGCTGTAAACATGTTAAATTCTGCTGTAAATTTGGGAATTTTAACATTGAGGTCTATGGGGAGTGACTCGCTTCTGGAGCCAGCCTCAAGCAGCACTTCTGTGTTGGCTTCATTTTTTAACCCTAGAGGATGAACCAGATGCAACTGCCAGAACAAATAAAGCATGAGCCTACAGATTTGTCTGGTTCCATTATTGTGATGTCAACAGTTGGTAACTTTCAAGAAAATAACTTTGTGTCATATTTGCTCAAACTGTTACTACATTATGAAAGCCATACACGAGGCCTTTTTTCAACAGTCTAAGGTAAAACTATCACATGCTCACATTCAGTTTTACTACTTAATGACACTTCATCTGTCCATTAATGAGCAAGATTAGTCTACAGCCATGCTGGCAGCCTGACAGGCCGAAAGTTTGTGACCTGTCCGCCATGTTAGAAACAGCTGAGCAAAGCACTGCCCACTGACCAGAGCAAACTTTCTCATTTTAGTCAGTAGTAGACAGTCACTAAAATATGATTCTGAAAACATTTGAGGTGAGAAATAGGCAATTCAGTAGCAGAATTTTGATTCATAATTGATCAGCGCTGCCTAGTCTGACAGTTTGACCACAGTTCATCAGCAGTGATTGACATGATTGACAGCTGCGTTAGAGACTCCTTGACTCTGGTTGTTTTATTTGTTCACTTGCAGTAAGACCATTAAAAGAGGAGGCAGAGGAATATGATTTTTTTTTCACAGAATATCTGTCTCATTTAGTGCTGTATGAATATAGTTTTGGCAAATATGAAAAAGTTATTTTTTGTTAAAGTTACCAACTACAGCTTTAAGGTCAAAAATGTTCCCAATTCTCAGTTAGAAACACACAAATGTGAATCCATTTGCAACTAAGGGTCACGCAGCAAAGAAGAGAAGCATAATTTAGTTTTATTTATGGCTTCCAGTTGGGCCAATAAAATGTCCTGCTTTAACATAACTTTTAATCTGAGTGCATTTTAATCCACTATTTACTTTTATTCAGAGTATAAGCCCTCCACTTGGACACTTTTGTATTTTATCCAGTGCTTGGTATGGTGACTTATTTATTCATTTAAGTAAATGCTGTCAGAAATAACAGAAACCCACCTGGACACTGGTATTATACACTCTCTAGGACGAAGGTGCGGATGGAAATTTCAATGAATAATATGCAAATAGGAGTTCCTCTCCTTAGATCAGCTGAAACTGCTGAGCGCTGCTGTAGCTGCATTTTAACAGAGTCATCCATATGAATTTCTGCCCTCTGTTCTCCTGCTCAGAAGCTCCCGCATCCTCGCCGCGTCTGAGAAACATCAGGAAACGCTGTCTGCACCGTTTCCCAGTGGAGACCTTATCTGTGAGAGGTGTTTGTGTAATGGCATTTTCCAGCCTGGTTGTGCAGGTCACACTGTCTGGAGCAAACAGAGGGAAAAACAACTGAGGAAGACACGGACAAGGGGACAAAGGAAACAGAATTATGAATAGTAGGTTATTGGCCTTATCATGCTTACACGCTGGCTCTTCTGCACAGTGCCTTTCAGCAGGGTTGTGTTTCTGAAGCGTCGACTTAACTGGGGGCAGGAATGCACAAATATATTTTTAAAACATTGAACCACATCACACCGTTGTTTGATTTTTGTTGTTGTGTTGTCTTGGTAGAAACTGTGCATCAATTTGGATCTCAGCAGCTTCAATTTTTCGTTTCTCTCTGACTGCACATCCTACACACATACACCCACACCCACACACACTCGCAAAATGTATAATTTTTCAGAATACTTCCCACATCTCTCCACCCACATTCCCTTCCACACAGAGATAGCAGCACATGTATAATTGCAGTGTGCAACAGTGCGCACCTTAGAGGAAATAATTACCACCATAAAAAGAGCAATTACTAACCTGGCAGAGAGTTGCAGTGGATTTTAATGCTTCTGCCAGTAACGTCTGCTCACATACCGCTCTTTGTTTGTTTGACTAATGGTTTCTTTTGAAGGATAAACAAGCCACATTTACCAATACCAAAACGCTGTCTGTTTTGCACACACATTTAGACGTAAAAAACAGAGCTTGCAGGTTCTGTGACAATCAGAGCGAGCGTTGAATGCTGGGAAGAGAAACAGAGCTGAAGGTTAATATGAGTTTGATTCATGTAACCAAACATTAAAGAGCTTTATAAGAATTGACTGTTGAGAGAAGCCTCCTTCAATTCAATGCTTAATATCCAGTTTTGATTAGCTCATGTGTCATTTCAGTCTCTTTCATGTGTTATGAGTAAATGCTTGCCAAACTGGCTGTCGGTGTGGGACACTTATTCATTTTCTCCTTAAACGTCATTATGAGAGGATCACTAAAATGATAAGAAGACCGCAGTGAGTGAGTGGCTTTGTGATTTGCATTACAGCCGCTCAGCTCTGTGTGCAGAAAATGAAAAGATGCATTAAGGCACATACTGTTGTCACACACACCATTAGCAGAAAAAAAGGGGAAATAACTGCAGCAATTTTTTTTTTACTACTTCCGGCAAATCGCTCTGTTTGAGAATTAATCACAATCTGTTCTCTGCCTGCTTCAGAGAATACAACCATCTATCAAAGCCTTCGCTCGCCCTGACGACACCACAGTATTCACTAGTCATCTCACAACTATTGTCTCTGGGCTTCAATGGTCTGATTGATTTTACAAGACAGCTACGTGGGATTATCACTTGGCATCATATCCTGCGTGTAATTGCACGGTATTGACTAATGCTAACCTATAGTCAAAGTAAGTATTGAACACATGAGTAACAATTTGTCTGTCGCCGCTGGTCATTAGTTGAAATTCAAGAGATGAAGCTCAATGAGCCTCACCTGAGGCACAAACTCAACCAAAGACTGTTGAACATTTTGAAAAAAGGTACCATAATAAGTCACTCATAAAGGAATACTTTGTTTCCCCAATGACCATTTGTATATCAGTTACTCACCCTGTGTTATGTTGAATTTATGAAGACACTTTGTTTTTCTTGCTCCCTCTCTCTCCTCGTCCGCTCTTCAATTTCAATGAGCTCTGCATCCGTGTACGTCTGTGTACTCCGTGTTCAAATAAATACGGGCGGTCATCAAATTCAAATGGCTCATCCAGATCCAGTTGGTCAAAATCGGGTAAAAATTTGGACATGTTTGTTGTGGCAAGTCAAAACACTCACTCAGAGAGTGAAAGTCTGACTCTGAAATCTCACGTCTCGTCTGCTAACACGTTAAATTACGAGTGTGCACATGATAAGCATTATACTTGCCCCACATCAGCATGTTAGCACTGTGAGCATGTTAGCATGCTGACGTTAGTGTTTGGCTCTAAGCGCCGCTGTGCCTCAGTGCAGCCTCACAGGGCTGCCAGCATGGCTGTAGACTAATCTTTCTCATTAATGGACAGATGAAGTGTCATTAAGTAGTAAAACTGAATGTGAGCATGTGATAGTTTTGCCTTAGACTGTTGAAAAAAAGTCACAACCTCCTCCCATAAGATGCATATAAAATGTCACTTTAATTATTTAGTGTGTTCTTTCTGTTCAGTGTGATACAGTAGCACCAGTGTACATTTTCAATGCGAGTTTGGGAGGGAGGCCAGGCTTTAAATACTACAAGAGCACACTCATGATCACATTCCCACGATTCAGCATGCTAACAGATTGCTTGCTGGGTTAGGGAGCGATCAGCATCGCTCCTGCTAGCGGTTTAAGTAACACAATCTGGTGTCTAATTTCAAACAGCTGTCTGCTCCGCCACAGGACAGGAGCGGGGGCGGAGGGCCAGAAACACCTTGATGATTCATGGCCTGCGAAATGAAGATGAATATTTTATATAAACTGGCATTAAGAGGTTTCAACACAGTCATCCAGATCAAACACAACAGCCTGGCAACACACCTCTCCACTGTCTGCCTGCAAGGCTGCCGGCTGTAACACGGTCAATTATATAGTGGGCTGGCGTAGAGTTGAGCTTTAATATGCATGAGGAGTATTTGTTCTTACTGGAAATTAATGACACAAACTAACTGGTACCTGTATTTTAATCAGTAATGGCTGGATTCATTTGAAGATGCGCTTCTTTTATGTTTCATTTTGAACACATTTACGTGGCGACATATTTCATGTCATTGCCTGACATGCTGCATCATTTCAATTTATTGCACAAACGAGAAATTGGATTTAATTTTTGTCTTGATTTAATGTTCTTAATCCTGTTAACTAATGTGGGGTGCATGTTTTTACGGATGCATGTGTACATACGTGCCCACCCCACAGCATGTATATGCCTCCATGTCTGCTCCCTCCCTAACTAGGTTTGCAGGGGTAAATTGAGTGTGTGACTGCGTATAATTCACTCTCAGAGCAGCCCCATTTCCCTCTGCCTGCCTGCTTGGTCACACTGATTCAATGCACCAGTAGCAGCACAAAATCCATACCAATAAATTTCACCTCCAAGGGGTTGCATGTCCCATCAGCCGGGGATGCCCCTGCTAGAAACCGAACCATAGCTGGTTAGCCATGAGACGCAGGCTGCAGTTGCCCCTCGGTGCTGATCACAGGGTGCTTTTACCCTTCCTCCATTATGGTTTATTGTTATGTTAGGTGTGTGCTTTCAGGACACATCCGCACTCATCTGCTGCTGTCATCAATGTGTTTATAATATGTTGTTAAATCAAGGCAAACCCACAGGGCTGACTGCGCTGGCCATCTCATTTGGTCTGTAATGGCCGGACGCTGTCTCCGTGATTGATTCTGCTTATTTGACGTGCATCTCGACGAGGGTCACAGGCCAGGCTTAGATCAGCCGCAGCAGTCAGACTTCAATACTCAGATGTGATGCATGCACCATTTCTACAAGCAACAATCTGGATTTTATACATAACAGTCCCTTCACACACCATTAACCTGCCCAGGGTCTTCATGTCATTATCGATTCTCAAAGGCTACATGGGCTGTAAACATTCCTGATGCCCTTCAGAGATATCGCTCCTAATCATCCCGGGACACTCAAACGTGCAGGAAGAAAAGGCGTCACTATGCAGAGAAGTGCACTCGCTAATCTTATGCATGCCATCTTATTGTGTTCATTCATGTGTGTGTGTGTGTTTGAGTGTTGTGTGGGTGTTGCATGCAAAATGGCGGTTTGTTGATAAAAAACAACAACAACAACAACTCTGTGCTGAAACACAGCCACGTTCTGCTTTCACACTGAGAGCCACTGAGGAAAACAAAGACAGCCAAAGTGAGAGCTGAGTGATTCAACAATCTGTCTCGACAGTTTGGCCATTTTTCAGATAGGAGCCACGAGCGCTCCCTCATCACTCAGCCGAGATCCCTCAGAGTCCTTATTAATATTCACAGATGAGATTATAGTTTAGCAAAACATTATCACTGCTGATTAACTGGGGATTGCAGCGAGGGACAGATTCTCCCTGGCATTACGATTCATGTTTTGATTTTGCAAGCATGTTGAACTCTGGATACGGTGCTCCACAAAGCTAATAGTTATTGGTAAGGATTCCAGTTGCACCGAGAATAACAGCAGTATATTCCCCAGTATGCCTGTCCATTTCAGTGTACTTTAAGTCACCTTCTGTCACAGGCCGTGCTCGGATGTGGCTATAAATACACCAAGAGTTACAATGGCCGCATTGCATATCCACCAAGAACAGATGTCTGACAGATAAAATCCTGACTAATTTTCTATATTTGGTTGCCATTTCTCACATTCCCTGGTTCCCATCACTCAGCATGAGTTCACATTGATTACAGCACACAAGATGTTGTTACTTAAATGACCAGTGTGTTGGATTTAGGTGGATATAGTGGCAGAGATAAAACACAATATAATAAGTGATTTTTCTTTGGCACATAATGAACTGAAAATAAACACTTCTTCCTACCTTAGAATGAGCCGTTTAGATCTACATAAGAAGCAGGTATTTGTTTCTGGAGATAACCATGCTGCACCACCATGTTTCTACAGTAGCCCAGAATGGAAAAAACACAAACACTGGCTCCACGTAGAGCTATTTGTGTCGCGTCAGCCATCCGTCAGTTTTATTCAGTGTTTCTGGCGGTTTGAATCACCAGTTGAAGCCAGTTCAACTTACCCAGGATATGTTTTCGTTATCTGGCTTGACTAACCGTAACATTGGCTGCAGTGGTGTAAGGTAGTTATGATGAGCTCCAGTGCACGCTATTATGACGGGCCCTGGTGAACTCTATCATGTACATATCTCTTGTCTTGTCACATGATCAAAGACTGGACACTGGATGAAATCAACATACATATTACCAAGCAATCATCATCATATGCATTGCATATCTGAATTTAACAAAAAAAAAAAAATACCAAAGAACATAAAAAAATAAGAAATTATTCATTTAATTCAACAATTTTAATAGCTGATTTGTAGTTAGAGAATAAACATGTAATTTTGTTGTAAATGCCACTGACTATTTTACAAAAAATAAACAATAAACATGTGCCTTTCTTTATAAAAAATGTCACTTCTTTACATACATACATTACTTCTTCAAACACAGGCATATTTTCAAGGTGGCAGTCACTCATAAGGGCCCATTCTCCACCCATCACATTGTTGGAGGGCACACTCTCACTATGGACCCTCCACCTCACAGGTCCCAGTGCAACCGCACTGCCAGGACTGTCTATATTTACGCCCCTGATTGGCCGTCTCGATAATCAGTACTACAAGGCTGGTTATCAACTAGTTCAGTCAACTTTGGGTTTTCCTATTCAGCAACGAGCGCGTTCATGTGAAAGAGGATGGGGTGTTAATTACAAGCAACACCATCAGAACCATGAATGAAGTACTTCAAAAGGCAAAAGTGTCTGGGACTGTGAGACAGTAAAATGCCACTGGCATGGGATGTAAATAATACTCTATAATCCTATACCAGAAAATGTAGAAACATCGAAATACTATCCAAAATTCTCCCCCGGCCAAGACTTAAATTACATGTAGGTACCACTGAACTATGGGCCTATGTGATATAAGTACAGAGTAGGTTTTGCTATTTTGTTGGATGATGACAAAACAACTCTGAATATGTGACATGAAACACTTTAAAGTAACACCAAACTGTTCCTGCTGCTGAAGTAAAGGGTGGAAAGTAGTCTAGTTAACGACTGATGAGATCTATCTGACTGAAATGTTGCGTTTATACTAACGGGAGCCAATTAACAGTGTGTGGATTATTTTACTAACGAAGTATTATCTGTTTTATCCTAGTTCTCATCATGTAGATGTCTCATTATTTTGAGCTGCAGTGATGGAATCAGTGTAAAATATCAACACTAACACAGTGGACTAAACTAAATTTCACTTACGTTAAAATCCTGCTAAAATCATGTGTTTAGTGTTGTAAACGATTTCTCCATTTGTTAGAAGCTCTGTTTTAAAACCAGTGGAAATAGAGCCCTGAAACAATGAAATGATTCTACTGACCTATAACAACATATAGGCTCCTCTTTGTTACCTGAGACTCCAGACTTTGTCCATGGATACTTTTTTCTACAGTGATCGGATTGGTCAGAGATAGGGGTGTTGACAGGCTGTGATCCATTACTCTGAAGTTAACCTGCTCCAGAGCAGGTTAACTTCAGAGTATCAATTGTGGCTCAGAAAAACCAAAACAATTAGCTGAAAGACAGCAGGAGGCACTGTAGAGCTGACTGTGTTAATAACACAGGCACAGTCTGCATTGGTTCAGGGGCTTCACTGACCCCCTAGTGGCCATAGCCAAAAATATATTTAGGAATAAAAATATTATCTATATTTCCTTATAAAAACACATATTATGAATAAATTATAAATAAATAATAACATCAACCTTATTGTGTCTTCTTATTAAGAGAATAAGAAACCAACATGATAACTGTTCTCTTTTTATTTACTTATAAAAGTAAATTAAGTCCCTGCGTTGGGACAGACAGCCTCTGCCTCCCTTAGCTGGCGGCCATGGGAGCATTTGTAAATCCAATCTGACACTGTACACTAAAATGAGAACACTGTTGTTTGCAGAAATAGAGTGGTCTATTTCTATGTGAATTAACGAACGGTTAAGTCAAGCACATTCACTGCACTTGGCGCTCTGCTCTATCTTCATCTCCTCAGACAGAGTGCCCAAAGTACGCTCTGCCACTCCAGGAGTGTTGTGCTCTGAATAACCAAACGGAAACTCTATGTCCCAACCAGTGCTCCTAATTTAGGAACAATCCAGTCGCTCGAGATGACTTTACAAACACACTCCATAGTCTGGACATTGTCCCAAGGTTACGACATTACCTGGAGAACCAAATACACGTCAGACCTCCGAGTGTTTTAACATATATGCTACGGTTCAAATTAGACGCCACAGGAGAGGTCTATCAACGAGCCTTTAAAGCATGTATCTGATTTATGGTTCGTTTTTTTATGGTAATTCTCGCAATATTCCATCACTCATTAGGCATATTAGATGGGATATGAAAATGCACCTGCTGATATCCTGATTAATAATTTTCATGTAAACGAACCCTCTGTTGTACACATTACATTTCCACTGGATTTTTTTTTTTGTGAACCCCCCCAATCTTAAAGATCAAACTGTGCCTATGGTTTTACCACCTGTCTGAGGACATCTGTGTTATGTGCTTCTTTACTGATCACCTTCTACTTCAGTAACTAAAAAACTACTCAGGCCTTTGGCTGTCTCTGTCGTTACATGACGCAGGTACCCAGCCTTTAAAATGTATCATCAACTAGTAAAGGTTGTTAACATAGTTGTAGTAAAGCTGGTGTGACTCCTGACTGGAACATTCTCTCATTAAAGATTCAAGTTGTGTTCAAGTGTTTCCTTTTCCTCTTGTGTGTTGCAGGTTTGCTGAGATGTGAGCTGTTATTCTGTCTGTAATTTTGAAGCTTTGTAGAGTCCTGTTGTCTGTTTCTGCATCTGCCTGCCTTCTTTCGGCACTTGGGTCCTATTTAGAAGTTCTATTAAATACTGTCAATATGTTTGACTTAATTTAAAGTCTGTAGTGCTTCGGATTCAGGAAATGTCATAAATGCCAGCCTTGGTTGTTGGTGTATCTACCTTAAAAAAATCCATAGCATAAAAATCAATAATCAAGCATATAAGTAGCCCAAGTGAGAATAAAATCTAATACACGAGGCTGCCTATACAGGTGCCTGAATTGTCTGAGCCTTGTAAACCTCACTGCATCCTGACTTTAAACCTTGAGTTGTTTTAGGCCCGTCGTTACCTTCTGAGAAATCAAAAAATATGGCCGGTCGCCGTCCGGCTCAGGAAGTGATATACTTGATAGATATCCACACGTTTCACGCTGTCACTTGGTCACTAATGGACCAATAAACAGGATGATGGGAAGAGATGGAAGATGATCGAGTAAATGTCTCTTTCTCTCTCTGCTGCGAACATGGTCGACTGTGTTATCACGCCTCGCTTCAAATCCATACTCCTATTATGGATGATATGCCTTATGTCTTCCATTAAAGTCTCCTGAGCAATGACCCACCTAATAGTTAATGTGTATCTTAAGCTGTGGTTAATATCTCCATATAACATTAGCAGTGGAATTATTAGATAAAACTATTAACGCTTAAGAGTGCATGAGAATGGATGATGGCCTCAGCAGTAATACTGAAGTCCACTTGTCATGTATTGATTCATGGTGAAAACTGTCTTCTATTCAATGAGGTTTGACCACGCTGAGGTGTGTGCCTTTATGTTTGTGTATTGTTGTGCAAGTGTGTGAGTGATGCAGCAAATTGTCCATTTGCAGTATATCCGATGGGCTCAGGGATGTCATTAGTCACAGCGTGCTCGTTCTCATTAAATGGCCCAGTCGCCATGGCAGCCCCACAAAGGCCAACCCCTCCCCCTCCTCCAGCGCACGGAGAGTGACAGGCCAATTAGAGCGGGGCGCTGTGACATGCAGTCTGCTGTGATTACAGCTCTGAGGAGAGAGGAGCCAGGCAGGGGACACCATACACCAGCAAGGTCCCAACAAGATCCATCTCCAAACAAATGCGATGAGCCGGGGCCCTGGAGGTCATGTCTGCTGCGAGAGCGCGACATCCTCATCCCTCCATTACATGTGGCACCTGCCATCAAGAGTAGTTAGCTGCGATACCAATGGAGAGTGCAGTATAAACTACACCTCCCAGAGGGCTTTGGGCACACATCAGATGTCGACAGGTTGTTATTGTCCCGCGTTATTCTGCGTTGGAGATCTTCATCAGCTGTCACGCACTGCACACACACTGCTTCGCTATAATCCTCTCAAGTCTGAATCTTTTGGGGAAAGCGTGTGACAATTTTATAAAATACAAGTTACGGAGACGCAGCAGGAGAGTGATGGAAATATTTTTATCTTGGTGATGATGACATTGAGTGGGGCATAGAGTCTGTCAGCTTTCTCTCAGATGCATTGAAGGTCAACGTCTCCTCATACAACAGTTCCTATGATATTACACAAATTACTGCCCCTACTGGTTAAGTTTAAGAAAAGAATCATGGATGGGCATCATCCATGTGATGTGACACTACATGATACTACGTGACATGATGATGCCTGCCTGACGTGATGCTACATGGCGTGATACTACGTGACATGTAGCTACAGAGCATGATGCTAAGTGATGTGATGCTACATGGTGTGATGCTATTTGGCATGTTGCTACATAGCATGATGCTAAGTGATGTGATGCTATGTGGTGCGATGCGACATGACGTGGTGCTACGTGGCCTGATGCTATGTGGCGTGATACTATGTGACAGGTTGCTACATAACGTGATGCTAAGTGACGTGATGCTATGTGGTGTATACTACGTGACATGTTGCTACGTGACCTGATGCTACGTGATGTGATGCTATGTGGCCTAATGTTACGTGGTGTGATGCTACATGGAGTGATATACGTGACATGTTGCTACATGACATGATGCTACATGGCGTGATGCTACGTGGCATGCTGTTACATGACGTGATGCTATGTGACGTGATACTATGTGATATTAAACGTACAAATGTAACACATCCTTGGTTACGAAAACCAACATTTATTGTGGCATTTGAGTTGCGTGACAAAGTGACGTTACATATGTATATAACCTAAAATAACTCACCGCTGACTTTTAGTTTTACACAGGACATGGACAGCAATCTCTTGAGTCAAAGTCCTATGTCTGTTTGATATCTTACGAATTTGTGCCCCTATGGATTACGTTTTGTTTAGGAAAATATTAAAGGTGCTGTCACATTACGTTAAGTACCTAGCGCGATGATGTTATGTGACACTACATGACTCTATGTGACGTGGCTCTATGTGATGTGACGACTTGACTTTACCTACATAACTTAAAGTAAATCACAATTGACTTTTGGTTTCACAATGGACACAAACAGTGGTCTCCTGAGTCAAAGTCCTGTGTTTGTTGACCACACAGACCACCTCCTTATTCAGGCTTTGTCAGGAGTTTATACTGTGGCACCTGACTTCCTCTTTTGCTGCTGGGTTATATACAAATTATAGTACAATAAACTGTAATGTAAAACGGAAAAGAAAATATAATACCACATACTCGACCATTATCACCAAACATGCTGCAGTACAATAGACTAGAGTAGTGGCCGACACAGTCTCACCACAAGTTCCATTTAGTGGCTCCTCTGGAGCTTTCAGTTGTTTCACAGGAGCTTCCTCAGCAGTGTGAAGTTTTCCTGATTGTCATGCTGTTGTAGATGTTCAAATATTCCATTTTCCGAGCACGTTTCTTTTCCATGTTGGCTTAAAATTGAGATTCAGAGTTCATTCTTGGAAACAGCAGACAAAAACAATCTCACCATGAGGTCCATTTAGTCGCTGTTTTAGGAATTTACATTCATATCACACAATCAAGCAGAACGAGCAATCTCATTTCAGTCTCAACGTTTAAGCCAACACAATGTGGATGTTTTAAGTGCTCAGAAACAATGGGAATTCGGACATTTCCAATTACATTTCCATGTGAAACAACTGAATGCCCCACAATAGCTTCCTTGTGGACCACCTGCTGAACGTATCCCACAGCCTCCCTCAGTGAGTGAGACCTGTTCAGGTGTCATCATGTGGCCTGAGTGCAGGACTTCAGTCACATGATAACAGATGGACTAAGGTTAACCTCAGGGACTCAGTGGACGGCTGAAGAAAGATTTAGTACAAGTGCAGACACATTCTTAACATCAAATCCTCAAACTTATCTGACTGTATTGACTCATCAGTGCCAACAACTGAATCAGCAGCGTTACACATCAGAGCTCACCCCACTGGTGACTGACGACACCGCTGACAGTTCAATTGAATAAAAGCTTACTAAAAGACCGTCAAAGCTACAGAAACAATCATGATGTGATAACTCTGTCGCAAGCAGACGGGTGCTGAGCTGCTAACCACATCAATAGTGCTTGAACGGTGTAGGTCTACCTTCCTACATATGAAGGATTTTCCTTAAAACAATGTCTATACAATGTATAGACTCCTACAGAAGTAATCCCTCTCAATCATCACTTACGGCCCACTAGAAGTGTGTGGCGGTGTGTTTTTTTGTAGAGATTCTGCCCTCTGCATGGATTTTTGTTGTCTTCTTATTTTCTGTATTGGGGACGTTTATAGGCGTGAACCCCCACGGCGCTGTGGTGAGCCCGGGGCGTTTTAAGAAGGTAGGGACCAGGTGCCAGACCATAAGCAGCAGGCATCCGAGAGACACAAAAAAAACAACAAATACAGCGAGGTGAAATGAGAGTGAATCTAGGGATGGCTTTTACTTTCAGTTTTACAGGTGAGCATGTTGACAAGCAGTAACCTACAATCCTGCGCAGTCAGTGTTGGGCTGGTTACACTAAAAATGTCATTTACTACTCATTACTCGTTACTCTATTCAAAAATAATAATATTACTTTACCAATTACTCCCTGCCTACAGTAATTCGTTACAGTACTCGTATTACTTTTCCGTTACAAATTGTTAATTGCATATCTCCCCAAACTTCAGATATGTGCCTCTGTGCGAATGTCAGGGTAATCGCCACTAAGTGTAGCTAATGCTAGATAGCTTGCAAATGTATTTGTACCAGTATATTACCAAGTCTCTGCCTTAAAGACGGAAAGTCACTCATGGAGCAACATTTCATCCACCACACATCCAGCCATGAGCTTCATCACTTCTTTGTATCCTGCAGCTGTCCATGATTAAAATCCAGTTTTACAGCCAACCTCAGCGGGCGAGGAGGGCTCACCTTTGGTGGGGTGTATTTCCTAGAGCTTTACGCGGTTGTGCTGTCGGTTGTAGTTGGTGTTTCAGAGCGGAGGTTTGAAGATGTGTTTTTGGCAGTAGAAAAAGTTGTAGTTTTACAACCTGCAGCAACAGTTTTCTTGTCATCTTTCCTTCAGACAAAATCAAAGTAATACTGTAGGAATATTTCCACCCGCAGAGTTAAGTGTTTCCATCTTCCAAACTAGCTTGCTGCTTCATGGCATGCCTGCGTCATATGACCATTACAAAAATGAGTCCGCTGATGTGATTTCCAGTCAGTTGTAATGTGATAAGAAAAGTAACATTGTAATGAGTTGTTTGGTTTTGGGTTAACTGTAATATTATTTCTGAAATTTGATGTGATTGGTTACACTACTCAACACTGAAAAAGTAATGTAATTACTGTAACACATTAGGGCCTACTAGTAACATGTTACTGCCCAACTACTCCGACCTCTTCACATATTGACATTTGGTCATCTTACGGGATGTGTACACCGTTCTCACGGTGAAAGTCATTGTTTGTTGGACCCATCCACCATCTCTCCCGCCTGCCCCAATCAGACTTTCGCTGCCTTAACGTTCATCCTTGTCCTGCTGCGTTTCCCCCCTGACGCCACCAGGTGCCGTTAAAATATTACAGCAACCGACCGTTCGTGTATCATGCCGACATTAAAGGACACCTTTTGTCGTCGATTTCTGACGCCACAAGTCACTGCCCAAGTGCCGGATTTTGATGACTTTGGAGTGAGATCGGACTCTGCCCAGCACTGTGTGTAGTATACCTTAAACCGAATGTAACTCACTCAGACTCAGTAGTCTTGTATGCCACTTCAGAGCTGTAACATCAAGGCTTTATGACCTGAAGAGCACTGTTAAGTGATAGGATTGCTTACCTTAAAAAAAAGGCTTGTCTTGGAATATTAATTCTTCAGGAAAACATGTTAAAAGTGACTAATCATATTCAAGTCTAGAAACAACCCAGTCACCAGAATAAATGTTGGCATTGTACGTTTCTGCAAACTATGGATATGTAACATTTGTACGTTATTCTGTAGTGGATATGTTGAACCTTTACAGTTCTTCATGCTTCAGCAACACTGTGTTAAACATGTGGTTAGGTTTAGGTACAAATCTTCTTTATTATGGTTAGGAAAAGATCATGTTTTGGCTTAAAATACCCAGCTTTGGTACAAGAATCACAACTGGATATGTCATAATGTCACACTAAAAAACAACCGATTTTGTTGTTGGTTGGTCTTGAACAGTGATCTGCAGCTGCAGCTTGGCAGCTGTCTCACCCAGGTCTCACACCTTCCACCACCTGATGACAAAGTCAGCTTATATATACTTTATCAAAACTACATCACTTTAGAAATGTTGATATGATACATATGAAATGTACAGATGTAATGTATGTGCGGTTTGCAGAAACGTGCAGTGCAACCTTTTCTTCTTTTCCTGGTGACTGTGCTGCTAGAGAGTGATACTGGTGAGGCGAGATGCCTGCGCAGAGCCCAAAGGATATTAAAAGACAATACCCACCACAGCCACAGCCTGTTCACCCTGCTGCCGTTTGGCAAGCGATAAAAAAGTATCTGCTGTCGTACCACCAGACTACAGAGCAGCTTCTTTCCTGAGGCTGCAAGACTCCACGACTCATCCTCTGTGCTCTATTATGAAAAAAATAGTTTTGTCTTCTATTGCTTTTTCTTGTGTAGCATGAAGGGACTACAACTTGCAATGCATTCTGCAACTCTGTAGAATGACAATAAATGAACCCTGTAACTTAGTAACGTCAAGAGGGCCGTTCACATCCGAAGCCCATCTTTAAACAGAAATAAAAAAAGATTCCCAAGAAAAATGTCAACGTCAATTGTTCAGCAAATGGCCGACAGCAATATGTGTTTAAATTCAAATGAATAATCCCTCCAGCAGCCGAGGGAGCTATGACTCCTGTCTTTTGGGAGCAAATAAGGAAATAGTGTGATGTTGTTATGGAGCCACAATGTCCGCAGAGGGAGGAGGGCTGAGGACAGGGTGAGTGGATGGGTCAAGAAAACACTAGATTTTGCCACGGGACTTCACTGTTTGTTTCCTGTTTCCCACTGACACTCAGTGTTGGTTTCTTATAAGATCACAAGGTTTCCTCAGAACTAATCAAACCATTTAAAGACCTGAAGCTAAAAAAAACCCTAAACCATAAAAACAGTTCTATTTGGTTTGTTGGACAGCCTGCTAGTATCCACTCTCATATACGACCACTTGTTATCATGTGACCCAAGCTTGGTCGGATGATGATGGTGAGGAATAGTTAGCTCAGATTTCCAGATCGTCATGATTAGAATATTAACAATAACAGAATCGCTGTAGAGCAGAAAAGAATAGATGAATATCTGGGATGCAGGTATGTTCATGTGTACATGCAGAGAAAAGAGCAGAGTTTAGCTGCTGTAGGCCATGTCTGCAGCGAGTAGAAGAGTTAAATGCCACTTAAAGCTTTTTCTATGAGCCTCAATAGAGAAAATAGAAAAAAGGCAGAAGAAAAGAACACTCTGTCTGGGCAGATCGAGCCATTGGCCTCTCTCACTGCACATCTTTTGTGTTTCTGAGAGAATGGTTCACTGCCTTCTGACAATAAAAACCATGGGGGGAAAAAACACATAATTTTCTTCAGGCGATGCTGCCTTCCATTGCTAGCTGCTACATGAGCAGCAACACAAAAAGCTGGAAATGCGCATTTTGGTCACAGTTTTGTGTGAATTGCTTTTCTATTCGTACATAAACATACTGATTTTCTTTTTTCTTTCATCCCAAGGAGGCGGAGACGACATGGTACAACAGAAAGGCTGCAACAGAGTAATGATTTAATTGCTGGCGAGGAGGAAAAGAAAGCAAAGGCTGTGATTTCGTTATACAATATTTATCTTGTTGTCAAATGGAATTACACCCAAACACAAGGTTATATCTGCCACTGAGTACACAAAGGGAGAGTCACATCTTCAGGGTGTCTTTTTAAATGCCCACTTCCGTTTTTTTACACAAAATATTATTTTTCATACGGCTTTTTCATACATTAACAGGAAAGAAAAACATTCAACTCCAACATGATCTCTACCTCACCTTTTGCCCTTTTGCACATTTTATGTTTGATTGACCCCTATCTAAACAAGTGCTACATGTTTGCCCTGACCCCTGACACACACACGTACATACAGTATACATGAATAAATGCAAATATACAGAAAGGAGTTTTGCAAAAATATCTTGGCAGTTTCAGCCAGCGTCTTTACCATATTGATACATCCATTCTCATGCATGTATAAACACACAGGGCCCTATTTAGATGGTCTAAAGTGGACGGCGGAGGGCGCATAATCCATGTCGCAAGTGTCATTCGGCGGAGGGCGCATAATCCATGTCGCAAGTGTCATTGCTATTTAAATGCAGGCGCAGTTGTCAATTTCACGCCCTGCGCCCTCGTCGTCTAACTAGCAAATGAACTTGCGCTTCTCTGGGTGTGTTGGTCTAAAAATGAGGAGTGGGGTCTAAAAATGAGGAGTGGTCAGGTGCAGTCATGGCGCATTGCTAGTTAGATGACGTAAAAAGCAAATGCGCCAGTGATCAACAAAAACCTGGTCTAAAGTCAACAGCGCAGTATTTCGTTGTTAAACAAGTTAATAATATGCGTCTCTAGGCGGGTGCATAACATGCGTGCATTCTGCTCAGACACACACGGAGCAGCCACACATATGCAAAAGATAACAAATAAAAATATGATTACAATGTGAAAGGTTATTATTGTACACATTAAAATATTTATCAGAAACACGTCTTAATGGTCAGTCATTAATCAGAATGATCTAATCGCAGTAATAATGATCATCATAATTTGTAGTAATGACAAATGAAATTGTGAAATTATCTGATCAATCAATCATTTTTTTGATTGAAAACCAAAGCCCACACATTGCATTTATTTTAACATGTTATACTAGGCTACATTATATTATATTATTATATTGTTATCTGAGTGTAGAGAGGACACACATGCAAATAAGAGGCAGAACACAGCTCTAGGAAACATGTGAAAACAATTAACAAACGTGGGTGGGGGAGAAAACGCTGAACAGGTCCTAGCTGCAGGATCAGCACCTTGGGGAGCTCCGCGGCAGTCCTGACAGCTGTGCTCTGTTATATGATGAAAACAGGTTTGAATAATAATCCACAGATATTTAGTAAGATCTTTCTTGTATTAATGATCCCACGCCTGCTTTACCTCGGGGAGCCTGGGTGCCTGTCTGCTGTCCCCGTAGATCTGGTTCTGACAGGCCTTCACCTCCCACACGAGGAGATCCGTCTCCTCAGCTGTAAAAGGCTCACTCTTTCCAGTTGGTAGGTCCGCCATCTAAAAAGGCTCACTCTTTCCAGTTGGTAGGTCCGCCATCTAACTAGCTCTCTGCCATGTGCTCAAATCGCGCCTCTTTTAAAGGGAATGAGAGGTGACACTCTGATTGGCTTATTGAATGATACGCCCAAAACACACCCATGACTAATTCACAGAGTAAGTCCAACCCTTTTAGACTCTCCGCCATGGCGCACAGTCTAAAAACGCGCTGTCTAACTAGCAAGTGACTGGGACACGCCCATGCGCCGCACGCCTGGCACATCGCATTTTAGACCATCTAAATAGGGTCCACAGTGTCTAAACACAAGCATCTGCTGTGGATATTAGAGTAATTGGTTGAGCACTGTTTATACCATATACATGTTTGTAAATATCATTCCAGTCAACAACAAAAACAAACAAACAGTGAAACGAGATGTGAGCTTTGGTCTGCACAATTAGTATAATCTACTCAGCCAAAAGTACGAAGACCCCTAATTACACCCATATGTGATTCCAAAAATGCTTCTATGTCTTTACACATGATTTTGGAGCCTGGCTGCAGAGATTTTCATCCATTCAGTCACAAGAGTGTAAGTGATGAGTGATGTTGACATTAGTGTTGGGTGAGGCCTAGCACGCTCACAGTCTGCCCCAACTGATCCCAAAGGCGTTGGATGGCGCTGTGTAAGCTAGTCAACTAAAGTAAATCCATTTCTTTGGGGGCCTGACTTTGATCATTCCTCAAACTACTGCCACAAAGCTTGAAGAACACAACTGACCCTTTACTACTGTAAGCCCCACGCTTGGTTACTGTCGTCAGGCCTGTTAAGCTTTCACACTCGGCATGTCAACATGACGCTTTTACTGATATCAGTTTGAGATATTCCAAAGGAATTATTAGCAAATTTCTGGAACAATAGCTCTCAATTATCAAAGAGAAGTAGACAGAAATGACTCCAATATGAGAACTACATTCACAATTTAATTTGTCAGCAGAGTATTGTGAATCAAGAGGACATTAAAATCAAGTGAAAAGGTCATGCAAGCATGAGGCACCTCCTGTTCTGACAATTCACGTGAAGGACAAACACAGAAACAACAGTGTCCTTACACAGCAGAGTGAGTCAATATATTGGCAGTGTCCACAATGAATCACTATTCCCTAAGTCAAAGTTCCCTGTATAGCAGAATCTATTGAGGCTCCTAATTAGCTGTAATATAAATTATGTGAATTCAGACACTGATCAGTAGTGGGCTGGAGGAATGTAAACGTGAAAGATGATTCCTTTGTGAGTCTTATTAATGTTAATGAATTAGCTGAAATACAGACAGGTGTGCCACTGCTCATATGAGAAAACTGCAGTTTGGCTGACTAATATTATCACACATGCTTACTAAAAACGGTAAGCATTTCTGCTGCTGACACCTGTCTACTTGATGGCAGCTAGGTGACAGAAACTTGCAATGCATTGTGGTAAGTTTAAATACTGTAGTGCGCATAGATACAGAGACCACTGATAAACTGAGATGGCTCACTGTAGGAGACGACTGGTGGTCCTGGCTCTTTTAATTTCAATGGGAAAAGTGAATGTGAGTGCAGATTATACCAGTTCTTTTGTTATAGTGTATGTATAATGTAGTGTATGTAATGTAATAATGCCCTAAAACGTGAATGGTGATTCATTGTGGACACGGCCTCTGTTTCATGTTAAGCTAACGTTTATTTTTGACCCCATGTTTTAGCCCATTGCTAGCAAAACCAAAAAATACCACTACATTTGTTTAAACTCCAAGCTTCAAATGGTATACAACCAATTAACTTCAAGTTAAAATACAAGTAACTTATAATAAATATTTAATCGTCTTTGTTTGCAAATGTGCTGAGCTAGCTAACGTTGGTTAAGTTAGCCTTGTACCTTGGAGCAAACTATGGAGTTTTTTTTTTTTTATCTTTGATGGATTCTGCTGTGAGTGAGGTCTTCTGCACTGTACTCCATATTCACTATCTCTCCTCTTGTGTGTTTTGGCTTCAGAAAAGCAAAAAATACAAATACAAAATACAACACCCTCTACACTTTGTGGATATCTACTGTCAGACTTGCAGGCTCAACAAGCACATTGTGTCTGCATTTCCCTTTGTTATAAGCAAGCCCCCAGGAGTAGTGCCTGACTTTGAAGCCAATATCGGTAGTGGCCAAATGTGGAATTATAACATCCACCTCCATTACCCCTGATGTCATGGGGCCCAAAAAGACTTACACTGTAAAAGACACATTTTTTAGCTTCAAAACTCTAGTGAAATAGCTAATTTTGCTATCGGGATTTGATCCAAACGTTCCAATAACATTTCTAAATACTAGAAGAGCTACACGATTAAGTCATTTTTATCCCCATCCAAGTTTGCGGAGGGCTAAACTGGAAGTTAACTGTTTAGCCAGCGAAAGTTAGCCACGTGGTACAGTCTCTAGTGCACTTGCTTTATGGGCCTCATGCTGCGGAAGATCCAGGTTATTTCATACTGCAGAAATTAAACTTTTTTGGCTTCCGACGCTCTTTAGCATGCATGGTTCTGAAAAGGCTCCCACGAAGTCTACCAGGCTTAGAGCAAATTTTCATAGTGGTCAAACAGTGGTACTGCAATTTTCACGGTCTGTCACATGAAGACTTTTTTCCATCGACTTACATTGGGAAAGAGATGTCTGTATATCAGTGCATACCTTTTTTTGAGTGGCACAACCCCCGTGAAATGTAATCCATTCGGTCGGATAACTTTTTCGAGCCGCAAGATTAAATCCTTTTATCCCCATCAGGGGCCATTCGCTAAACTGGAAGTTAGCCAACTGGCTGGCAGAAGACACTCAACTGCACTCGGATGCGCTTGGCCAGCGTAAATCTCTAGTGCACCTGATCTATGGGCCACAGAAAGTGCCGATCATCCGGGTAATTTTATAGACAGCAGTTGAACCATTTTGATTTCATGCGTCACTGAGCAACTCTTATAGGAATGAACAGAGCTCTGCCTCCAACACTGTATCCAGTTCTCCTAATACATCCATGGTTCTGACAGCTTGACAGGCCTCCCGTGCCTAGTTATGGTTGCTAACGTAGGATTGGAATATGATTGTATGCTGTAGCATTATTATGTACCTTATCTGGAACTGAATGACCTCACCCAAACCATAAAGAACAGCCCCTGACCAAAAGTGCACATGGAGACCACAGTGTCCACATGTTTCTATATACTGTACAGAGAGCATTATATAACATTACTTTCTTCATGGGCGTTAAAATCTTTATTCTGCCCTGGACATATGACAGAGCTAGAAAACTTACTGGCCTCTGTGAAGAAACAGGGTTACAGTATTTCATAATAAAGCACGGCTGAATTAGGCCCCACATATTGGGGTCTAAACCTATCGGCAGACGGAGAACATAGATATTGGAGAATTCTTTAAAACCCAGGATTATGTTTAATGAAAAACTTATATGGTTAAATTTAGGGTTACATTGTGGTTACAGTTCATAAAAACATCAATTGGTCTGTGACGCACTATGCTCTCATCCACCACCCTGACCGCCACACCTTTATTTTCTGCCTCGCTACACATCGGGCTCAATACTTCCTGCACTGACACTGCAAATGTGCACTGGACATAAATTGTGAGGTGTGGAATTGTCCAATATGAATGTAATTCCTGGGGATAGTGGGCAATTCCCCGACGACGACGCCCCTGCATACAGATAAACCAGCACACCTACAGTTTGTATGAAGGCTGCTGCTATCCAATATTATGCAAGACATCAACCGTTATGTTTGGTAACTTACTGCACGATTGCTATAAAGAACATCTCTCTCTTTTATCTCTGTTTCTTTCTCTCCCCGAGGACACAAAACTGACTGAAATTTAAGATGACAGGACAAGGTGAGTGAGAGGAGAAGAGGCTCTAAGTGACTTAAGAGTAAGAACTCCAAGAAAAGAAAAAAAAAAAAAAAAGAGAAGAGTAACACAAGCCCAGAGTGAGAGTTATAAGAAATGTCTTTGAGTGGCAATAGAGTGAGGGAGTCTGGGGCTTTGAAAATGAAAGGAAAAGTGTAAAGAGAGAGAGTGGAGGAGACAAAGAGAAAGAGAGAGGACAGTGGTTGAAGGGTTAAGGGCGAAGTTGGAGTCTATGTGACAGTATCAAAGCCACAGGAGCAGCAGAGAAAAGCTGTTAACGGGAGCTCACCGTGCCTTAATCGATTGTGAACTGTGCTGCAGAGCACAGCCAATCACAAGAGCTCCTGGAGACTTCTCTGGGTTAGAGCACTTACACGCTGTCTGCCGCCCGATCAGGGAGACGACACAGGGAGAGGAGAGTGAAAGAGACAGAAAGAGAAAGAGGAGAAAAAAACAAAGAGATGAGGAGAGAGGGTGGTGTTAGTCAGGGAGAGGGAAAAGTGGGACTTCAAGATTATGGTTTTGCTTTTTCATCTTGGTGACCTTGAAAGCCCTTGTTAGGGGGTGTATGTTGGAGAGAATATGCATCAAGTGTCCTTTTTTTTGCTCCATTTGTCTGTCTTATATCCATCTGCCTGATTACCTTTCAGCTGTCTTTCCTCAACTTCACATGGGCCTCTGTCTGGATGACAATATGTTGTATGCATGACCTTTAAAGGCACGTCACAAGGAATCAAAAGGACATCTGAACATTGTAACAACACATGACATTTTGTAAGGAGTGTCTTGAATGGACAAATCCCTTTGACGTGAAACTTCTGGAAAATCTTGCTCTGGCACAATATAAAAACACAGGCCCGCAGATACGTTTTGGATACAACGTCGGCACTCATCACGAAGAAAACACCCAGATGAAATAATATTTTTCTGACACAAAACCAATGAAAATGTAAATAGATGCAGAAAAGCAGCTTACACGATCTAGTTCTGTCATCTTCATTTATTTGTTTAATCTCACTATTCTGGGTTTTGACATTGTAACTGCCTCATTAGTTGGAACAAGTCACAAAGCATCCACGAAACTCAGCGATTCACAGACAGATGTGACTTGAGACAGAAATTAACTGACTGAACCTATAACGTCTCTTTGTGACGACTCCGGGACTAATTTTTGTACAGCTGTAAGTCTTCAGTCTAATTAACTGTTGCTTGCTGTAATTGGAAATTTGTAAATGAGTGCTGTAACAGCTCAGAAATGGCTCAGTGAATTGGCGCTTTCTGTTTATTTTGGGCATGTTACAGTGAGATCCATACAGCAGTGTGCTGCCTGATGCCCCGACTGTGAACCACAACTGTTCCATTGTTTTTAAAAAAAGATGAGTTTGCACAAATGATACAGCAATGACTTTTGACAAACTAGTCTGTTGTCAATGTGATTTACTAACAATATTTCCTCTAAGATATTCCTCTGTAAAGCATGATAGAATAATCTACAAGGTTAATTATGTAAATAACTCTGAATCTTCTGATCAAAGTTTGAATTAATGCTGAGTTTTGAAGCACTAAAAATAGCTTTACCTGCAGACATTTCACAGGAAGTTAGAAGTTCAGAGAATAAATTGGGTCCAATCTCCTGAATCTATCCAATCTATTTAATGATATTTTAAAGCCTCTATGGAAAAAAGTAAAAAGAAATGGTCTTTTCTCTTTGTTCTCATTACAAGCATAACCACTGTATTTGATTCGGTTCAGTGAAAAAGAGCAGAATAATGGAAATTTTGGTTAAAAAAATCAATCTGACAAAGATCCAGGCTAGACCAAAAAATTGTATCCTCACAGTTAAAATCAGGAAATTCAATGAAGTCATTATTTATAGATTGTTTATCTTTCTTTAGAACAAGCTACACAGGTAAATAAAGCTGTGTATAATCAGCAAAACATCAAAGAGAAACAAAATCTAACCCACATCAACAGTTACACTCGCTGACTTAAACTTCTTATGGTACATTTCATCGGCAACTGAACATACAACAAATGTGAATCTTTGTAAACTGCCCCAATTTGAAATATTTTTAATGCATATTATTAGATTGCAATCATATATTTTGTGTATTCATCAAAGAAGCTGTCATTTTTTCAAGTCCAAGTCAAGTCTCAAGTCACTTTTTGGTGCAATGAGCATCATCCAGTGCATGTCGTCAAGTCTGCTTAGAACACTCCAAAGCTAAGGAATTCAAAGCATGTACTGCATTATCATCCTTCCTTTATCTATTAGCGTTGCCTACAATATAGCACTTAAAGCCGCTACAAGGAACTAACTGGATATGCAAAAGTCTGTATGGTTTGACTAAAATGAACAATGACAGCAATAACCTAAAATCAACCTGCGTAGTTGTTCTTCCATTGTGACATTAGAACGTGTCACATTTATCTTGAAATTGTACTCTTCTTCAGCATTTTGTTTACTCCCTGGATTTTTCCTGCATGGAAATTCAGACCAGGGGCGGACTTTTGTTTACTCCCTGGATTTTTCCTGCATGGAAATTCAGACCAGGGGCGGACTGGGACTAAAAAACAGCCCTGGACTTTGACTCGGCCCAGCCCACAACAACCGGTGCGCATACGATATGCGCTTCCTTCTTCTTCAATTTGATTGGCGGCCTGCCGTAGATATCTATGGGCCGGCTGGCATCCAATTTAAAGGCTGCCACCTAGCGGACTGGACGTGGAACAGTAGATTATCAGGGAGAAAAAGGGAAAAAAACCAAACAAAAAAAAAAACGGTGATGACTGCGTAGCGGCCGCCGGCCGTCCTGGAGTACCGGCCGTTCTGTGATTCTCCAGAACCTCCAGATGGCCAGTCCGCCCCTGATTCAGACCAATCAAGAGCAGCTTTCTCATGCAAGGCATTTGATCTGGTCCCGCTGCAAAATTTGGTCTGCTTGTAAATGCTGCCGTGAGAACACGAACCAGCTGTAGGCAATTATGCAACTTTGTAACAAAATTAGTCCCTGATTCGGATCAAAGCAAGAGAACTCTAGGCTTTGAAAGCACCCTGAGAATCTTCACCAACATTACGTGTCTTTCTCTCTGTGCAGAAATGCGAATTTGCTTTTCCACTGAAAGTCCATGTTGTATTTGCCCCTTTGTTCGCACTGAATGAAAGTGAACGGGAAGCAAATATTTGTCGATGTTAATTTCACTCACGTGTGACCGAGCCGTTGGGAATGCAGCTACTGGGGCGACTCCAACTGTGATTGGTCAGCTTTGGCTGCTTCAGTTTTCTCCTACAAGCTTCAGATGTCAGTGAAGGTTGCTGATAGTGACGACAACATTAAACAAGTTGAAGAAATTTTCTGTAAGACACATCTAGCAAAAACATTCAAACCTTGCTGCGATCATCTCTCTCTATTGCAGTAAATGAAATAACGTACTCTTTGCATGGCGGTATACTCCGTAAATTGTCACATTATACCTTAGAAATGTACCAGTTGAAAATATTTGGTGCATCAAAATTACTGCTGAAGTTGATTGTTTTTTAAGCGTGTTTTTTTAACTCCCTGTCATTTACGAGCCACTCTTAAGGCAAAATATCAGGTTTTCTCTAGAGGCAAAACCTGTGCTGCTATTCTGAGGTGAGAAATCCCATTATTTGTGCTTGACTGGTTTCACCCGTTAGTGACTAATTTCACCGTAATCATCAGTAAGAAACAGGAGATGGGTT
This sequence comes from Epinephelus moara, assembly GCF_006386435.1. Classification (NCBI taxonomy): domain Eukaryota; kingdom Metazoa; phylum Chordata; class Actinopteri; order Perciformes; family Serranidae; genus Epinephelus; species Epinephelus moara. Next base: position 30,147,725 of record NC_065529.1, read on the forward strand.
GCCAGATTGAGACATCAGGCTCTGTGTTGATATCATAAAAGAGCAATGAGGGAAGAGAGTATCAGAGGAGGAGGGGGGGATTGTGCACTACATTCATCTTACGTAGCTTAATTTTAATTTGGTGGTGTAATGGTTACACTGTAGGGTGCCTCTCTGTACATAAACCTGTTATTCAGTTACTCAACTGAATCTATGGCAGCCGACCTGCTTATTTCAACCACACTCCTCATTTAGGCTGATTTCCTACATTAAGCATTACTGACTCAAATGCACCCTGAGTGGAAATCTTTTCTTGAATTAAAAGGTACACATTTTCCACCCTGTTGCTTCACCCAAAAAGGATTAAGGCTCACACACAGTTCACAGCTAATGTTGTTTGTTCTTCTACATCATCTGCTGTCGGCTGCCATGAGAGGACAGTGAGTTTGTTGAGAGCTTTGGGGGAAAATAATAAAACAGTCACAGGTTGAACCAAACAGTTTTCAAGTGCAAGCAGAGTGCTGGTCAAGGGCAAACAGTCAATAACCAGAGCCGCCCCTTTAAATGTCAGTTGTCTTGGAAACAGGTGCAGAAATGGAGCGTTTTGGATGGTGGCTGAGCAACCAGGGAGCCACCGTTTAGCAACGCCCAAGAACAACAGCATGCCGAGCGAATGTCACCCCGTGGAGCCACGCTGCTCCACTGAAGCACTGAAAGATGCAATTCAAGCAAACTGGGGGGTAGAAGACCATGAAAAACAGCAGAGAGACCGCCTGATGTTATAATCCTCATCCTCAGTGTAATTCATGAAAAATAAGTGTGGGACTCACAAAACATGCAGAAGTAAACAGTGTGAAAGAATAGTTCTTAAAATTGATATTTCACACATTTCTGTGGTGACATTCTTTTAGCTAATATTTATTTGTCTTCAAATTTAAGCACAGATGAATAATGGCAAAAATTAGTCTTTAACTCTTTTCCATCGGTTCCTGAATGTGAAATTCTGGCACTCGGGCTACGACAGCCTTCCATCTGTTTGTATTTTTAGAGATTACTATCACATATATAGTATATAAACCCACTCATCACGCTCCAATTTTATCCCCATACAAGAGGCGCAGCATTCACTGGAAGAAAAATACTGAATTATGAACTCGCCCAGAAATACTGAAAGAAAACAGGCGTCTTGGTGTAGACTTAGTCACTGTGTCTCTCAGTGGAAACACTATTCGCTACTGCCCCCTGCTGTGAGCATGAATGCTAACCTGGATGTGAACACTGAACACACCAAGGTGGACGGAGGACCAGAAAAGCCTATGAAGAAGTAATGTTACTTCACCTCAGTAACACTGATGTAAATGTTACTTGGGTTAAACCATTCAGTGGAAGCAGTATAGAATTAAACATGGCATAATGACGGTCATCTTTCTTTCCATTTGAATACTCCCTGGCAGCCAGCCATTTTCCTATTCTGCTCAACTGCAGGTTACTCTGTAACTCCTTCAATTTCTACAAGTAGTTTGGTTTTTAAAAAGTCATCAAAAATCAATTTAAGGAAGAGTAGAAAGTGCTTAAAGTAGAAAGAAAAAAGAATTGTGTGAGCTCTTGTAATTATGTGAAATTTGATTTTTTTTTCTCATGCTATCAAAATGTTAACTGTTCATGAGTCAGCTGGATGCACCTCAGGCTTTATGCTATCCCTTGATTTACATTGTTTTATGTGGGCGTATGTGGTGGTGGGTGTTAAAGGGAAGCTTAGGTATTTTTTTAACCTGGACCCTACTTTTCCATGTTTTGTGTCTATGTGACGAATGGGAACAACAGTTTTTTAAACTGGTTTAGTATTGAGAGAGACGGCTGCAGCCGCAGCAGTGAAACAGGCTGCAATGTAATCCCTATGGAGATATTATGCATCATCAATTTACGTCTATTAAAGTGCTTATTTTTTCCACTGACAGGTTCGATTTGTTATTATAAGTGGCTGACAACAGGACAGAAGCGACCCGACAAAGAAACAGAAAATAAAATGTGCTTACCTTTACCTGGTCCAGTTTGTTTGTTATTTAATTGTAACCAAGTCTTGTTCAAGGAGACTTTTCCGCATTGTCAAAATCAGCTCAGTATTCAGCCACAGCACTGAAAATCTTTTAGATCAGTGGTTCCCAACTGGACCAGCCACAGTGTCCAGGTTCCTTCTTGGTCATTAGTTCAAGGTCACACACTTAAATACATTCAGTGTCATACTTGCGTTTGGCCATGTTGTCGAGCTAGTTTGCTGTCTCTGTAAAGTAGCTGTCCCTTAGCCACTCATTCTACAGCAGGAAACAACACTTTAAAAAATGCAGCTCTGTACTTAAAAATACAGAATGTATACAGACTTGACATGTTTGACCCACTTTTGGACCACGACCCACCAGTTGGGAACCACTGTTTTAGATAACATTAAGCTAACACAACAAACTCTTCCCAGCACTCCTCTCTCCAACTCTCACTAACATTTCTGCCCTTGTTTTCTCTGCAACGAGTCACCTCTCCTGAGATTTCAGAAGGAGACTTCTCCTTAAGTGAGACTCAGTCACAATAAAAAACAGACCAGCAAAAGGTAATGAAAAACGTTTCATTTCTGTGTAGGGTCTTTTCTGTTATGCTGTCAGACACTTGCACCTCATTTTCACACAGTTTTGTGTCCGAATTTCCTCAAAGTATACAGAGTACGCCTCTAGTGTTCAACACCAGGAAATGCATCTCTTTAGGGATGGATAGCAATGACGCAGCAGAAATGGCAAAGAAGATGATTTTGAGTGTTTTTCGATGCCCAGTCTTGTGGAATATGAGCATGGAGAGGTACGGAGACAAAAACAGGACTGATAATGCATGTCGACAAATAAGTGGGAAGGTAGGCCTTTCAAGTCTGCAGCTGGTTTTGTGAGATAAAAGTTAAAAGACGTACAATCCACTATGCATGCGCTCTCTAACATGCTACCAATGTTAGCTAGCTAAACACGCCATCAAACCTTTCACCTTGAAAAAAATGTAGAAATAGAGCTGTATTAAATTCTCTAATCTGTGCCTTTTTCAATGTTATGCTAACTTCCTGTGTCCGAAATCTGCTACAAAAGTTTAGTTTTTCTTTTTCTTTTTATTCGAGGCAAATGCTGGACATGGAGGGAGGGGTTTCAGATCAAGGAGGCTCTTGTAGGAATGAATGGACTTCCGGTTGTTCACAGATCTTTGTGTAAATGGTGTTAAATTACAATCTGAGCCTGTCAGTGGCAACAAGCACTCTTGATGGACGTAAACTGACTGTATAAATTACATTGTAGCCTGTATCTCTGCAGCGGCTGCAGCGGCCTCTGTCAATACTGGACCAATTTTAAAAATTGTTTTCTCCATTTGTCACCTAGAAGAGCCCGGTGTCACTGCCAAGTCATCGAAATCCAGCGTTTGGGCAGTGACTTTGTGGCGTCAGAAACCAACAATAAAAGGTGTCCTTTAACTTCGGCATGATATGTGGACGGTTGCCGTTATAGTTATTGGCACCCGGCAGCATCAGGGGGAAACGCAGCAGGACAAGGATGAATGTTAAGGCAGCGAAAGTGGACATGGAAAATCCATGACCAAGCACGTCGATAATGTGACGAGGTCGGAGTGAGAGTGTGTTGAAAAATACCGACACTTCCCTTTGACACAGTGGCTCTTGTAATGACAGTCAGTCAGCTGAAGAGCAGATCCACCACTTCAGTCCAGACTGAAATATCTTAAGGACTGTCGGATGAATTGCCGTAACATTTTGCACAGAGCAGTTCAGTCAAAGCACCGCTGTGTTTAAGTACAGCCTCGAAGGGCTGCTAATGTGTCTGTTGACTCCTGTTATTTTATGTTTTATGCATCTTATTATGTTTTATGTTCAAATCCCTCTGTGTTCTGTGTTTCACCTGGCTGCAAGACAAACGTCCCCTTGACGACAGTAAAGTTGAAAGTAGGTCACAGCGATGAGCAGAACGTGAATATAAATGTTTTGCCATGCTGAGTAAATTGTTTCCTTACTTTACCTATAACTGTTGTTATGATGAACGTGCCAGAGAACATAAAGATGGAGTTAAGATGGAGGAAAACACCCCTGCGGCTACCTTTTTTCTCCTTAATGCAGCATGGTTTATGTAATGCAGATCTCCATTTGTCTATCCAAGCTGACATCAAGGACATAGTCTGATCTGTGTGGTTTAAGCAAGGAGCTGGCATTGTCAGTTTCATAACTCATGACTCGCAGTGACAGATACACATGTCAGCACTTCTGCAAACACATCTGCCTCTAATACCACATCCGTCTTTCCTCCCCACAGTCTCCCTCATATCCTCCTCTCCCACCATTTAAGCTAAATTAAAAGGACGAAAAAAAGCAGCTGAGAAACGTCAAATTGATTTTTTGATTTTTGCATTACAGTTCCATTCTGTGTCATGTTCCTTCACATCCCCTCCTCTCCCAACAACGCACAGTGACCCAGCTCTTATTCTCCAGCCACAGCTGATTAATTGAGGGCAGGGAGATGCAGATACGGTGGGACAGATCAGATCCTTGAAACTTTGCAATGTGCCGTATAGTGCTGGTGTTGCTGAACTGTGGAGGCAAGATAGCCGGTGGGCATGACTTGGATGGGGACCTTTCAAATCCGATCGCATCGCGTCGGTCCCCCCCGTCCCGGCCCCGGCCCCGCTATATAAGAGCAGATAACGTGCTCCAGTAAAGGTTACGACTCACGATGACATTTGTGTTGAGACCCAGCAATCCTTGAATCTCGTGGACTAATCTTCAATTCATATAAGTGCGTGCTTTTGTGTGTGTGTGTGTGTGTGTGTGTGTGTGTGTGTGTGTGTGTGTGTGTGTGTGTGTGCATGGGCTCCATACTGTAGTTGTTTATAATAAAAGTTGGTAAATCAAAACAGGAGAAACAGACAGTCGATTAAGATAGTGAAATAGGAGTCATGAATCCCATTAAATCACATTCTGCCTTTATGTATTTTAGTATCAGAGACCAGAGCACTTTCCAGAGGCAGGAAATGACTGTTGCACCTCTTTGTTGACCTTATTCATACATAATATTATATGAAGACGTGGAATCATCTATGAAAATAACATCTTTTTCATCGCAGAGGCAAGTTCATTTCCTGCTCTCTTTAAAACTGTTTTTTTTTTCTCTCTTCCTGAAAATGTAGGAACTGAGCATTAATAAGAAATGCACAGCATGTTGGGTTTTCAAAAGTGAAATCAGAAACATGATAAGATGACAATTACTTCAGTGCGTTAGAAATCTGAAAAAAGGAGGGGAGATTACAGTGTCTAGAAATGTAAGTTTGTTCTTTTTTTCAGCTTCATCTGAGCTCTTTCTAATTTAATTTCACTCACACAGAAACACTAGAAAAACGCTTCCTCCCATGACTTCTTTGTGCATGCCTGTGTGTGCTTTAGTGTGCTCTCCTTACATGTATGATAAGTTATGACTGGAAGCACTTATCAGGATGTTGGTTCGACAATTGTTTTAACAGTAGGCTGAAATGATGGTGACAAGTTTAGCTGTCTAGCTAATTATACTCCTGAGGGCCTGTTTAACAAGACTACTACTACACACTGATATGGCCAAGAGTATGTGGGCACCATAACTTTAAATGTGCATGTGATTGCGAACAGATATAAGGCTTAAAATAAGCACAGTGGTTTTGTTTTAACATTTGGGAGGATACATATTAGCAGAAAATTTTGAGTGGACTTAAAAGTGGACTTACACCATCACGTGATGGGGCCCAAAGAGACTTTTCCATTGACTTACATTGGGCAAGAGACACCTGTAAATCAGTGAATACATTCCTTTAGCGTCAAAATCCCCACAAAGTGAATTGTTTCACTACTGGGATTTGATCCATACGGTCCAACAACATTTTGAAAGTCTAAGGAGCTGCAAGATTACATAAAATGGTTCTATCCCCCATTCAAATTAGCAGAGCGCTAAACTGGAAGTTAGCCATCATAAGTCTCTAGTGCACACACTCAATCGAAGATCCAGGTGACTTCATACCACATAAGGTAATTTTGGCTTCTCATGCCACTGAGCAGCTCTCATAGGAATGAACGGGGCCCTGCCTCGAATGTTGTATCCAGGTCTCTTAATACATCCATGCTATACCTACTCAGGTAAAACGACCAAGCTCGCATTACGTAATCCACAGGTGGGAGCATTTGTCGGTCCAGTGTGGCGCAGTGTCCCTGAACGTCACAATGATAAAGGAGGTCATTGTTGACTTCGGGAACTGCCCATTGGTCCGACAGCCCATTGTTCCGACCATATTAAACCAACTGTTCCGAAGTCCCGTTGTTCTGAAATCATCATGATGTCCTGTGGTTAAGGTCTGGTTAGGTTTAGGCACAAAAACCACTTGGTTAGGGTCAGGAAAAGATCATGGTGTGGGTTAAAATGAAAAAGAAAGTGGCAAACACATAAGCCGTGGGCCTGCTTCGTCTCAAGCCTTTCCCAGCTGACCCAGAGCCGGTCGCGGCGCACCATCAAGGTAGAAATACGCCTGCCGGGAGCCGTTCAGCACCGCGGACCGTCGGACTAATGGGCTGTCGGACCAATGACATGGACCTGTTGACTTCAGGAGGAGGAAGGAGGCCCAATCATCTGTCACCATCAGCGGTGGAGAGGGTGGACTCCTTTAAATATCTGGGGGTGTACATCGAGAAGGACCTGAGCTGGGACTGCCACATCACCGCAGTCGTCAAGAAGGCCCAGCAGCGCCTCTACGGCCTCCGACGCCTGAAGAAATTCGGCATGAGGCCCCAGATCATCAGGGACTTCTACAGAGGTTCTACAGAGCCTCCTGACGAGCAGCTTCACCTCCTGGTATGGTAGCTGTACCGTCAATAATTGGTCAGTGCTGAGGAGGGTGGGTCGCACAACCGAAAAGATCACCGGCTGCGAGCTGCCCAGTCTGGACGACCCGTACACCCAGCGCAGGACCCCATCCACCCCCACAACAGTCACTTCACCCCCCTGCAGTCCCAACGGGTGAAAGGACACAAAATCCTCAAAACACGAACAAGCAGACTGAGAAACAGTTTTATCCCCCAGGCCATCAGACTTTTAAATGACAGGAAAGGGTAGCTGCGCAATAACATGACACTATGCACTTTATTACAGTGCAATAACACAGCATTATGCACTTTACTAGAGTGATGTACTAGTCCTGTTTTTAAAGATTGTCAATTGGTTTTAGGTAGTAGTGATTGCTTTTAGACTTGGATTTAAGGTGCTGTCGTTGTTTTTGTTTTTTGTTTTTTTCTATTGGTGGAGCTTCCCAGACTAAAACTTCACATGTATGTACCCAGTGCTACTAAGTGACTAATAAAGCTGAAAACAACTGAACTGAACATTCTGGTAGTTGTAGGTTTTCTACCACTTGAGCAACAGCAAAAACCACAGCCCCTTTCCTCTGTTTTTTTCCAATCATAAAGCACCAATTTCAAAAGTACTTGCATCTTTCTACTGCATAGACTGCCCAGTTTTATGAAACCACCGTCTTTCCAGAAGTGAAATACTTCTTTAAGTAAAAGATCTGAATACTTTTTACACCAACGGTTCTAAACTATTAATTAAATGTTGATGTACTGCCTATAAATACTAAATAGGAGGGAATTAAATTTAAGTGTTACTAACCTCACAACCACAAGACAAACTCTAAGATTGTTTGTGGTGACACACTTTTACTCTACACTCCAACATGGTGACTGGGATCTATGATGCTTGGTGTATAAAACCTCACTCTCCCATTTCCTCAACACCCAGCTCATCACTCTTGACATTCAAACTTTGTCCAAAAAAAAAAAATTACAACTCATTATTAGTATTCTGCATTAGATTGAATCTGGTATCCAATCAGCAATTTCCCAGCTGAGGTGACCAGTGTGACACTCCTTAGTGCCACAGCAGTCTCCACTCTCATAACAAAAGCATTTTTCTTCTGAGATCCACTTCATTACCCAGACTAATATGGAGCAAAATGTTTATTCAAATGAGCCAAGATCAAATCCTTTAAAATGAATGAGGAAAATGCAGAAATGGATTATATGCTAGCACAGAGAGAGAAAAAAAAATCATATTTGAATTAATTACAAACTGAAAGGGCGTCTGGGATGAAAAAAAAAAGAAGCTCATTCTCTTTCCATTTCCTTAGTTATTTTCTTATTAGCTTGCATTTATTTATTCTCATCATCCGTCACTGCCCAGTGTCATCAATATGTGTCCATGAAACAGGAGAATAATTACATTTTATCTGAATTAACATGACAGACTTTGTGAGCAACTGATTGGCCGTTGTGTCAAAGCGAAGCCACACTGTGAGCTTTTCATTGGCTGCTACCAGAGGAAAGACTTTCTATTAGCGATTGATTGGGCGGTGTAATTTTCCACCTGAATGGCTCCCGGGGGCACACGCAGTTATTGTGTGACTTTGGCAGGAGCCACCTTTGTGTCGCAAGTGTGTGAATGTGAGTTTCCTTTTTGGTCTTCCACAGTATTCTCCGAGCTCTGATGGGGTCTTGCAGGGCGGGGTGGGGGGAGGTTGGGGTTGAGCACAGTGCTGCCCGTCTCAGGATAAGTCACATGGGGCAGTCTGTCAGGTCACCTCTCATCAGGAGGCATACAGCAGAGGAAGCAAATCCTAAACAGCAGTAAAACACACACATGGCTCCACACACGGACACTAAAAGACACGATTATCTGTTTATTTTCGCACATCAATACAATCTGATTTAGGTGCAAATACATTGATCCCCATCAGCCTGTCTGCGACCAGCCATGCGACGACACACTCCTGCAGGATGTGGTCTGGCTGCTGCTGCTGGTGGTGATCCTGCCAGTCGACAAACAGCCTCTTAAGTGCAGAGATATCAGAGCTCCATCTCTTCAGAAATAGGACACTGTGACCTCTCTCACACTCCGCCTTTTCTGCCTTTTCATTTCACGTCTCCGATTCCCTGCTCTGATTTAATTTACCTACGTGGAGATGTGATAAAAAGTGATTCAAGGACTCCTCTCCATCAGTTCTCACAGCCTACTCACTCACAATCAGCTGCTTTAAGTGTGAAATAGTGGCATGTAATTCCACCTCATACAAAAGGTGCCGTTTGCCATCTGCCAAATGCATATAAATGATCCTGTGGAGCTGCTTCTTTTCTTTCCAAACTGTTTTCACGACAGGAATCATTCAATATTTGGGATAAAGACTGGAGACAGCTAAAGTGACTCTGTCCTAAGGTATAAACACGTGACATCTTGTTTAATCTGTACAAAACACAGCAGAAACTCCAAGAAGTCACTGCTCGACCTGACGTTTTTACACCTTTTTTTGTGCAGATTAAAGGTCCAGTGTGTAGTGTTTAGTGCCATCTAGTGGTGGGGTTGTACAATTGAAATTTCTCTAGTGTGCCAAGCGTATAGGACAACATGAAAACGCGAAGTGGTACCACGTTAGGCTAAATTGTCAGAGGCTAAATAGTACTCCAAAGTTTGGCTACATTTTGGCAAGGGGAAAACAGCATTGCCATTTTCTCATATGTCCCTTGACCTCTGTCCTCAAGATATCTGATTGAACATGGATTCTATGGGTACCCATGAGTCTCCCCTTTACAGACACGCCCACTTTATGCTAGTCCTGTGCAGTTTTGGGCACACACTAAATACTCATTTGCATTTGCCATTTTGCTACTTTCGCCTGTTGTATTTGAATTTTTCTGCATACTGAGGTCCCTAAACAGACTTGGAATCACATACATCGGATATGACTGGAAAGCTGAGACTCTTGTGGATTCAATGAGCCCAATTTTGTTCATATGTGATGATGTTAGCCCTCATAGTAGCCATTTCATTTTGTTGAGACCATTTTTTAATGAACGTCAATGTATAAAATGACCTATATTGACCTGGAGGATAATCACAGTCTCATGAGTCTTTACAGCCACAGACTAAAGACCTCGGGCATTCAGAGGTTGGATGGCTTTCATAGGTATATTGACGATGAGGGGGTTTGTCAGCAGTTTCCAGAACACAACTGCTAACCATCCAATCGCCAAGACATGCAATTCTTACAAATATCTCTAAATGTCAAATGTTCTTGATGCCAAATCACAGCATGGATTTTTGTATGGTGTTCCTCAAGGTCTTGGTGCCTTAATGTGGTATTTTGGAGGGGTTTTTGACCGTTTTTATTATCAATTCTCAAGTGGTAAAACATGCTTAAATTTAGCACCCAAACTGTGTAACAAATGGTAACAACACAAAAATTGCTGCAAGAGGGCGCCCATTAGCTTACCTGGTTGAGCAAGCGCCCCATGTACAAAGGCTGTGTCCTTGCCACAGCGGTTACGGATTCAATTCCAGCCCATGGCCCGTTGCTGCATGTCCACCCCCCATCCCCCTCCCCCTTAATGATGTAACTGTTCTACCAAATAAAGGCAAAAAGCCTCCAAAAATATCTTTTAGAAAATTGCTGCAACAACTTATGAGACATATTATGAGCTCTGGAATGGTCATTATATACTTCCATCATAATGTTCTAAGCCCTTATAAACTCTAGAAACTTTCACATTTTTAATAGGTGCCTGACCAAAACACAATGTTTATTACAGATTTATGACCAGAAAAACTTGACACAAAGTGCTGAGCTGCATCTCAAATTAATCTTGAGCTCCCCAGCTTGCAGGGTTAAACTGAGTCCTTGATATTAAACAATATACGTAAAATAAAAAGACACATAAATGTTTTCTTTGCCACTTTGGACAGGACAACCTTTAGGTTTCAAAAATTACAAAAAAAAGTCTGGTTTGGTTAGGTCAAGGAAGTTCATTTGTTCGAGTTAAAATAACTTGTCAGAGATTGCCTTCCTCTGCTTTGTTTTCTGGGTTTTTCAAATGGAAACTCCCACTCAGCTGGTGGCAGAGAGCAGTGACGCAGGTTACTGGTGATTAATAATAATGACTGAAAGGGTTTGTTAAGATTTTTTGAACTGAGGTTGTATGCAGTAGCCAATTTAGTAACCATCTAATGTCTAACTTGCGTCATTATTCAATGATTCAGTGCCATATGAGACAAAATTTCAGTGCCCTCAGTTCGGATTTGAGTGGGTTTGTTTGCTCAAAAGATGCTCTGTGCTTTGTCTCATAGTGTTGCTTCAAATTGCTTTTAATAATCACCACAGTCTCCAAACATATAATGAAACACACAGGTTTTGAACTGCCTCTGGGAAGAATGAACATGTAAGAGTCTGCTCATTCTTGATTAAAAGCTCTGCTCTGCTGTCTAATTTTCTGTCTTTAGAACAAACTGTGTGAAATGACTTTTCTCTCACTGACTTATCTCTCACACTGTTGTCTCTCCTCGTCTTTCCTGTGTGCGAATCTCACTCACTTAGGGTGCACACATTTGATTGGCTGAGTAGCTCAGGTCTGAGTTTGGATAGGACAGCGTCTGGGTACAGACTTGGGGGATGGAGAGAGATGGCAGTAAAACAAGGCAGGTTAATCTTATTGGTTGTATGAGATTCCTACCCAAAGTCAGTGTATTACCTACAGTAGATGTCGGCCAATACGATCCCAGTTTGGAGAAGCAGCTGTGGATATATCTGTGGATGGTGGCAGCAGCAAAACGTATTTTAGCCTCCTAAAAAACGTTGGGCTGTTAGAGGAATAAAGTTCACCAACCGCTTTATTAGGTATACCTTAACTTCAAATAGCTAATCAGTCAGTCACGTGGCAGCAACTGCATTTCGGCATGTAGACATGGTCAAGACATCCTGCCGAAGTTCAAGCCGAACATCAGAATGAGAAAGAAAGGTGATTTAAGTGACTTTGAATGTAGCATGGTTGTTGGTGCCAGTCGGGCTGGTCTGAGTATTTCAGAAACTGCTGATCTACTGGGATTTTCACACACAACCATCTCTAGGGTTTACAGAGGATGGCCCGAAAAAGAGAAAATATCCAGTGAGCAGCAGGGCGACAGTGCCTTGTTGATGCCAGAGGTCAGAGGAGAATGGCCAGACTGGTTCAAGATGACAGAAAGGCAACAGTAACTCAAATAACCACTCGTTCCAACCAAGGTCAGCAGAAGACCATCTCTGAACCAACAACACGTCCAACCTTGAAGCAGATGGGCTACAGCAGCAGAAGACCACACCAGGTGCCACTCCTGTCAGCTAACAACAGGAAACTGAGGCATAGGCTGATCAAAATTCGACAACAGAAGATTGGAAAAATGTTGCCTGGTCTGATGGGTCTCGATTTCTGCTGCGACATTCAGATGGTAGGGTCAGAATGTGGGGTAAACAACATGAAAGCATGGATCCATCCTGCCTTGTATCAGCGGTTCAGGCTGCTGGTGGTGGTGGTGTAATGGTGTGGCGGATATTTTCTTGGCACACTTTGGGCCCCTTAGTACCAACTGAACATGGTTTAAACACCACAGCCTACCTGAGTATTGTTGCTGACCGTGTCCATCCCTTTATGACCACAGTGTACCCATCTTCTGATGGCTACTTCCAGCAGGATAACGCACCATGTCACAAAGCTCAAATCATCTCAAACTGGTTTCTTGAACATGACAATGAGTTCACTGTAATAGAGCACCTTTGGGATGTGGTGGAACAGGAGATTCACATCATGGATGTGCAGCCGACAAATCTGCAGCAACTGTGTGATGCTATCATGTCAATATGGACCAAAGTGGACCAAAAACTAGGTTAATGACCATGATGATGGTTGCAAAACAATGTTGACTAAGCGTTCTCCCATATCAAAGTTCAAGAAAGCAAATCAGCGTATTTCAAACTATTTCTTGAAGTCACACTGTTAATAGGCTGATCAATGCACTCCACCACCGCTTTGGTGACATATACGCCCATAAATCATGTAAACAAGTGTGCATCAGATCTTTAAGGAACCTGATCAGAGAGTCGACTCCTCTGAAGGACAAAGACACGGAGCGTGACAAAACAGTTATTAAACCAAGAGCAAGCGAGACGATCTCTAGACCGAGCAGCAGGGAAAGGCGAGACGTGACCATGGAGGGGTGACAGAGCGAGACGCCAAAATGAAGAAATGCAGAGATGAGAGGATAGAGAAATAGAGGGCCTGCCAAGACCTGACAGAGGGGTGGAGGGGAAGACGAGAGGACCACTCAAACCAGATAAACAGATCAGACTGGCTACTGTGCGTGTACGGTCACTTATGACATTGAAAGGTAATTTGAAGTTTGTGATATCATTTAGAAAACAGCCGCTCATAGTGTGTAAAATTCACCGTGTCATTATGAATAATACTGCAGGTGAGGTTAAGTTTTTCTTTTGAATGTTCAGGAAACAGGTGTGAAAAAGTTCCACTATGACTTTCATTTTGAATATTATTTTAATATTGTAAACAAAACAAAAAAAAGCTAATAAACCCAAGCCGATTAAAAACAACACATCATCATTATTATAATAATAATTCCTCCTCTGTATCTGGACAGAGGAAGTGGATTTCAGGCTGCCTCAGTGAAGAAAATAATAACGAACAGACTGACAAGCAGCGCTGAATGTCAATCAGCACGAGAGCCTTGTTGTGTTTTTTCCTGCCATTATCAAGTAACCACAGGTAAATATAGTGTTTAAGATGGACATTAAATTCTGCCCTCTGCCTTTCGAAAGCCAATTGTTTGTCTGGTTCAACAAACCGCACAATAAACTCCAAACACTGAAATTATATTTAAAAAGCACACCAGGCTGATATCTCTCCACAGCTTTTCAAAAATGCGTCTATCTCCTCCTCATTTCCTCACAATCCAGCCTGGGGTTGATAAAGCCGGAAGTTAGAAACAGAGGGGCCTTGTGGGAGTCTGTTCTTCCAGCCCGCCGATCCTCCAGGGGACAGAGGAGGGAAATTACTATCAACAACACCCGTTTAGAGCAGCGGTGGCTATCAGATGAGACACATTGTACACACCACTTGTAAATCAATCAAGGTCACCTCGTGCTCTCTCTCTGCCTCTGTGTTACAGTTTAATCCATTGTGAACACTTCAGCGGTTGCAGAGTCGGGAGAATAAAGTTATCAAAATGTGACTCACTGAGTCAGAGGTGTTTTTTTTCCCTCTGCAGTTATTTGACCCTTGTTGTGATTGCTAACGCACAAAGCTTTGACCTTGATGTCTCATGCATCTCTTCTAGTTAGCTGTCCCACAACGCCACCTGCTGGTCACAAACTGTCACAAAAATATATGACTATTTCCCAATCGCTTTGACTCAGTCCTCGTCCTGCATTAGAAAAATACACATTACACCAATTTTAAAGTCTCTGCATTGACTTCCTGTGTGCTTCAGAGTTGATTTTAAGATCATATAATTGGTTTAAAAAGCTCTTAATGGTCTTAGTTCTACATTTTTATCAGATTTGCTTTGATTGTATGAACCTTCGCATTTAATTCATCCCAAAAATTAGGACAAAAACACACGGTGAGGCATCATTTCATAACTATGGTGTGGGACAGTAAATGTGCTACATAAATAAAGTTTGATTGAGTGAAGTAATAGAACAACCAAAGAGCCAACAGAACAATAGCCAAGTGTCAGGGAGAAGAAAATACACTGAATTGGTTAAAAAGTGAAGCCTATAAAGCATGTTTGCTTAAATAAAAAAAATTAAAAATTAAAATTAAAATTAAATAAATAAATAAAATTAAATAAAATTAAATTAAAATTAAAATTAAAATAAAATAATAATAATCATGTAGTTAATGAATTCACTATTTGGGTTAATTAATTGTGCGGTTTATCAGCTGTTCTGTACTGATATTGTTACGTACTGAATATAATATGAAATGTCACTTAGTCAGGGGTCATCAGTTTACTTTATGATAGAGAAGGGGACTCTTAAAAAAAACCTTGTGAACCACTGGTCTGAACTGTTAAGTGCAGTTGTCACACATGTTTCAGGCAACATCACAGCTCTGTTGCATTTCCTCTGAAGGTAGTAACTCCTCCGAAACATTTCTCTCATGTTTCAAAACCCATTTATTGCGTCAGTAAATTGGCCAATGCTACCATGGCGGTTAACCGTCAAAATGTTTGCCATATACAAATCTTTGTTTAGTTCAGCTTTTTTTTTCAGTTGCCACTGACTGCTTACTGTACTGTACACGAGTGTCAGTTTGGTCTGTCTGAATGTTTTTGTTTATCTCACTGAGCTTTTAAGGGTCCAGTTTCAACAATAGGTAAAATTTTACAGAGGAAAGTCAACACTGCTGTACAAGATGAAGATATGCACATTTGTATTTATACAGAAAATAAGTCCATTTGTGTATAAATGTGTTACATGTGCTGTAAACAGAAAATTCACCTTTGACCTTTCATGTAAAGTCCTATACAGTCAACAGAAACCACAAAATGACACCCATGCCATAAAAAATAAAGATTGACCAGGCAGGTAACTAAGCAGACATCACAAACACTGCATGTCATAGATATTTATGAAACATACATTAATGTGTGTTGGACTTTGATAACCGAATGGATCATTTTGCATGTGCAGGCTCAAATGATAAAACAATGTCCAAAAGTTGTGAAGAGAATGACAGTTTCACTGAGACTCAGGTCAGCAAGCCATGAGCAAAGTGTAAACGATTGTGCCGTGTGCTTTGTACTCATGTGCAATTTGCTTTAATCGAGCCAAAGCATACAGTAAAAAATGTAAATGAAAACCACAGCAGTTAAATTATAGGCTGAATTTACTTGCAATATAATGTTAGTTCGATTACCATTAAACGATCCCCCCTCTGCTGCGGTGGGAGAAAAATAAAGATCCTTTACATTAGTAAAAGTAGAAATACAAATTTTATTCAAGCAAGAGTACAAAGTAAAAGTACTAATTATGCAGAATGGCCCCTTTGATTTCGATATAATACTATATATATAATTTGTAAGCAGCTTTTAACGCAGTTCAGTCAATGTGGAGACCCTTTTATCAGCTTGACGTACTGCTGGATACTTTAGTCTCAGAAAATAAATTATATTTTATTAGCTGATTGTGTTATGTATGAATTCTACTGAAAAAACTCTGCTTACTTTAAACTTAAATCCCAATATAATTAACATTAAAGACACCCTTATGGCAGGTTTTAAGAGCTCTTTATTACTTGAAAAACTCTATACTTTGAATAATAATTTGTGTCTGATATGATTTTTACACATTTTACTATCTACTTTTAAAAAAAATCTTAAATGTCCATCTACTCCTGTTTCATTTAAAAATCCATGAATATGAAAATATTGTGAATTTCAGAAGTTTAACTGCTGGACACAAGATGTCTCCCACTTCACTGTGTAGTCCATTCTCAGTGTTTGCGTACTGGAGGTTTCCAGTTGTTGTCAAAATCCTTCTCACATGTAGGCGTGTTAAACTCAGATTTAAGCTGAGCAAAGACAAACATTACTCCTTAAATGTGAAAACAGTCTTCTGGTGTCAGCCTCTGCACAGTGAAGCTCAAATATTTAAGTAAGTAACAATAAGCTAAACATATTTTTGAGTGGAGGGTGACTCTCAGAGTGTATCTTCACAGATAGTTTAAGGCTGATTTCTTGGACTAAAAACATTTGACACATTTTGTCATTAAACAACACATTGTTCATTTATTATCACACACTCACTGGAATGTAAAAAATACTCTGCTTACATTGCTAAATGGGGATTTATTAACATTTATTAGAAAAATAAAAGGAGTAATTAATTAAGAAAACACGAAACGTCCATTGACAGGAGACCAAACAAGGTGCAGTCTACCTCTGCAGTGGTTTATTTCACAGACTTTACAGCTATTTATTAGACCAAAGCTGTCACTGGATTACCTCCCTTAAGAAAAGTCTTTTACCCATGAATCCATTTGGAGCAGCTCTCACCACTCCATCCTGGGTAACACTGGCACTGAAACTCAGACTTCATGAACTTTACCTCGTGTCTTCTTATCCGTCCTAAAACTTTGTAGTTCCGCCCTCCCTCTGGTTTCCTCTCAGACACCACCTCCCACACAGCGGGGTCCAGGTGGAGGTAGGCCCTTGAGTTCGGGTCCCTTCTCTGGCATCTTCCCCGAGAGGAACACATGGTCTGGCTGCAAAGAGTGGCTGCCGCTGTTACGTTCACCAGGTACGGACCCAGAGTCTCGTCGATGAAGGATTTGACAGCCTCGCAAGTGGCCTGAAAGGAGAGAAACAAGAGTCGTCAATAAAGTGCTTACACGACTTTACACCTTCATCTTAATGACAGACCATCAGCACTTTAACACATAGATGATGCCAGCAATTTTACTTAAAATCATTTTGCCTCTTTTTTTTTGTTTTGTAAATAAAATTAGAAAATATATGTTTGTGATCTGTATTTTAAAGGAGCTCCATACGATATTCAGAGGGTATCTATGGCCCTTTTTACACTGCCTGTTCAAGGTGGGAACATTACGACATTATGTCACCTCACCTTACTATAAATAAGGTGCAATCATGGATTGGGGAGACAGAGCTGTCTTGGCTTTAATCAGCTAGGTAGCAATTGGCAGGATGTTTTGGCATGACATTTTGACGATGTGTTATCTGTGCGACCCACAGCAGGAGATTTAAAAAGTAGCTGCTAGTAGTTAGTGGCTAACTCTCAAAGAAGAACAGTGTCCGTAAATGTCCATAAATTGGGAAAGCAGTGAGGTCCGTGGGCTCCTTAACCTCAGAGCAGAGGACTAGATCAGCCGCCATATAACAGAGATGGCAAGTGATTGATATTGCCATATTATGCCATTGTTGTTTAGAATGCGCTGCCGATGTGTCTGTCATATGTCACACTAAAGGCTGATGCTGTTGTGTTACATATCACGCCTGTCACGCCTCTTTTGATTCTGTGATGCCAGGATGCTGTCCATAATCACACACTGGAGAAGAATGATGCCGCCGTCTGGTTTATGCAAAGGAGGCATAAAGAAGGGACTTTGTAGCGGCTCTATGGCGTGATCTCTGCGTAAAAAGGGCTTAAGATTCAGAAGTTGTCTGCACATGGCTCTCAACATGGAGGTGGCTGAGCTGGCGACAAGCAGCTAAGGGTGCAAACACAGGGCGCTGGTGACTTGGTGGTAGAGCAGGCGCCCCATGTACAAGGCTGTTGCCGCAGCGGCCCAGGTTTGACTCCAGCCTGTGGTCCTTTGCTACATGTCACTCCCTCTCTCTCTCCCCCCTTCACGCTTGTCTGTCCTATACATTAATGGCTAAAAAGCCCCAAAAAATATCTTTAAAAAACAAAAAGGTGCAAACACAATAAAGTAACAATGGCAACAGGGATAAAGCTAACGGTGTTAACTAGGATGTGCATCACACTTCCGCGACAATGTGGTCCCAAGATTAGCAGTGACCACATAATGCAGAGTGGCGGAAATTAGCTAGCCACACACGTGCTGGACCTTCTACCACAACAAAGAACAGAGACGCTCAGATCACACACACAAAGGTAGTGCAGCTCTGCTCAGGACGCTGTTTCTCCACTATATCTTTACAGAGCAAAGGGTTGTTTGGTGCCATGTTGATGCTCTGAATGTCATACAGAGCTCCTTTAAATGGTGTGTGTATGCAGTAGGATCAAAATGCTGAGTGCCATGGATATAATAAGGAAGTGAGAGAGTCCTGAGAGGAAGTTGTGGTCTTTTCATGGGATCTCCTAACAGTAAATGAGATGCATAATATGCCAGACAGTCTTTCAGGAGAAATTTTTTTTAGACACGAACTAAAAATACCGTCTTAAAAAACTCTCTAAGGAAGAAGGTAAATCTCCAAAGCATAATGGTACAATAACGTTCACTGAAGGGATCAAATGGTTGCTCTCAATCTTCTTTTTACACTTTAAGAACAGGCACTGTGTGTTCGGATATGTCACACAGTTATGCTGCTGCACACCAAACTCATCATTTTCATCAGGGTGTTGTCTGATGTTGTTTCCGGCTTCCTTAACTATCAGTCGTGGATTATGAATCACCATAGATACTGAGAAAACAAAACAACACTATCAACGTTTTTCTTAGAACAGCTTCTTACAAATTACTCCTTATCAATAAAGACATCTACAAGAGAAAAATAAACGAACCTAAGCACAGAACATGTAGGCAGATATCGAAACACGTGGTAACAGCTCAGTTAGTCTAACATACGAAGGCAAAAGATTGGTCAGTAATGACTCTTTGTCATTTTTGGAACAATAAAGACCTGCTCTATGATGTGGACAAACATCCTATGTCGCCTGCGTTATGCCAAACACCAGAACAACTTTATCCTGAGTCATTTTTCTGAGTTCTACACTCTGGTGAGTTCAGGTAGAGCCGGACTGTACCCGAGATTTGGAGAAGGCATGGTCGCCCCAGAGCACCACCCCTGCAGATCCCAGAGCTGCACTCTCTCCGATGGTGTAGACCAGGTGCTCCTGCAGGAGGAACAAACAAGATCAGCACAGTCAGATTAAATCATGATTATCTCAACAGAGCATGGAGTTAAATCATCTGCCACTTGCCTGAGAGAGGAAATCTAATGTGTAGGTGTAGACAATGCGAGCGTAGGGGTACACAGGCGGTGCTGATGGAGTCAGCTGAGCTGCTGCTCTCATGGCCTCCAGGACGCGGTGGTGGGTGTAGAGGAGCACCTCTCTGCTGAGGTCTCGCAACTCCAGGCTGAGGTAGATGTCAGGATAAAGAGCGGAGGAGACGTTCCACAGCCACAGCAGCTCGTTGTTCCTCTTCAGCTCCACAGGTGGACACTCCCCTGTGTAGTTAGTGCTTTTGGTGTTGTAGTAGTTGTAGCAGTTGGGGAAACCATAAAACCCCCACAGCCCATTGGGTCTCTCCTGCTGCCCCAGCTTTAACGTTCCCTCCATGAACTTCCTCCCAGCTGCCTCAAACTCCACCTTCGCTGCAGCGTCTACCTGCGCTGGGCTCCAGTCTGGATGCTTGGACCTCACCAGTGCTCTCGATCCCTCCCAGTACACCTCCTTACTGTCCCAGTTTCTCTCCCACACAGGTCTCCAGCTCTCCCAGTCCACCACAGCCAACCCTTGGAAATCCCTGTCAGGGATCCAGGTGTGGATATTTCCAGAGGCCACTCTGAGGTGTTCATCCAGACTGGCGTTCTGCGGCACCCCGCCATTGATCGCCTCTGCTTGGCTGGTGTACCTGGGATACAGGCCGAGCTTTTCAGAGTAAAAGATGGTTATGTTTCCACCCACAAAGCTCTGGTTCTGGTTCTGGACGATGCTGAATGTTCCCAAGTCGAGGTCCACGCCATATTGGGAGAGACAGCTGGCAGTGGGAGCGTTCCACACTGAGAGGAAAGGAACCTGGGTGAAGGATGATGTGGCAAACTGCAGCCCTGAGACAAGGCTGAACAGATTTAAGAGAAGCAGCAGCTCATGATGGAAGGAACTCATGCCTGTGAAGACAGAAAAGCTGGTATCACTCAACGAGAAATACTGACAGGATATTGCAAAATTGTTCTCTTAATGTTACTTTTCCAAACTCTGGTTTGTTGTGTGGAGTCTGACAGATGAATTCAATTTCAGAATCATAAGACATCAAGAATTTCAGCTTTCAACCAAACATGTTTGCTTTGTCCTAAAATCCTGCAGTTCCCCACATAAGTGGTGTTGCTAATGTGGGACTAAAGTGACAGATTACAATGTAATGGTGTGTGACAGAAGGACTATGGACAGACATGACAAACGGTAACTCACCTGTTTAACAACTGGATGAGGATTTTTTTGGTTTGTACTTTATGGTGTGGACTTGCAGGGAAAGTAAACTAGGTCTCATGATCTGAATGACACATGTATGAAGGAGGGGAAAGGAACAAAAGCAGAAGGGAGCTCTGGGATTGTAACAGCCAATCAGAAGTGAGCACAGAATCTCCACCAACCAATCATAAGAGACATGCAGAGCTTTTCCGCAGCAGATTTAAAGTCACAGGCACCTTAAAAAGTAACTTCATCTCATCATTCTCTTTCTTCTGTCTGCTACATGTTCAGTGTGTCTTCATAAAAGAAGAACTTATAATTGAAAATAAACAGTTGACTGAAGAGATCTGACCTGTAAATGCAGTGTACATCTCTTCTAAATGGCTGTCAAGCACACTATAATGAACTCTTCCTCCTGCAAATTTAAATGTATGCCCTGCTCTACTCTTAAAAGTAGCAAAAATAACTCTTGGCTTAACGGCACCCTACAATTATAAGGGGAGGGGGCATGAGGCAGCAGCCTGCAGAGTGTGTCCCTCTCTCTGAGAGGACTAGCTGGCTTTGCCTCCCCTTAGTGGCCAGTGATGACATGTTTGTTTTCCGGGAGCTTGTCTTCTATCAACTGCAAACACCAAAACCAGAACTGTATTATCTACAATTAAAATGTCAGGTCTGCTCTCCCCTATGGTCTGATTATGAGACGATGGGCCCCTGGGCACAGATATGCAAACGGCTCCATCACCTCCTTTACATAGGAGCAAGGAACACACACACTTTGTGGTGGTTTGAGTGTCTTCATGGTCATTACACGTCTTTTTGTGTTTCTTTGTGTCTTTGACGTAATGTTGTGTCACATTGTGGTTGTTTTGTGTCTTTGTGTAGTTAAATGGTGTCTCTTAAACTAATTTTGTGTCTTACTAAGGTAATCTTATGTCTTCTTGTAGTCATTTTGTGTCTTATTTACGTAATTTTGTGTCTTCTTGTAGTCATTTTGTGTTGTGTCTTATTTACGTAATTTTGTGTCTTCTTGTAGTCATTTTGTGTCTTATTTACGTAATTTTGTGTCTTCTTGTAGTCATTTCATGTAACATTGTGGTTGTTTTGTGCCTTCTTGTAGACATTTTGTGTCACATTGTGGTAGTTTTGTGTCTTTTTTGGATATTTTGTGACACATTGTGATTGTTTTGTGTCTTTTTCGGTCATTTTGTGTCACGTTGTTGTTTTGTGTCGTTTCTGGTCATTTTGTGATACATTGTGGTTGTTTTGTGTAATTTTTGGTCATTTTGTGACATGTGGTTGTTTTGTGTCTTTTTCAGTCATTTTGTGTTGCTTTGAGGTAATTTTTTGTCATACTGAGGTAATCTTGTGTCTTTTGTTGGTCATTTTGTGTCCCTTTGAGATAATTTTGTGTCCCATTGTGGTTGTTTTGTGTCTTCTTGTAGACATTTTGTGTCACATTGTGATTGTTTTGTGTCTTTTTCGGTCATTTTGTGTGACATTGTGGTTGTTTTGTGTCATTTTTGGTCATTTTGTGACATGTTGTGGTTGTTTTGTGGCTTTGAGGTAATTTTTTTGTTTTAACTGAGGTAATTCTGTGTCTTTTGTTGGTCATTTTGTGTCCCTTTGTGGTGATTTTGTGTCACATTGTGGTTCTTTTGTGTCCCTTTGTGGTCATTTTGTGTCACATTGTGGTTCTTTTGTGTCCCTTTTTGGTCATTTTGTGTCACATTGTGGTTCTTTTGTGTCCCTTTTTGGTGATTTTGTGTCACATTGTGGTTCTTTTGTGTCCCTTTTTGGTCATTTTGTGTCACATTGTGGCTTTTGTGTCCCTTTTTGGTCATTTTGTGTCACATTGTGGTTCTTTTGTGTCCCTTTTTGGTAATTTTGTGTCACATTGTGGTTGTTTTGTGTCTTTTTGGTAATTTTGTGACACATTGTGCTGTTTTGTGTCTTCTTGTAGTCATTTTGTGTCTTATTTAGGAAATTGTGTCTTTTTTGTTGTTTTGTGTCAGTCCGTAACCATTTTGTGTCACAATGTGGTTGTTTTGTGTTGTCTTGTAGTTATTTTGTCTCTTATTTAGGTAGTTTTGTGTCTTTTTCTGTCATTTTGTGTCACAATGTGTTTATTTTGTTTTCTTGTAGTCATTTTGTGTCTTATTTAGATAATTTTGTCTTTTTCAGTCATTATGTGTTGTTTTAAGGTAATTTTTTGTCCCTTTGTGGTGATTTTGTGTCATATTGTGGTTGTATTTTATTCTTGTAGTCATTTTGTATCTTTTTTTGTTATTTTGTGCCACTTTTAGTCATTTTGTGTGACACTGTGGTTGTTTCTTGTCTTTTTGTAGACATTCTGTGTTGCTCTAGGGTAATTTTGTGTCTTGTTTAGCCACTTTGTGCCACTTCATAGTAATTTTGTGT